>NC_086332.1:86610305-87210305 GCF_032445375.1 Bacillus rossius redtenbacheri | reverse complement strand
AAGTAGCACCTTTTAAACACCACAAACAGGATAACTACCGTAATACTAATTAAACCCACTAAGCATACACTGATAGTACTGAGGGTACCAGCTACACTGGACTCAGGCTTACGTACTAGTAGCATGATTCGACTATATGGTACACTATATTGATTGCTCTGTAAATACTCGTCAATTTCTGACAGCAGGTTTTTGTCTTCTGAAGTATCTATTGGTAACCAACCACATATTTTTTCTGTCTGATGTGACATCTAGCCTGAGGTCTGGTATATGCAAAACAGGATAAGTGACATTCCAATGCATCACATCAGTTATCGTGGCAAGAGCTTTAAAACGGTTTGACATCAAATCACAGTGAGAAGCATTCTCTATCATTCCATTACCGGATATGGTTTTACTTATGGGAGTCCAGGTCAACTTAGCACTTTTACATACAAAAGTAATATCAACTGGATCAGTAACTGCAAATAACCAAGTAGAGTGAGCTCTTTTAAAGAAAGGTTTTGACCATTTCACAATGTTGACAGGGCACAATGTAGTTACATTCTTGCCTAGGAACAAACAAGTTTCACAGGATGGCTCACTCCAGTCGTACAACACAAAGTCACTTTTACATAGGGTAACACCATGTGTTCGGCAGTTTTCTAGGCTATGATGGTTGAGCAAACTGTAGTAATTTCTATCAGAGCTTAATAACAAAAAATCATGTGTGATGAATTCAGCATGTTGCCTTAAATTACGGACAAATACAGGATAAGGGTGTAACTTGCCGTCGTCCAGGGTCTCGGGCTCGAGTCCCGGTGCGGCTCCTAGCAGGAATGGCTGTTGTCGATGTAGTGTTTCCGGGTGGGCGCCAGACTAGCTCTGTTTCTAGTCGATAGGTGGGTCGTGGGGTCGGTTTCCCTGCGTGGCCCACTAGGACCGTCGGCGGTGTTGCGTGGGATATGAGGAATTCCCTACTTGGCAGTGGTTGGGAGTCATATGGTTAATTGATTAGGCGCTGAAGTAGTGCAACAAATGACGTGCGTCGTTTATTCATGCGACTGTGGGTTTGGTGCAATACTGTTGATTACACACCACGTCGTACAGAGGGTGACGTCACACAATACAGAAGTTACACAATTACACAAAGTTAGTCTGAAAAGTTACATAATAAGGCGTGGCACAAGTTTACAAAAATACGTTCCAGGTTCAAGGCGTCGCACAAAATTACTAAATGTTACGTATTAGCGTGGCACTATAGGCGGTTCTGAGCCTGGTTACCCAAAAGAGGGGTGAGGGCGATTGGAGGCGGCCAATCCCGTATATCAATGTCTCGAGGCGGTGTTCGCGTCCACTGTAGTGGAGCGCGGACCGCAGCTAAATTCGTCCAAGTTCCCCTACGGGGTGGTGTCAGCGCCGGAGCGACTGGTTTTAGTTCAAGTTCTGTGGTTCGGGAGGCGGCCCGTGCCGTATACTGAAACTACCCCGCAGACCAAGTGTGGTGCAGGGGGTTTTAAAAGTTATGCGGCCGGATTAAGTCCTGGACCGAAAATTGGACCGGGTACGCACGGAGAGATTAGTAAAAAGAGGTTTCGAGGAAGTGACTATAATTATCAGAAGTGAGTTGAATGCAGACAATGGATGATGTCTCTCCGTGGAACGTGCGTCCGCCCCAGTCCACGAGTCACGCTGTACTCGCGTGATGTCATGGCGTCCGGCCGAGGCTCGGTGTCCCTTGCGCCAGGGTTGACCTCATTATGTTATTTTATAATGTGACACGTTAATAAGAGAGTTTAAGGGCGCTAAATTCCTACATTAATTATTAAGGCTAAATTAACATTACTCATCCCTTATACAATTTAGAGTTAGTATGTTTACGAATTATTTCCTTTAAATTATACGTCACACCAGCGACTGTTCGTCTCTTGCTGGACTACTCTGGTGGGGGGTAATAACGAAACACAAGGGGTTAATAATTATGTCACATGGGTTAATTAACTAATCTAGGCAGAAGGCCGCCAGGGGGACACTCACACACGTATCGACGTATTTACACACGTGAGTGCCCGGGCACTCCTACGTCGCACTTTCGTTAATCAACTTTTAATTTATACGTAATATTGTTTAATATTCTGTGTTTGTTTTTGCAACATGGTCGGCTGTAATGTCGGTCTGTTTATTATGGGGCCGGGTTCTACCTTGGTTGCTGGTGGCTCGCCTGACTCGGGTGGGCCATGGCTAGGGGCGCGTTCCGTTAGCGGGGTTGAATACTGGCGGTTGCAGGTCGGGCTTTAGGGTGGCCTTCGGTCGGACGACGTCAAACTAATATAATTCAAAATTTGTTACTTCATTTCCAAGCGGTACTGCTATTACAAGTCTCAACAAATCATCATGAACCACTGCTTGAACTGTGGACAACCCATAATATGCAAATTAGCTGCTTCTACGGTTGCGATCATGTGAATAGGTAGAGTTAGGCTATCACTTATCAAGGTCAAAATGTCTATAAACATACTTGGCTTAATGAGCACACTACTAAGCTTATGATTAACGCTGTTCTCAATAGCTTGACGTAAATTGCTTGATTCAAAACGTGCATTAGTAAGTGCTTCGCTAGCACGCAACAATATACCCTGCAAATATATCCTAGAATGCATGACAAATGCATTTTGCAACAATTTTTCTACATTACTACTAACATTCTGGTACCAATTCTCATAGTGACTAACATAATCTGTCGCGATTTTCCTAACAATCTGGGTGTTATCTACAATGCACTTTTCTAGATGTCTCAGAAGAATTACATTATTAGAGACATCAGAAGCTAGACTCTGCCGTCAGCCGCGGTCTCGTGTTCGAGTCCGGGCGCGAGTTCTAGCGGGGTGGCTGGTCTGGTTAACGTTTTATGTTCCGGGAGGGCGCCAGGCTAGCTCGGTGTCTAACCAATGGGGGTTCGTGGTTCGTTGCCCCAGCGTGGTCCGCTAGAACCGTCGGCGGTATTGCTTGGGAATTTACGTTAAAGAAGAATGCGTGGGATTGCCGTAGTAGCGACGTGCCTTTATTCAAGGGATTGACGTCACACCATACAATTACTGAGCACAGACATGCCCCTGAGGGCTACTTGTCCGTTGCGGGGTGCAGGCCGGTATATGTTCAATGTTTCGTGGCACTGGTTTCTCGGGTAACAGTATGCAGGCCAAGTACACTTGATGCAAGAGAGGCGCGCACAGATGACGTGGCGCAAAGTTACATTAACAAAGTACACTTAATGAAAATTAGGCGCGCACAAATGACGTGGCGCGAAGTTACGTTAACAAAGTACACTTAATGAAAATTAGGCGCGCACAAATGACGTGGCGCAAAGTTACGTTGACAAAGTACACTTAATGAAAATTAGGCGCGCACAAATGACGTGGCGCAAAGTTACGTTAACAAAGTACACTTCATGAAAATTAAGCGCGCACAAATGACGTGGCGCAAAATTACGTTAACAAAGTACCCTTAATGAAAATTAGGCGCGCACAAATGACGTGGCACACAGAGTTTGTGGGTGACTGGAGTCGGCCAGTCCCGTAAGCGATTGTTTCTACGCGGGTGCCGTGCCCACTGGGTGGTACACGCACCGCCACTAAACTTGGCGAAGTTTCCCTTGCGGGTTTGTGGTCCGCGTGAAGGCGCGTGGCCTTAAGAAAGTTCTGTGGTTTGCGGGAGACGGCCCGTGCCGTATGCTGAAGAACGACCCTGCACACCAGGTGTGGTGCGGGGCGTCTTTACGTTTACGCGGTCGGATTAGGTCCTGAACCGTAAAAAACGGACCGGGCACGCACGGAGAGGTGAATAAAAAAAGGTTTGGTTTATGCTAAATGACTATATTTACCGGATGTTACTTGCGATGAAGACAATGGTTGTGGTCTCTCCGTGGGACGTAGGTCCGTCCCGGTCCGCGAGTCGAGTAGAACTGCGGAACTGGCATGGCGTCCGGTGGCACGTCGGCCCCTGCCGCGCCAAGCTTGACCTCATTACGTTAAAAACTAAATGACTGCGTCTGGAAGAGACTTTAAGGTCGCAAAATTCGTAATTAATTGTTTGAGGGGGAATGGGTGTGGTTCGTCTCTAGTCCACTCGGATTTAGTGTGCTTTATAATAATAATGTCTGGTTTGGCCGTTCGGCTCGGTGGCTCGCTCGACTCGGGTGGGCCACGGCCAGGGGTGCGTTCCGTTAGCGGGAGAGTATACTGGCGGTTGCAGGTCGGGCTTAGGGATGGTCGTCGGTCGGACGACGTCATCTCTTAGAATTCGAATCATTATCGAGGAGCTTACTCAAATGCTGAATATCAACAGAAGTTGCAGTGCCGAACATAGCTTTTAAAGCTTTACCACCTAGGTTAAACAATCCTCTTTTATTCCTGACTTGAGTATTTTCCTCTGGAAGCAAATAGGTGAAGCTATTAACTTCTGCTTTGAAATAATCATAGGCACCCCGCAACTGGGACAATGCAAGATAAAAATTATTGTCATAACTACTATCATTATTCCGCGACTCATTTTGGTGTATACTATAAACTAGGTCTAACATGTCACCTAACAGCTTACACTCCTGAGATAAGGCAGAAATATTAAAATGAACTACAACTAGATACTCACTGTCTGACACGATTAAATCACTATGACATTCAAACACAATACCCACATTAGACTGAAGCACTTGGATTTCCACTGCTAAGACAAAACCAAAGGTAAAGATGTTACACAGCACAGCACACACAGATATCATTTCACAGACGTCTTCGCAGGTTGTAGGGGATGGGCGGTCTCACCGGTGATGGTGGTGGCTTATGGGAGGGCACCTTCGATGTTGCTTGGCGTTGCCTTGTGTTGCGCCCGACTGCCTATTCCTGTGCAGTCGAGCCTATGGGGTTCGAGTGCCGAGCGGAACACTCGCTGATAGCCAAAATTAAGGGATAGGTACCCCAAGAAGGAACTCGTTGATTTAGTGGAAGACCTCTTTACTGCTGCTGCCCATTCTACAATTCATTTTAGTACAAGTCAACTACAACCATAATTACATACTGAACGTCCGCTCCCTCCGAGAGCTTAGCCTCCTCTGCTGTCGTCCCTCAGCGTCTCTCACATAAGTCCACCGCCAGCAACGCCCTGATCAAAGTTCAGTTTTTCAGGCGTCCGGTCACGAGGCACGCCGGCTTCCAGAAATCAGCAACGACGCACAAGCACACTCATCCTTGGTTTGTACAGCATACAGAGTTTCACAAACAGTTCTGTGTACATGCCCGCTGACGTCTTGAGATTACAAACATTCGCTACGCATCAGCCGGCTAAATGCGCATGTACCATGTATCATAAGACCTACGTACAATATTTATAAATGTCTTAAAACGTATGCTTAAATGAAATAAATACAATACAAAGAAATAATCTTGTCATTATGTCTACCCTCTCTGAATCCCGGACACAACAATCCCTCCCCCCCCCCCCCCCCCCCGGGGAAAGCCAGGCACTTGTTGACTGGCGGAATTACCGCCTTCGTGCTACGGGTGCTGGTTCTATTTCATCATATTCATTCCTCAATGAACTCATCTCCGTTATCTCGTGTGCGAGGGCTTGTGTCCTCTCTACGGTCCTCGTTGAAGGACGGTTATCATACCTCGTATCTCTATTTACAGTGTTAACAATAAGAGGTCGAAAGCAAAGACCTTTGGAACAACAGTCATTCCGGTTAAACCAAGAAAACAACCTATAGCATTTACATTTGATACAACATGCACATACAATCATTATTGTTATTACAATACTAATAACATATACTGCCCAAGAGAATTTATACATGAGGTTTGTATGATTCAATTTCCATTGTTCCTCATTTATTGCCTTTTCAACAGCTTGTACTTTATGTCCAACTAGTTTTAAGTCTTCCAAACTAGGAGTATTTTTATTTAATGACAAACTCAGCATCACGTCATCAAATTTTACGTTATGGTTCACATCTTCACAACAGTCATAATCTATTACAATAGGAGGTACAATGTCCTTATTGCTATAATTACTTCTGAATTCCGTTTGACTTTGAATGACCACTCTTTCCCCTAAACCTTTACATTTGTTTAATAACATTAATCTACCGGCTCCCGTTAAGTTTACGTCTCTGGGTTCTGAGTTAGTTACTACAAATCATTGTTATTATTTCTGGTTTGGGAGTTACATAAAGCCATTCGTTAGGGGAAAGTTGAGTCCATACTGAAGTGGTTAATTCTATTATCTGTTTATTACAGTCCTTAGGGAACTGCATAATAAAGGACAACAATTGCATTTCACAGTCTTCATGTTGGTGTGTACTAAACATTGGAGAAACTTGTTTACATACGCTTAAATTTGACGTGATAGTTTTGCAATTTTTATTATATTCAGCTGTGGTCATTTTTACATAAAATTGTTTTGATTGATCTGATAGTAATAGTTCCGTTGTGGGCAATACAAATACAAATTTTGAATTACTATTGGGTATAGGCACTGGCATAGGAATTAGTTTATACAATGTGAACTTCAACTGATCTACTAACGGCAGTTTTACTACATAACACAATATTCCATTATGAACAAACACACTCAAATCCATTATTTTTAAGATTAAATGGCTGTTGGTCACACTCAGTGGGAAAGGTAAGGATAATCCATCTGTTTTATGGTTTTCTAAGGATCTTAGGTGTAGGATAATTTGAGCTGGAGATATTATATGTGGTTGCAAGACACCATGTTGCGCTTGAATTATAGCACTTATTATTACATTATAATCGTCTTTCACTGTCTGAATTATTTTGTATAAATTACTTATGTGCTCATTAATAACAATTTTCAACATTTGGGCATTTACAGTAGCTTCCAAACTTTGATCATTTTTTACAAGTTGTTGTTCTAACCTTTCAATACCTTGTTTTAGTATTAATTCATTATGAGCAGTATTAGACATAGATTCGTTTATCGTATACAGTGTTGATTTTACTACTAACATTTGTTCTTTCATTAGTCGTAGTAAACTAGACTGTTCAGATTCTAATTTATTAATATGTTCATTGTAATAAGTAGCATCATCATCATCAAGAGTACCAAAGAGAACCTTACTTAATGTACCAATAGCATTTATAATACCACGTTTCCGACGGTTATTTTCGTCCTTTACATTTACCAATTCTAAAATTAACTGATGATTGGTCTCAATTTGATTAAGATTATTTAAACATTCCTTCAACACTGTAGCACACTTTGAATTATTTCTTACAAAATTATATTCATGAAAACACAATTTTTGAGTAACTGACAAATATTGTTGTGCTTGTTGAAAATTAATATCTAGAAGAGAGAGATTGACATATGTTAAAATAGTCTGTTGAGAGTTTGATAGTTGCGCTATACCTTTATGCTGGTAATACAGTCCTGACTGACCTTTCAAGGTTACTATGGATATGTCAATGCCGGTTGCCGCTGTTATTATCAACAGTACCGCGATCCATTGCATCCTAGAACAAGTTTAAAAAAATGGTTTCAGTCGATTTGCATGCACTTTGGATAATTTACTTCTTCTTTTTATTGTGCATAACACTCCCTCTACATTTACTACTTTAAATGGACCTATCCATTGACTAGATAATTTCTTTGAACGCCCTCTCCTTACTGATTCATCAAATAATAGTACATTATCACCTACTACAAAATGGTATTCGTTCATATTTTTATCATATTGTTCCTTACTACGCAATTTTGATTGTATTAATTTCTCACGGGCCTGTTTATACATTTCCTGTAATTTATTCTTTAGTTGTACAACATACTCGTCTCTTTCCGATAAATTCTTTTCAACAGGTTATTGCAATATTCCTGGTATATTGGGGACACGCCCAAACATCAACTCATGGGGGCTGAATCCTGTACTTGTATGGGGTGTGGTGTTGAAAGCAAAAAGGGCATAGGCTAACCACTTGTCCCAGTCAGTCTGTTCATCATTTATATAATGTCTTAAGAATTCTGCTAAGGTTCTATGCGATCTTTCAATAAAGTTAGATTGGGGATGATAACTGGTAGTGCGTATTTGTTTAACATGTAGTAGTTTACATACGTTTTTCATAACGTCACTCAAAAAATTACTGCCCCTATCTGTCAAAATTACTTGGGGGATTCCAAATCGTAGGACAACATTTTCTACGAATCCTTTTGCTACGGTTTCCGCGTCTTGTTGTGGTAACGCGACGGCCATTAAGTATTTTGACAAGCTGTCTTGACAAGTTAGTATGTACCGGTTTCCTGTTTCTGTAACTGGCAGAGGGCCCACAATATCCATTGCACACCTTTCAAACACTACTTCAGGTGTGGTAGTAATTTCCATAGGCATTTTAATTTTTGGTCGGGTCAACTTATTCTTTTGACAAGAGGTACACTTGTGAACGTATTTTTCGACTTCGTTTTTCATACCATCCCATGCACAAAATTGTTTAATCTTTCTGTAGGTACGCGCTGCTCCCTGGTGCCCCCCTATAGGAGAATCATGATATTCCTTTAATATTCTTTGTTTACTTTTCTCATCCAATACCTTATTTGTTTCTCTTGGATTTTTATTTATTTTAGTTTCTTTTATTGCTTTATTTTCTGTTACTTGTAATTCATAAATTCTACTCAGAGCATCTACATGGGGAATCTTTTTTCCTTCTCGATAATGAATTTCATAATCATATTCCTCCATTTTCAAACGCCATTTTAATAACCGTGAGCTCGGGTCTTTCACACTAAAAATCCAGGTAAGAGGTTTATGATCGGTCACAACGGTGAAACATTTTCCCAGGAGATATGGCCGGAATATTTTTGTACCCCATACAATAGCTAACAACTCACGTTCCGTGGTTGAATAATTTTTTTCTGCATTATTTAGAGTTCTACTTGAGTATGCAATTGGGCGATCATTTCCTATCTCCCCTTGTGATAAAATGGCACCTATAGCATCGCGACTTGCATCAGTAGTTAATATAAATGGTTTCTCAAAATCTGGGTATTGTAATACTGGGGCTGTTATCAAGGCATCCTTTAATGTTAGGAATGAATTTTCCTGGTTTACCCCCCACTCAAATTGTACCTTTTCTTTTAATAACTCAAACAAAGGTTTGGCCACTCTACTAAAGTGAGGGACAAATTTTCGATAGTATCCAGCTAACCCCAAAAATGATTTTAATTTTCTTTTTGTATCTGGTCGCGGAAATTCCTGTACTGCTCTAATCTTTTCTGGATCTGGTTTTACTCCCTCCTGAGTTACTACATGGCCTAGGTAGGCTACTTCTTTTCGCAAAAATTCACATTTGTCTGGCTGTAACTTTAAATTATGCTCTCTCAATCTTTGAAATACTTCCTTAAGCCTGTCTATGTGCTCGGTTAATGTTCTACCATATATTACGATATCATCTAGATAAACCATACGTTTTATTCCTTGCAAACCTGCTAATACGGTATTCATAAGACGCTGAAATGTGGCAGGTGCACCTTTTAATCCAAAAGTCATACGTGTGAATTCATAATGGTTACGAGGAGTGCTAAACGCAGTTTTAGGCTGGTCTTCTGGGTGCATTGGCACTTGCAAGTATCCACTAGCTAGATCAAGGGTGGTAATGTACTTCGCCTGACCTAATTGGTCCAGGATTTCTGAAATATTTGGAATTGGAAACGCATTGCCTATAGTTAAGGCGTTTAAAGAACGGAAATCCACAACCACCCTCCATTTTTGTTTCCCGGAGGTGTCCCGTTTCTTAGGTACTACTAAAATGGGTGCATTCCAAGGGCTTCGACTTGGCACTATTATTCCATCCTTAATCATCTCTAACTCCTGTCTATATACCTCTTCTTTATGAGTCTCGGGTATACGATAAGGACGAACGTTAACAGGCTTGGCCCCCTCTATGGTGGGGATAGTGTGGTCAACGGTAGGGGAACACGTCAATTTATCGCCCGGCAAGTGAAATATGTCTGAATATTGGAAACAACAATTTTCAATTTCTCGCCTTTCTTCTTCATTCACATGATCTACTCGTAACAATGATCGCAGTGTGCTGATTCTATTAGATTGTTTTGCCCCCTTTTCTATTTGTTTTGCTATCTCTACGGCTTCTAAAGTCACTGTAGGTGTGTGCAACCTAACTATTTCATTGGTCGTATTTAGTACACTACAAACACAAGTTCCATTCCGGGCCATCGTTAAGCTATTCGCCAGGTAAACTCCTTTCTGTAACTCCCGTTTTTCTATTATTCCTTCTCCCTTATCACTAGTATAAGCTACCATTAAAAACTCACATCTCGCTCACATCTCGCTCGTTGATTTAGTGGAAGACCTCTTTACTGCTGCTGCCCATTCTACAATTCATTTTAGTACAAGTCAACTACAACCATAATTACATACTGAACGTCCGCTCCCTCCGAGAGCCTAGCCTCCTCTGCTGTCATCCCTCAGCGTCTCTCACATAAGTCCACCGCCAGCAACGCCCTGATCAAAGTTCAGTTTTTCAGGCGTCCGGTCACGAGGCATGCCGGCTTCCAGAAATCAGCAACGACGCACAAGCACACTCATCCTTGGTTTGTACAGCATACAGAGTTTCACAAACAGTTCTGTGTACATGCCCGCTGACGTCTTGAGATTACAAACATTCGCTACGCATCAGCCGGCTAAATGCGCATGTACCATGTATCATAAGACCTACGTACAATATTTATAAATGTCTTAAAACGTATGCTTAAATGAAATAAATACAATACAAAGAAATAATCTTGTCATTATGTCTACCCTCTCTGAATCCCGGACACAACAATCGGCACAGCAACGGCATCTGCAGCAGGAGGTTGCGGCTTCTTGACTGCAGGTGCTGCTGGTGTTTGTTTCCGAGGTCTTCCTCTCGGACGGTCGTGGTCGACAGATGCAGAAGGTGGAATGGCTGTACCTGTGTTGGCTTCACTCGATTAACGTGAACAGTGATAGAGCGGAAAGGCAGCTGCAGCTTGAGGGTTACTGGTGAACACACCTCAATGACTGGATACGGGCCTTTCCACGCTTGCTGAAATTTCTTCACCTGGTTCTTCTTTAATACCGGGTTGCTCAGGAACACGAGATCGCCAATCCTGTACTTCACTGGCACAGCCTTCTTGTTGTACTGCGTAGCTTGCTGCAAGAATGTGGTGTGGTTGCGCTGCTTCACTGCTTTCCACATGTCGCGCAGTTTTCTTGCGAACTCGGCGACATGGCTGTTGCCAACTGATGGAGGTACAGTCAGGTGCTCATAAGGGGTGGACATATTCATGCCATGGACTACCTCGTATGAGCTTAACTGAGTGCTGGTGTGCACTTGGCTGTTGTACACGGCACACACATAGCAAATATACATCCCAGGCATCATGACGGTTACTGACATAATGGCTAATTATTTTAGCAATGGTCCTATGTACACGTTCTTTTCTTCAATTTCTGCATTTTCACCTGACAAATGACTTAACTTACTGAAAAAATCTACTTCTGCTTCGTGAGCTTTAACTCGACCACATAATTTCCAATCTCGCGGAAACTTCGACTGATTCATGCCTTCTATGACGACTGAATCGTCTGCATCACGGGAATAAGACATGGCGGCTTCTTTATTCAGCAGCTCTAGTACTGCTACCTGGGTACCTCGAGGAATTTCTACCTCAGCACGACTCATGTTCACCATGTTCACTAGCGCTTATACTTTCCCTTCCTGAGTATTAACTGTAGTAATGCTTCTAGCCACATAGCAATGCTGATTATTCAACACATCGCAACCCTGAACAGGTTCTGATAACAGGGTGTAGTTATCTCCTCTACGAACATTTGGGAGCGGGACCATAACACGGACAAGTTTTCCTGTACCTGGCGGTAATTTCTCGGCAGCTGCTAGATGTACTGGGGACGGTGTAAGTAGTTCTGGACCATATGGGTTAATCACTCCCAAGTAACAGTCCTTTACACGTACTGTCTGCCCATCAGAATGCTGACCCAGGGAGTACAATTTGTTTCCCAGCGTCAGACTCTGTTTTGCTACATCTATAGTTGCTCGGTGAAGTGTCAAGAAATATATCCCGATAATCCCATCATAACATTTGCAGTTGTTCTGGACGACTTGTACAATCATCTCAAGGCTATTTCACCCAACTGTACAGTAACAGTCGTGACTCCCAAGTTCTTTAGCTTGTGACCTGAAAGACCTGAAATACAAAATTTAGGCTTCCCAAGATTCGTCAAAGCTGAATCTCCAACGACATGTTGCCACATAAGTGATACTTGAGCGCCAGTATATATTAACAACTTGAGTGGTCTACCTCCATAACTCACAACTACTGTAAAATCCTCTAAGTCATTGTCAGACACTGTCGCGGGTATACACTTCACTGAGGACTGGGACTCGTGGCTAGTCCAGTCCTGTAAGTGTTTAACTTACCCTTTTCATGCACAGGAGAGATTGGCTTAGGGGCCATCATCCCTTGGTTAGGACACTCCCTCACCAGGTGTCCTGACTTCCCGCAACCAAAGCATGCTTTCGCCCTCTTGCGGCAATCTTTCAGCTTGTGACCTACCTTGTTGCAGAAGAAGCATTTTCTGCCTACTCGGTTCAAGGCAAGTACTGACTTACTGGTGTTCTCGGGCTCTTTACCAGGGCGTTTATCTGCTTCAACCACATTAATCGCGGACTCAACTGCCTCTTTAAATGTTTGTGGGCGAGAAATACGTGTAAACTTGCCTACCTCACCCTTTAA
Source organism: Bacillus rossius redtenbacheri (assembly GCF_032445375.1). Classification (NCBI taxonomy): domain Eukaryota; kingdom Metazoa; phylum Arthropoda; class Insecta; order Phasmatodea; family Bacillidae; genus Bacillus; species Bacillus rossius. The sequence continues at coordinate 87,197,519 of NC_086332.1, read as the reverse complement.
ACCATTCAGGAAAGCATCCAGAGCTCTCTGACCAGCCTTGTGTTTAATGGCTTCATTTCTTTCGTCTTTAGGACCTAATTCGTATGTGTTAGAATTTATTTTGCGTATCCGGTCAGCAAACTGTTCAATGGATTCATTGTCGGAGATTTTGAGGCGGCTCAATTGTTCGCGATAGAAACGAGTCGTGTGCTTCCTGCCAAAACGTTCCAAAAGGTGTTTTTTAGGCTCTTCAAATGCGGCAGCTCCTTGACATCCACTGTCAGCAAGGACAAAATCTAAAGCTTCACCTGCGAGCCTGAGCTTCACGAAGGCGAGCATCTCACTTTCCGACCAGCCACACACCTTGGCAGCTTGCTAGATTTTAATGAAAAATATTTTAACATTATCTTCCGGCCTGCCACTGAATATTGGGATAGTGGGCAATAGAGTGAAATTTCGTACAGGTGCAGAAACAGACTGAGACATTTCCTGATTATTTTCATTTACAGTCACGGGTGTACTTGTGACGTTTCTCCTCAGTTCCAAATTTTCGCGCTCTAGGTGTTCAAGGCGGGACGTTAACAAATTCAGGGCGGCTTGTAGATCAAGCTCGCGGCCTTCCAGCTGCACGGTTGATGCCATGGTAACTAGATTGTAGAGTATATCAGGAAAGAATACCTCACCTCATTCCAGCGATGTCGAAATCCAGATTGCATGAATTGGTTCGCGGATGCACCGCACGTGGTGAAGCCGGGCGCGGTTGGACTCTAGCTCTGCCGCGCGGCGAGTCTCGCGTAGCGCGCCAGGATGCAAACCGAGCGCACGCGCGTTAGCCAGATGCACGGCGGCCGGACGGATGCAGACGGGGCGCGACAGCCCGGGACGGCCGTCTCGCGGCACGGTAACGTAGCTTTCGCACGGCCACGTCCACGCCCGTATACAGTACTCGCATTCAATTACCTGCGACAACAGTACCTGAACCGAAACTCGGACATCTTCCTTATACAGCGCGGCACGGATGCGCGTGACACAACTGCCTGCAACCCGATAAACGATAGCACGAGGCGGTGGCATCCCACTTCTGACACCAAATTGTAACGGCTGATCTTCGCTGCCGTTGACGGGTCCTGATCACTGTGCCTCGGCACAGTGCTACCGCCCCTGGTGTACCGCCCGCCCCCAACAGACAAGGGGAGGGGTGTGTTTCGTTTATCGGGAATTACCGAAGGCGAGTTAATAATAACGCGCATTACGAGCTTTTGAACCCATTTATTAGGATTACTCCTAAACATAAACACCGCGTGTCGCGCGACTGTGGGTCCACCCGCGAGCGAGGCATCATGAGCACAAGTACGTCCTCTCTCAGTGGCTGCATCCTCCCGACTCTCTCGGCACCTCGCTGACGCCACAGTTTTGCGTCGCGCGGGCGACCACTAGCCAATGGCGTGCAGGCCATAGGCGTGCGCACAGTAGGTGCCACAGGTGCCTTGGCACCACCATTAGGGTTAACGTTATTTTGTTTTTTAGAAGCAGAAATAATACATACTTACAAAAAACCGTATTATTTCCAAAAAAAAAATATGTTTTCCAATCGTGTCGAGTTACAGATATGTGCTCATAACACTATCAGAATATCAATTATCAATCGAACCAACTATACACACGGAAACAAGCCAGGTGCAATTACTTGTGTTGTACACGCAGGCCGCGTGTAAGTACTTCTCCTAGTTCTCCTCGAATTACATAGAATGCGTGCTCGGTGTCCACTGTTCACTCCACTCGGCAGGCGCACGGAATAGCCGCCGTCCGCTAGGTAGCACTACTGTGTAGTGTTTACTCTTACTGTTTACTCATCAGTTTACTGTTCTAATTAGAGGTGGGTTGTTACAGCAATTTTCGGTATCTGTCCCAACCTGATACTGATACAGCATTGTACCATGTTACAAGTCTCTGATACTTCTGTATCAGACGGTCCCAGGAGGCAACAAAGCTCCGCGTACGCAGACCGTGCGACCGGAAGGAGAATCTGATACATTATTTATCACGCCTGGTAATTCTCTACCTCTGATACTCTCATGCCCGCCTGATACAACAAGTATCAATCAGTTCAACATTCACTGCAGTTCGTCCTGGCCGTGTATCACCATGTTGCGGGCTGTCATGCTTTGTAGTTAGTATTTTTATAGTGAAATAAGGAATGGATAAGTGCACGAAAAAGACTTCATTTGTGTGGAATTTTTTCACGGAAAATAATGAGTTTGCTAATTGTAATTTGTGTAAACAAAAACTGAGTTATAAATCATCGACTAATCTGAAGAAACATTTGAAACGTAAACATATATTGATATAGTATGCTCACTGATGTACCTATCTGTTTTTTTATTTTTGATAAAATCGTGAATTTTTAATGTATAAAAACACTAGTTACTAATTGTTTTCGAAAAAAGAAAGTCCATATGTTGATTACATCTGGTATTAGTGTCAACTGAGAATTTATTTGCATTTTCATTGCTGTTAGGTGCACAAATATAAATATTATATCTTGTATTAATGTACTTTTTAATATTAAAATTTCATTAGTTTTATTATTGAACGAGACGGTGCACGCACTGCGCACTGAGAGTACTTTGAAGTAGGACAATAAACAAAACGACTTGTAACCAGGGCTGCCACTCTGATATTCATGAAAAACCTAGATAACCTACAAAAAAAAAACCAGACACATGGGTAAAAAACCCAGATGCGTCTAAAATGCTATCGTTGAAAATGTTTGCGTACTAATTCAAAAATATAAACATAACTGGTTTTAATATAAAACAATCAATTACCTTACAAGACTGAAAACGGTTAAATACAACCAATACAAGAAAATTACACTGCAGCAAAATGGCTGTATAAGTAATTCTTGGACCAGCACATATAAAAAAACCTACAAATATATACATGACAAAACAAACACAATCACTTCATTCTTTAAACCGGTAAATGTTTTTATAAAACTGCATCATGTACTACGTTAGTCTTTATTCAGAGTCTGATTCTACAAGATTGGTTTGAAGGTTAATTGTTGCATTGGTTTTGTGTTCTGCAAGCCTCTTTGAAGAATGTGTCTAATTTAATATTCGACTTAGCTTCTTGAAAACTAGTTTTGTGTTTATATGTATTTTTGTGTGTGAAACACATAGACTTGTTTGCATTTATCAAACATATATTGCAACAGATACAGTAGCTACTACCTTTATTATTGTTTTAGGTATAAAAATAATTAAAATTATAAAAAACCTAGAATTGTTGGAATTCACTATTTAAAAACCCAGAAACCCAAACACCATTGGAAAAACCCAGATCTGGGTAGGGATGCAACATCGCTCTTAAAAACATCGATATCACGAACATCGATGTTCAAAAGAAAAAGCATCGATGTAAAAAAAAATCGTTCTGACAACCGATACATCGATGTTTTAACCGATGTTTTTAAATATCAGGAAAAACATGCCAAAATGATTTAAATTATAGTATGTAGCGAAAAATCATACCTACTACAGGTTCCTGACCACAATATCCACAAGATAGCTGTGAAAGTTGAGCGGTGACCGTAACATTATATAGCGGAGAAATAAAGATAAAGGTGTACTGCACTGCCCTTGAGTGGTTTCAAGATTCTGTATTGGTTGTTCTATGCCTAAAAATTACTCCAAAACCACGCCTATTAGCCAGGGTGTCCACCAATATTTACAAAATATTTTCCAGTACATAACAAAAAATTCCAGTACATTTTCCAGTACATTCAAAAATATCAAATTAATTTCTAGTTACTTCTCAATTTTGAAAATAGCATAAATATAGATGCCTCAATTTAATTTTCTTAAAACCACGAAGAACGTAGACTTGATTCATAGTTTAATTACACATAATAAAAATAACATACAAAATATAGTCCATTTAATGTATATAAATGGAATACTTTTAAAATTCTGCAGAGCAAACTTACCCTTTAGAGTAGTAGCAAGTTAAACTATTTCAGTACAAGTGTCTTATGTATTTCTCTTGAAAACCTTGCTAATACTGAGTACACTATGTATCACTTATAAACAATGTCCTCAATGACACCCACGCCATTCAACATTATGGAAATTACAACTATGCCACAAGCAATTGTTCAATAAAAGTTAACCAATGTACGTTCTTGATTATTGTAATCAGTAAACCAATTTTGGGATTTGTGTTTCAAAATTTGTTTAGTGAATTACAATATGCCTACGCCTATAATACATAATTTAAGCAAGTATTATTGCAAACCAAATTCAGATTCTATAAATTTATTTTACAAGAACACTGCATTGCATCACTTATTAATCCAAATCCATTTCTAACTGCTGCTTCAATTTTTCAACATATTTATTTTTGCTGAAATTTCATTAAGTGCCTTTTCCTTCTCTTCAATTAGTTTTCTTTTCTTTATTTCCAGTTGTCTTATTTCCAAAGCCATTCGTTTTCTTTTATCTTGCTTTTGCTCTTCTGAGTCTTTCTCCTGTCGCTGTTTTTCCAGGGCTTCTTTGTATTTACCATTGGCATTTCTCATTGCAAACACAACAGACTTTGTTATTTCAATATTGTCCAAGCCTCCCTTCACAGTTACAGAATCATGAATCATTCGCTGTGCCACCAGTGACTGTTCCTTTAAGTTTTCCACCAAACATTCCCTGTTAACTGAAAAACCCCTTTCTAGATTTGAGTTGCCATGTGACATGATGAGAATGAGTTTAACAAAGTTTTCCAGATTTCTGTATTCTACCTTGTGCTCAAGGACTTCCATCCAAAATTTATCTAAACGTATATCACTTCTTGAGTAGTGAATAATTTGATATTTGACGCTTTCTCTAGAGCACAAGTCAGTATACTCACGTTGTATTTTATCTGCTACATTGCCTTCCATTACATTCCTTGAAACAAGGGTTTCAAGAGTTTGTCGTAGCCTTGTATTTCCTTTATCTGATGCAGAAATATGCGGACTAAGGCAAGAAACAGATTCTGTAAAAGAATACTTTAATGGTGACCTCTCCATACATTTATGGATAAATAACTTCAGGAATGTTCTGCAGTCATTTTTGAAGACAAGAATATCTTTTTCAGTAGCACCCTTACATTTCTTTAGAGCTGACCTCGTCGCAAAACCAACATCAATGTCTTTAGAAAGCATTAGAGTTTCCTTTTTTCCAATGTCAATCTTCAGAAAATTTGAGCTCATTACTTCAGCTCTGACTATTCTTGTCATGATATTCCGTACAAGATCAGACAGTGTTTCAAACAAGAATGGCACCATTGGACTGTCCGTCTGAAACTCTCTCAAGAAGGGCTCGACCTCTTTGGACAGAGACTGAAAAAAAGTCAGTTTGGCCAATAATAACCTATCTTTGAGACTACTAACAACAGTTTTGAAACTATTGCATTTGGGTTCCATTGGAGTGCCTTCAACTGTTTTTACATATTTTTCTATGCAAGGAAGAACCTGCAAGGCTCTTGATACAACAATGTCATTTTCAAGCCACCTTACATTGCAGAACTTCAATGGGAAAACAGAGCTTCCTGTAACCTGAATGTAATCTCCTCGCCTAGCAGGGGAATCTTTGAACAAATAATACAAAGCTCTAAGAAATTCATTTAGATTCCATTCAGTTCCCTTGAGCCCTACCTTAAATGCATTGTGCAACGTGTGCAACCCACACGATCCAATATCAAGCAACTTGGGTCCATCAACCTCACAGGACGAGAGTTCACTGTTCAATAATTTTTGAAGTTTCAAATTAACATTCGGTCCATCCATAGACAACTGCATAATTTTATTCAGTTGTATGCCTATCAGTGCCTCTTTAATGCCTTGAAGGAGACATTCAGATGTAGAATGCTTCAAAAAAACAGATGTCAAGTACCTGGTACATACAGTATTGGTGTTACAATCCCAAAACCGTACAGCTACATCCATCTGCTGGCTCTGTGCTACTTTGTTTAGGGATTCATCAAAGCCTAAAGTAATCTTACTACATGTTTTCAACAGACCTTCTAGCTCATTCTTGAAGTATGGTGCTAGGCCATAAACAATTGAATATGCAATTTTAGTTCGGTGGAGTTGCATGCTATTGGCAATTTCACATGTTGGGAACATTTTCTTAAAGAGGCTGCAATTTCTTTCTGCTGAGCGTAAGGATGAGTGGTTTAGCACCGTGGATAAACACCAATAAGCCTCTGCCTTTGTAACACTGTCTTTAGTCAGCATTCTTTTCAGACCACTACCTTCAACTGTGTGTAAATGTGATTGTTGTATGTCAGGTGATTGAAATGGTGACGATTCAGATTTTTTGTTTACTGGCATGCTTAGTATGCTCACTGACTCACCAACTGACGTTTCTTGTCCAATGCTTATTTTACACGTATCTTGACTGGATGCATAAGTAGACACAACTGATGAATCAAGTGCAAATGACGTAGAGGCATGTATAGCAGACGTAGAAGCGGTTGAAACAGATGTTGAAGCAGTAGATGCAGAAGCAGGTAAAGCAGATGTTGAAGCAGCAGATGTGAAATCAGGTACAACAGATGTTGATGCAAATGAATACATCAATGGTGATGTTGAGTTCTGAACTTTAATTCTTGACAAATGGTCCTTTCCTTTGCTATGAGAAACCACCGCACTCCTACCCATACTGTCTATAGCAAAATGTTTGTTGCATACTTTGCATTTAGCTCTATACAAGTCGGTTGTAACAAGGGTTAGCCAAGTGAATTCTTGCTCCCACTTACTATTATATTTTATTTTGCCTCGTTGCGAACGCATTATGATTTATAGGAATTACAGACACTGGCATCTATGTTGAAATGACACTAGTAAACTTGGCCTACATGACCAATACTAGACAAAAGTATCGAACATAACACAATGTGAACATCACTTACGCAGCATACGAGAAGCGTCACATAAAAATAAATAAATATTACATTAATCACAACAAAGAAAATCACACTTTTTGTGGACTACAAGTCTCTTTTGCAAATCTGTAATTCTAGTTAATTACCGCGCTGCGGAAAAATACTGTCATAACCCATCTCTCACGGCGCACTTAGTAGTATCAACACCTTTGTCTAGAGAATGTTAACAAAGAGTCCGAGGTTATCCCACGAAGAGTAACATTTCAACTGAAACAATTTAAACAGTGATCCGAGAGAAATATTGTGTTCTCTTTAAAAAGTGTCCGTAAAACAGTAACACTACGGCCTATCCACCAAATCAACTTGCCAACGAACTGCGGTAACTTTTACCGCCTTTTGTTTCTCGCACCAAGAAACGACAATTCTCGTACTACACGCCATAAAATTCGTTCCTGTACAGATTACCACCCAAAGTTACCGGTTTAGAAGTGCCACTATTCTCTTACGTCCTACAATATTGGTACAGCACAGTAGCATCTAAGCATTCCACCGAGCCGAGACATAACGAGCGTTTCCGAACATGGGCTTGGCTATCACAACGACGTTATCGTCTATCGTTTCGAATTCCCGGATGGAAACTTTCATTTCCCGCACATTCCCGTATATTCCCGTATGATAAAAAATCCCCGTACATTTCCCGTACTTCCCGTATTTTCCCGTCTGGTGGACACCCTGTTAGCCATTTTCACTCTACTAAAAACACGGTTTAAAAACCTAATCCGCATTCAAAAGTACCTTTCGGCATTCAGCGAACACTTAAATGCTTTTCGTAAACATACCCCACTCGGATATCTTACGTAGTTTTCAAATCACGTTTTTCCTGAAGCTCTGTGCACCGTATGCAGGAGATTATCCGGGGGGGGGGGGGGGGGGGTTAGGGGTTCAATTCCCCCCCCCCCCCCCCTTAGCGTTAAATCTTTAGTTAAATTTCTTATTCATCACTCAAACAAATTTCATATTAAAAATTAATAAAAAAATTTACCATTACAATATTTAAATTTAAGTACCGAAAACTGCTGAAATAGCACTATTTTACACCTTAAAATACAAATTTTCCCGGGGGAGGACCCCCGGACCCACCACTTTAATACAGGGGGGGGGGTGGGGGCATGCTTCTTAACACCCCCCATACACAAATCCTGGCTACGCCACTGACTGTATGTGTGCCCGGGCAGCCTGCAGCCTTAAGACACAGGCTTATTTAAAATAAAATTACCCTTGTCTTTTAGGTTTTTAGTTATCATTTCGTGAATATATTGTAAATAGTACAGATCATGAGAGATCTATCTATCCAAAAACCATTGCGATACGACATTTAGTTTTCAACAAAACTTTTTTTTTTAATTTTCGATACTTATAAAACTTACATTTTTAAGTATAAATAAATGTTGTAAATGCTAAACCATTTTGGTTGGTATCCTTATTTTTTTACAGTATTTGAATAAGTCTATATTCAATTAAAAAATAACTATTTTTTACACAATTTATTTTTAATTGAAAAAAAAATTAGGGAAAAAGCATGAAGTGTATGTGCAGGTTTCAAATGTAACATTAATTTTCTCGATAGAGCTAGCGAGACCGTATCGGTACCAATTAATAGCTTGTATGTACAACAAGCTATGAAATTGTCCATAAAGTCTCGCTGCTTTTTTCCTTATATTTTTCAAAATTTAAATAAAATTCTTGTGTAAACAACGGTACCTATTTATTTTTTCCAAATGATTTTACACATCTTGAAGTACTGGAAAAAAATTGATGCTGAAATCAACCAAATAGTTCAGTAAGTATTTACAACATTTTTGATACCTACTTAAAAATGTAGGTTTTTATAGTAAGTATAGATAGTTAAAAAATTGTATCTTAAAAACCAAATGTATCGTAACGTTTTTTTATACCTATATATTCAATAAATATTCATGAAATGATAGCCAAAATATTATAAAAAACTAGGGTAATTTTAATGATGAACGATGTCGATGTTTTGGACTTTTTCGTCGATGCATCGGCGATGTATCGCTCTTCAGAACATCGATGCTAACATCGATGTTTCATGAACGATACATCGATGTTTTGAAAACATCGATGTATCGTTTGCATCCCTAGATCTGGGTGGAAAAACCCATGAGTGGCAGCCCTGCTTGTAACAATATCGCTTTGCGCCTCTCCTTCAAGGCTTCAACGCCTTCCCCTGCGCTTCCTCCCCAACATTCTTTCCCTTCTTTATCCCTTATTCGTCGTTCCTGCTCCCTCCCCTTTCACAAGCTCCGCCCAAGTGACCGTCATCTGCGATCGGGTACTGCGCTCATTGGCCGTGGTGTTGTTCCAGGTGAATTCTGAACTGATACTAAAGTCTCTGATACTTTTCATGTGTACTCGTTTGCCGTTCCTGATACAGGCGCGTATCAGTGACAAAGTATCAGGTTAATACTTTTCGACCCACCTCTAGTTCTAATGAGTACACGAGTACAGCCTGTGTTTGTTACGTGGATCACTCATTAATTAATTATCATTTTATTTTCACTAGTTGACAGTTGTTATGGTTCGTAAATTGCTGTATATATCCGTCTGTATGATGTATAAATGGGTGATTAAAATTAAAAAGCCGGATCCCGTAAAGGATTACTCGATGACTTATATGCAGTCGCCGACAAAACATTTTTGTTGTATTCCAAAAGTTAAAACTTTTGCCCACTCTTATTTGTGTATTTTTATTATTTTAATATTTTACATATTTGAGGTATGTTACAAAAACTCCCTTGATTTGTTGATTTTAAAATTTAACATTTGAAAATGTTTTTTTCTATCATTTATTTGGCGTCTTCAGAAAACATGTAAGTACGGTTTTTCAAAGCCACCAGCATGAATTCTGTGCAAACAATTTGTGCAATTTACTTTATGGCTCAACAAAGCTTAAAACTGTAAATAGTTTAGTAGCTTTCCTGGCGATTAAAACGTTCAAAGCCATAATTTGTCATAAAAAATGTTAAAATTTTTACATCTGTGGATTTAATGTTTTTGTTCGGAAACACCTTAAATAGCACCATTTTGCGCTTTCAAATCCAAATTTTTCCGGGGGAGGACCCCCGGACCCCCCCGCTTTAGGCTCGGGTCCGTGAATAATAGGGCTGTTGTGTAATCTGGCACCACCATTACTTTAGTCCTGCGCACGCCTATGGTGCAGGCAGCTACCGGGTGGGGCTACACGAACGACCCACTGGGTGCAACCAAGACCTTACACTGTAGAATATGTAGAAAAAAATTATTTCCTCCCGATGGGAAAAAAGTAATGCCCTCCCGAAGTTTTTCCCGAAAGTCGGGATCCCGCACACCACTAGTATTGACAAATAATTTTGAATGAGAATTGAATGTAATACAAAATGGATTTGCATCCACAGCTGATTCGCATTGTACTAAAGTAACTTACTGATTACAGACTTAGGGTATCAGCCAGTGGCGGATCCAGGATTTTGGTTTGGGAGGGGCTTGACCCAGCTGTGGCTAGGCTTTATCAAGGCAAACACTAAAACAATAGTGGACCCAGATGATTTTGGAGGGGGCTTGAGCCCCTTAGCCCCCCCTCTGAATCCGCTACTGGTATCAGCCGAGATCAGCAGATACTCCATTTGTGGATTCAAGAACAATTACCTTAGGTCGATGTGAAGCAAGACATAGTTGTACTGAAAACTCTGTTATTTGCTAGTCGCAATGTGATGCCTAATAAGCTGAAACCAAATATTCACATTATGTAACATGCAAAGGGGTGTAGGCAGTTACCTTCATCAGGCAGACAGCGATACCAGTAAATATTTCGCCAGGATTCTAGAGCTATTGGCGACTCTGGCCACAGGTGGGGCCATACAGAACTTTACTGAGCTGAAGGAAATTTTGGTGTCTTAACATAGTGAGGCATTGCATGCATGAAGACATGATTTTGATGCATTGAAAATTGCTTTTGGTGGCTGCACTCGATGTATTATCTAATATAGCGGCATACTTAAGGTAGGTCAGTGACACAAACCAAATGTCATTTATGGAGCTCTTAAAACTCGTGGGTGAGCAACCCAAGCTTGTGAGGAAATAGTGACTGGCATTGAATTTTAGCTTAGGTACCACTTTGATGAGGTCTCTATGTGAGGATAATGCTAAATTTACTATGGAAGGACTGGCCAACATTGAGGCTAAGGTGGATATTCTTGTTAATGGACTACATTCAGACTCTTGAGTTTCCATATACCATTAGTAGAGGTCTCGAGTCGCCTGCAGCCCCAATAGAGATAGATGTGACCTCCAGCCCATCAGTGGCTGAGTAGCCAGGTTAGGCACAACTGTCCAAGCGCTTCACCTCAACTAGAGCAATTTGGACATGCGCCAGAGTACTCCAGGCGATGGGAGTTGGCCACAGAACGTTTTAGTAATTTGTTTATGAACAATGAGTTCGGCCACAAGTGTGACGTATGCGATCGATTGTGGTTCTTGAAGGACTTGAAGGGCGTGACTGGACCCGTGGTCCAATTCTTGAAGAATGCGTTCCCTGGTGAAGATATGGTTCAATTCATGCTCTGCTGGATCTGTCAGACATGTGCAGACACAAATGGGTGCTCTCTATAAGCAGGAGTAATGAATACAGCTACCCGCCGTACCCTACCCATCTGCCCAAATTGAGCCCAATCAAGGAGAGGCCAGTGTCACCGAGACTGCCATACATGCTGATACACCGATTACGACGCTCAGGCCAGTACAGAATCATTGCCCAGGTTATCAACATACCAGTCGACATCAACAATTTGGTGCAAACCCTGCCGCGTCAGTTGGACGACGATAATGTAATAAATGTAAACATAAAAAGTACCATCATGCATAGGTCATCGTTCGTAAGTGGCATAGTAAGGAAAGCTAAGTGAAGGTGTGGCTGCGATACTTGGAAGAAAAGCCGCTATATTGAACTAACAATATCACAGTCAACTGGGCCATGTTGAAGCATGACTTCGGCGGCCCAGACCCAGGCCCGAGCAGAGAGAACAAGGAAAGAGCTGAAAATGCAGATATCGAGCCACTGGATTGTCACTGCGTGTCAGAGTCTGAGACTAGTTATGCCAATCAGCACATGTAATGGGACGAGGCTAAATGCCTCAACATTGCACCTGGACAGAGATAGAGTCCACTCAACATCATATACTCTCGCCAAACAGAGGAATTAAGCTTCCCTGCATTTTATATCTCAGCAAGGCAAGGCAGATTGCAGAGGGAGTAAGGGCGGCAATGCCATATATGATGAAATAAGGCTTAGTGATAGGCCTGACGTAACCCCTCAGCATGTGCTGTGTATGGCAATGAAGATGTTGCAACTGCAGGTGATGAAGGGGGGTTTACAATACTTTCCGATTCTCAAGGCACACAGAAAACATTACCCGAAAGCAAATTGAAGATTGCGAGTTCGTCGAGCAGCTAATTGAGATGGACTCTGCCTTCTTGAAGACAATCCCCAATTCGGTGCATTACTGGGCAGGGCATAAGCGAGATGTCTTCACCTTGATTAGATACTAGTTGGGTAAGCCCACGGCTTTCTTAACCATGAGCATGAACGAGACCAAGTGGCCTTGTATCCTTAGGATATTACATAGTCTGTCTACCGAGTATCACATGCAATTCAGGCCTGACATCACAGAATCGGATATATTTGACAAGCTGGATGCCTTTTAATGCGCATGCCTAGTAACAGAAGACACAGTGACTTGCTGCAATTATTTTCATAGACTGGTCAACTGTCTCCATGACAATTCTGCGCAACGAGAGACCGTAAAATCCCTTCGGCAAGTACCACATGCTCAATTTCTTTCTGTGGATCAAGTTACAACACCACGGAGGCCCACACATTCACATTCTGTTGTGGCTGGCCAATGACCCACATGAACGCTGTCCGAAAACATGCCCGACATGATACAAATGCTGACCGGCTTATTCAGAATAGACAAGTAAGATCTGACAGATGAGAGTTTGATCACCAACCAAACTCATGCGCACACTTTTACCTGTTACAAGCGAGGAGACAAGCGCTGCCACTTTGACATTCTATTCTGGCTGATGTGCGAGACTCGTTTGCTCTTGTTCCTGCCCAAGGATTAGCGGCGTGACTTTTACAAGCATCGTGTGAAGAACGAAAGGGAAAAGCTAGAAACGAAATTGTTCGACACGAGAAACGCATGATTGGCAGACTTAGGGGATAGCAATGAAATATACGTACAACTACAATATACGTTCTACCTGGAACAGCCAACTGTGTTCTTCAAGTGAGATATGTCGTTATACATTACTAAAATTTATGAATTATCTGCAAATATAATTAAGTAAAAAGAAATAATTTAAATATATATATATATTTACCAAAACTATGCCAACACACATTCATATTAAAATATTGCTTGGATGTTTAAGTTAAGCCCATGTGAGCGTCAAATGTTGTATATGCATATGTATTAAAACCTTTAATCCATGAATAGCATGTACGCTACAGTTAAACATGGACTTACAACTGATACTTGACTCGTACTCGTGCGTTGCATACAAGGTTGATTACGTCAATAAATCAAACTGCAGCATTAGCCATCTGCACAACCTACAGACTGAGAGCAGCTATGCGAGTACTTACATCAACACTTTAGACTAGAGCTAGCCCTAGACACGCACCAACAGACCACGCTCAGCGGCTCTTTTCTAGATTTGACATTCGCTCGTGGAATGAACACCGTGCGCACAACCTATGTGTCCTACTTCTCACACCACTGCCCGGTCTTCAATCTGCTGAGCGTGTGAGATGCCGCCGACAGGGCACTACCTTTAACCATGCTAGCCACAGACCAACTGCCACAACCCAAACCAACACGCACCTCTAAGCCACTCGAGTCACTGCCCAACTCACTGCAGCACCGCCCGATAGAATCACTTGTCTAGCTTACACTGTACATTTTTAAACTAGTTATGCACTATTTTACAATAAATAGACTTAATATATGTCTGTCATTTGGTTTCATTCATGTCACTGCTTACATGAATACCTCTCTACCATGCATCTCATTGAGCTGCGGAAAAAATGTTTCACGGAAATTACTGCGGTGGCGTAACTGATACCACACACCCTAAATTTTTTGCGGTATTTGTGTAATATACTGACAAACCCACGTGGTTCACATGAACAATTGTCGCTAGTTGCATACACACATTAAAAAAGTAATGGTTTTAATAAATATAAACTAATATGATAATGGTTTAAACACTTTTTGATAAAGTTTTTCATTGCGAGTTTAAACCACTATTTACTTTGCATCTTTAGAAATTTCTTTTTACGCTTAGTTAAACTTTTCTTTACAGCCCCAATGAAAGTGCCTATGATAAAACCATTTTTATCTATTAGCACATCATTTGAAACTCATATGGGCTTGACTTAAACATCCAGGCAATATTTTGTTAATATTAATTTATGTATGTTGCATAGTTTTGGTAAATAACTAAATATATGTCACTATTTAGAGAAATGCAGTAAATAATTTATTTTTAATTTATTATATTTGCAGATAAATCATTATACATTTTAGTAATGCATTTAAAAAAAAAGATATTAATGATACAGGTATGTTCTTTTCTTTCATGACTAGTTTCACTTGTGAACCGAGCTGACACCCACAACCATCGATAAATACATAAAACGTTGGTGATGAGAAAAGGAGTCATGATGAAATCTCAACTGAGTTTTCAGGAAAGAAATATACAATATCACAAAAACAACTTCTTCACTAAGTCGGTTCCTCTTTAGATGATTCTTGTAATGGGGAAGATTGATTTGAAACATTATTTTGGACATACAGTTGGAACTAGCAATGACGTATGTCATAGAGAAAATCTGAAAAACACTCAGAAGCATTAACAAAGAAACACACAAAAAAAATTGGCCACTGTCAAATGTTAAATGTAACAACAGTAAAGAGAATTCGGTGGAAGGAATTACAAAAATATCACAGCAATGACGAACACAGTGAACTGACGAAAAAGTTGCAGAATTAAAAAAACAGTAAAAAATAGACAAACAAAACTGGACAGTTTCATTCCTGGGTTCGCTTTTGCATCCCTTTATTGTCAGTGTTTTCTACATATTATGTGTATTATCATTGTAAAGCGATGCTGTTTTGTCCAATGATGTTGTTTGTCTGTTTTTACTGTTTTTTGCTGCAACTGTCTAGTCATCATCAGTCCGCTGTGTTCACTTGTGCTGTGATATTGTTCTGACTAATTATTTCCATGGAATTCTTTGTGCTGTCTTTACATTTAACATTTGACATCGGCGGATAGTATACAATTAAGAACTAGAAATGGCGTATCCAAAATAATGATTCAAATCAATAATTCAGTATTAGCTTATTAGAAAACTTGTGGTATTTTTGCTTGGTGTCTAGTGATTATTAGTTTCCAGTTATGCATCATGTTCACGTCTGTAACATAAAATATATTACGTATTATTATGAAACAAAACATAAACTGGTGAGTGGATCGCTGCAATGTATGTGTAACTCCGTGGCTCGCACAGCTTATTACCTGCGTATGGGTCGCAGATTTGATGCAGATTTTTTTGTTTAGTAAAATGTACTGCAACCCATATGCAAAAATTTCCATTTTGGGTTTAAAAAAATTAACATTGCACTGTTGTGAATGTATATATGCTTAAATAACTAGCCCGTGTTGGTTTTTAATAAATATGTCATGACTAAATATGAATTGTTAAATGAAAATATCACTGCACTCTGCATTGAGCTACGTTTGCCATCCAGCTCTGGTGCTTGGCAAGAAGGGGAATGCAAGATAAACCAGCCAGAGAGAGATAGAGAGGAAATAAGTGCATGTGTGTGTTGAGTGCATGTGGCCACGCAGTAGTGTTTATAGTTCTCCCTCCCTCTCTCGTGAACTGGCACCGTTCACTATTATTACATCTATCTCGACAGGTGTTTCGACGCAACTGTGTTCAAACATTGTTTTTGTTAAAGCTTTCGTATGCTTTCTACTGCAACATTTCATTCATGACAAAACTGCTGTAAAGGGCGTGCTTATTTTTATTGAAGAAACTGACAAAAAAAATTGACAAGTAAATAGCCAGCTGACTTTTCTCTCTTGGGGAAGGAGAGGAAGAAAACATGGGTATAAAAAATATCATTCTTTTCCTTTGTATTTTTTGTTAGATAGTGCAGGTTTGAAGGGGAGGGGGATAGGAAGGGCCATAATGGATGAAGAGGTGACAGATAAAAGAAATCAGTGCCATTTCTTACGCAGCAATAAGCTGAGACACGTACCATAAAGACTTCACTTGTGTTCTACTCATTATATGGTGCAACTCATATTCGAGGGCGACCCTTAGTGAAAATGTTAAGATATTTTTGCCCAAAATTAAGGGTGCGACCCATACGAAGGGGCAATCCATATGAAGGGGCGACCCTTCTGCGGGTAGATACAGTAATTATTACCATGCAAGCAGTTACCTTGTGGTTTACTTGCTTTTATAATACAGTAATTGTCTTAATTTCAGAACATTCAGGACCACTAGATTAAAACAGGAATACCAAACAAAAATTAATATAAAGTAACATTGCATTTAAAACAAGATTTAATAAGATGCTCTACACAATAAAAATTTGTGAGAAAATCTTTCAGTACTTGTCAGGAATGTACAAATATCAAACCTCAGCAACAGAAAATTCATATAATATGAAACTTAACATATAATTCTTTAAAACAATACAGTGTGTGATAAATATATGAAAAGTATTCATTTTAAAGAAAAACAGTAAACTTTTTTTACCTTTTTAAAACCTAACTATAATTCTGTTTAACAAGATGGTACTATCGTTTTGGAGGTTATACTTCTTGAAATATTCAATGAAATAAGCACACAATACACAAAGGAAATTTGACAGGTTATTTAAGTCTTAAGTGCTTGCATGCAATAACTGCTATAGCCATGAGCCAAAGTCATCAAGATGATGGACCCACGGGGTTTGTACTAAGTGTATTAGTGTACCAAAGTAAACTTTATAGAGTAGTGAAACTATCCTGGAATACGTTTTGTAAACTTGAATAGTCACAACAAAATATAATAGCAACTTTAAAAATACAATAAGAAAATTTAGTTGGGACGAACATGGCGTCAAAGAGATTTAACATAATTTTGGCTCTCTAAAGCAGTACAAATGTGGCGCTATCTTGGAAGTATTTTGCAAACTAAAAGTTGCAGTCCAATGAATCCTGGATTTGGAATTTTTTTTCAATGAGGAATTATACTAAAATACTTTCCATCTTGTTAAAATTCATTGACAGGCACTACTGTAAAGTTTCTACACTAAAATATAAATCTGAAACATTTTAAAACACATTAAAATAAGTAAATATTTGTGAAGTAATTTTTGCTTAAATGACTGAAGTCTGTCTTTAAAAATACTTCCTACAAACAAACTTTAACCTAATTGAGCTGATCCAACATTATTATATAATATTATTAAAAAGAAAAAAAAATTATTTTAAATGAGATTAGAACCATGGACCTCGTGCTTATGAAGCACACCTTACCACCATGCTACCAATACACAGGGTGGCCACCAAACCGGGAAAACGGGAAAAACCGGGAATGTGTCGGGAATTTGAAAGGGCCCGGGTAAAACCGGGAAACTGTCTGGAATTTTATTTCTTTCCTGGGCAAATGCTGCGGTGTAAATGCGCACAACTTATATAAGACGTACATCGCGGCGTCTGATAATCACGCGGCAAATCTGTAGTGTCATGTTGGCAGCGACTGTAGTGTTCCCAGGCGTGTCATGTTTCTTCTTTACTCATAGACGCAATACGTCACTAAGAGGCGGAGGGGGAGGGGGAATATGAACCGCACTACGGCGTGCAACACGGGGTGTTGTTCTAATTTGTTCTGTTCAGTACAAGTCTTCGAGCGGTTTTAGTCTTACGCTGTGCAGTTTGTTAGGAAGCTATTGCGGCAATGTCTACTAGGTATTCCTGTCGTTATAAGTCTTGAGGTTCCATGGGCTACTGAAGATGCGAAAGACAGAACTTGTGCGAGATGCAAGATATGCAATAAAAGTTTCAAGATCGATACGATGGGTAGGGGAGCATTTACAAGCCATGCCAAATCTAAGAATTACAATAGAGTTATAAATAACCAATCAAGAAACCTGCAAGTTACAGAATTTTGTTTCCACTCAACCTGCTCAGGATGAAGCCCACGCTTCCTGTAACAAAGTTTTATTAGTACTTTAATTTATACTAGTAGCTTCCAACGGTTTAGCGGTGTTATAAACTACGACGTCTTGTAATCCATCGCTTATCAATAAACTGTCAAATATGTCCAGTAACTAACGACACTGCACGTTTTTTTATGAATATTCGCAGCGTGTTGAGGCCGGCCGATAAACCTTCCGCATTAACTTACCTTTAACGTCGGTAATGCTATGTTCACTTAAAATTTGTAAAATAATAATACTAAACATATAATTATTATGTACACCAGAACCCCGATTTCACGAACACCGGATTTAACGAAGCAGTGATTTTACGAGTACATTCTCGGGAACCGTAAAAAAATTGGAAATTTTGACCAAAATGTGAAAAACAGAAAAAAATATTAAAAAAAAAAAAAAAAAAAACGCAATGAAAGATCATATATACCGAATAAAAGCATGTTGGACCTCCTGCGGTCACCAGCAAAGCATAAACACGACCCAATGCGTGGTGCAACTGCTACATCGCTTCGTTATTGCTCGCGCGAGAGGCGGGACGTGGAATGTTAGAAGAATGGAAGGGGGAAATGCGGGGGATGACAGACAGCAGCCAGTGTGTTTCCTGCGTGGGGAATAAGTGGTGTAGCCTTTTTTTATGCTGTGTGAAGCGACCTTTTTCTATCAACTCACGGGAAAAGATAATTGCTTGAGCTGTCAAAATAAACATCGCTGTGACAGTTAAAACAAGACGCGGGCGAACATCCCGTAGGTCGATGTGTATATCTACTCGAAAAACATATCTCAATTCATGACACTAATAAGATTCCTTATAACTTACACGTATAGCTTGATGTTTTCAGCCTGATCCATGCAAGTTCTTTAGTCACGTTTTGAATGAAAACAACCACCAGCCGGCCAGTGTTGTGCCCTGTTTAATATGCACAAAATATACCAAATATATTTGGTTCAAAAAAAAAAAAAAAAAAAACACACACCTCAGGGAACTTAAGGCAAAAAAAGTCAAAATAATAAGTGATGCCTTAAAACAGACCGCTCTCATAGACGAAGAAATTTTAAACACAAAAAAGGTTAAAGTTATGTGGCAAATATATATTTAGTAAACTGCCACCTGTTTTTTTAGTTGGGTATGTATCACATTTTGTGCATTTTTGTTTTATATTTAGTACTATACAGTTCCGTGTTTTAAAATGTGTGCTTTGTATCATGTATTACATAAATAAAAACATGTCATTTTGTATATATATTGCAAAACCTGGAAAATCTTGAAAATACCTGGAAAAACCTGGAATTTTTATCACAAATATTGTGGCCACCCTGAATACAGTTGGGAAACAATGAAGAGAATATGTATTATAAGATTATAACCATTGTAAAGCCGGTTATTTCGTGATTTAAAACTTGGGATTACTTTTTACTATGATTTTAGTTTACCAAATATATTCCAGGGTAGTTTCACTATCATAAAGTTTGGTTTGGCACACCAATACATTTGGAATGTACCCTAATATTTACCAAAGCGACGATGTACAAGCTTACATGCTGCATGAGGTTTCCGAGACTTCTGCGCAGACTCAACATTGTAGTCTTGCATTTCCATTCCATTTTCACAAAATTACTTCTACCAAATGCAGTGTTCTAAAAGCTCAGATGTTTGCACATAAAAAAGATGAGTGTAACTGTTAACAAGTCTCTTCAATATTATGTTGCGTCTATGATTTTGACCTCTTCTTCAAAAAAATAATTACAGAAATTTAATTAAATCACTGAAACAGGAAACACTGCTGGAATGAAAATGGACAGTAACAATTAACTCAAAGGAAACTGAAAATACAGGCTATCTGGTGCCCCCCCCCACAAACATCTGAAAGAGAGCAGCTAATTGGTACCCCGACTACAGAATCTGCCAAGGCATAGAGGCCAGATTAAATACCTTCCACTATAATTATAGTATGACCATGAAAGAATGTCCCAGTTATAAATTTTAAATAGTATCAACTGTAAGATTGTAGAGTGTTTGTTCAAGGTCACAATTAAAGAGTAACTCAAACAGTTTTAAATAAGCACATGCGCGAGTATTGCTTTATTGTTTTCTCGCTTGCAGCGCCACCTATGCAAAATGGCGACTCCTGAGCGTAAAGGGTTTTTGTGTTCTGAAATTTACTAAGAGTGGAGCTGAACTTTCAGTTCAACGTGCATCTCGTTTAAAGTTTGTCAAGTCCCTGACCGTTGGATTGGTCTTAATTGACAAGCCAGAGGTCTTTTTCGCTGGCCTCCACGCTCACCTGACATAACGCCATGCAATATTTTTCCTTTGGTGCTTTATAAAAGATTGTGTATACATTCCGCCGCTACCTAATGATTTTCCAGAGTTGAGACACAGAATTGAAGAGGCTATTGCTTCCATTACTCCGGACGTGTTAACCAAAGTTTGGGAAGAATTGGACTTTAGGTTGGATGTGTGCCGCATAATTAAAGATGCACAAACTGAACATTTGTAAGAAAAACTAGGTTAGTTTAACTTCAATTTGATGTATGATTTGTTGTAAATAGTTTAAATTAAACTGTTATCATATACCACAAACTAGGACAGTCTTTTATGGACATTCTGTATAATAAAATTAAACTAAAGTTATTTTCTGTAGTATAAAAGGTTATTACAAAGGATGAGCAAATTAAAGCTGTTTGAGCAGAGTATTAGTAAGATGAATGATTATCAAGAATTCTGTTATTTTTTGGTTAGTTGGTCAATGTTGTAGAAATATTGAGATGATAAAATAAATTCAGTTTATGTTTTATGAACTGTTTATTTATATAGTTTTATTTACACCAAACTGATTTCACAATATTTTTTACAGCTTAATTTGAAATGTATGATCTCTTTCTAAGCAGTACAAGAAAGGAGATGGTAAGTTTCTCCACACATTATAACTTAAGTAGGAAAAATAAAGTCATCGGATTACACAATACTTAAAATATTTACATTATCAATTTGATATTTTGTTAAAATAAATTTCCAACCTTTTTTAGGTAGGGAATGGATGTGATCTGTTTTCATTTTTGACCTTTTGTATATTTAATAGATATAATACTACCGCATTCTTCCTCGCCCACAAAATTAAATTATAAAAGCTGATTGAAAAAAAAGAAGTGTGTGTGTGTCTTTTAAGTTTGATGCCCTTCACTCAAGAAGTCCGTGTTACACAAGAAAATATATATATATTTGAAACAAATACTTACCTTTACAATGCATTCTCACAACAATTATGTTTACGATATGAAAAATAATAATATTGGGCAGTGTGCAGAATTTCACAAACTCTTAGCAAAGAATAATGAAATCCACTTGTTTGCATTCTCTACGCCCTCTTCTCACAGTAGACAAGAAAGACTGCCAGGATGTCCTACAATGTCCAACTCCATGTTCCAAGGACATCCCTTCCATACTTTCCATACATTAATTGTACTATACGCAATGGCAAAGAACCAAAAAACTTTTACTACACAATTTTTATATTGTTTGCATGATTTATTGTAGTATATATTGTCTCGTGTAAAACAGGCTTGAATGAAAACAATGTTTTTCTTGAAGACTAAGTCTAAATGCATGGCTACACACTAAATATCCAGCAAACGTGATGTAGCAGTACTTAGTGAGCACGCCACTGGAGACACTACAATGCTACACAACACTATTACTCTACATTTTGCTTCTTTGTAGGCAGCGAGTTTCAATAAAAGTGGGGAGAAACACGCACTATCAGAAAGGCAGTCTGTTGTCTGCACTGGCAGGGACACACACATTCAACAAAGTTGACATATTTTTTTTTGTTGTAACATTTTTTTTACAAGTTTCAACATTTTAAATGCAACAAATTGGAATCATTTTCTCACACTAAGCAAAGGATAAAACTTAACAACTTCAACCCTAATGCTAACATAATCATAATAATACTTTATCATGTTATGCATGGCTTCAACATAATGACTTAAGGAGTTAAATGTGTCCCGAGCTTAGTGTTTTTTTTGTATGTGAAATTGTGTGCTAAACCTTTCCTTGTTTAAGGCAACTGTTCAAAATCTTTTGGAATGTCGTACCCTAACCACTTGAGCAATTGATAAAACACCCATTAGCATCTTCTCCAGACCTTTGCCATTGCCGTCTCTTAGACACCTACCACACTTTTAAAACAGCAGTGAGGCATATCTTTTTTTAAAAATAACATTATGTACAATGCAGGATTCTGACACTTACCACACATCTGGAACATCTTAATTGTACAATGTATAACGTTTTAGAGTAATTACCATTTCACAGAAGTACAAGATACATTATTATAACAAACATTTCTCTTATCAGATCCAACAGAAATAATCTCTCATTTGATATTCACAAACAATTTTGAGTATGTTTCTTAACATGCTTAAACTACTCTGGAATTAAATTATTATTTTCTTTGAAATTTGCAACACTTTAATGCATCTGGCCACACACCAAGTCAACGAACACATAAAGTCACCAATTTCCCTTGCACTACATCTGCACCCTTCAAAATAAAATTGTACTTCTCTAGACAAAAACAAACATAGCTAAAGGTATGGAATTTTTTTAACATCTTGCAGTTTTAATGATTAATTAAAAAATACTTGACAAATTCATAGCGAAGTAGCTGTTCTACCCAAGTCTACACACAGGCTTGCACGTCTGTTCCTTCATGCCGTGACGGCTGCCGACTACAACGTGGCTCCAGCAAAGCAATTGTTCGGGTACAGCTTCAATTAATTTTTTTCCCCTCCACCTCAAACCTCCACATTTCGTTAAGCGAGCATTGTTTGCACGACTCGTGTAGGTGCCCTTGCTTGCACACTCGGAAAATAAAAACAACAGAGACGAGAGTTTCTTTTTTTTTTTCTTTCCCTAAAACAATGCTGCAGCTACGAAAACACACCACTAACGTTTCTGCTCGGGGGCGCCCCTTGCTGCTCCGACGCATGGCGCCTAGTAGTACGTTTCCTGCTCCAACCAGCCTCCCGGGTTCCGGCGCAGGTAGAACCGACGCACCTCGTCGTAGATGAAGATGGCGAGCATGAACGGCAGGCCAGGCAACCACCACACAAACCTGCAGAAACAATTTTCTTCAGTTCAATGCCATGTAAATCACTCGCACAACAGCTCCAACCTGGATGTGGATTTTTACTTTGACATTATAAAAAACACATGAATAAAGCATAAAAATTGACTCTTGCGAGGGCATTTTGTAAAATGTGTAAACAGACCAACACAAAAGACCACATTCCCCAAAATGACCCAACCTAGAGGTAAAATGAAACAGTAACTACAAAATTTATATACTGTCAAATGTTCAATGTGTAATAGCTGCAGCAGATAATTATTTACAAAATTTAAAAAGTCTCAAGGGTGCTATTTTATAAATTTTGAATAAAAAAATGTGAATAACTCATTTCCTCGCTTGTTTCACGCTATTACTTTTTTTAGCAACAAGTCTTGCCAACTGCCATGCTGCAAGTACATTCCCTTCATCCGTCCAACCTCCGACACACAAATATTTTTTTTTTGCTTTTAGTTTTAATTGAACATTTCAGGGGGTAGGTATTTCAATTACATTCAGTATCCTTTCGCTGAATGTCGACACAAACATCACCTTATTTCATCTATGGCTGACTTCTATGAACCCTTCAGTTCTAAACTGTTAAGTCACTCTCAGTTCACTTTTCAGCTTTCACCAGTGAACTTAACACCCTCTTCAAGTATAGTACCTTTGGTGACCAGTTTAAGATAACCTCATCTGCCAAAATAGCTAAAATAGTGAGTGAAATATTAAAACACCACAAATCTGCACAGCAATATTATTTTATTTAGGAGTGTTTACTAACAACTACCAGTTTGTAAATATTTGTCCTTTATTACATGGTGGTCATATGTCCTTGAAGCATGAGTCCTTGACTTATAATTAGGGATGTGCGAATCCTTGTTTTTCAGTTCGGTTCGAATCCGATTCGAATCCCTGGCCATATTTGAGATATGAATCTGATTCCGAATATTAATCACAGAATAATTAAAAATAACTGATTATTCTAAAAATAATGTGTGTTCTCTTTTTTCTAACTGTAACTACTGGCAATTATTTATTACATTGAGATTGAAATGTTTATAATTATGTAAACTAATTAATAATAAACACTTTAAAATATGAAAACCAAAACATATTAGATTCTCCAACTCAATCGTAATAAACTGCATGCCACAGGGAAATCACAGTTTTATAAACGTTTCAGCAAACGAAACCATTTTTTCTCCAATAAATAGCCAAGACTTTTTTTCTTGTAGGTATGTAATTGTTTTTAGTTTATAGTTTGGTATACGACGAAATTCGTAATTATAGTTTAAACTCTCGAAATCACAAAATTCTTTTGTCACTGTGTTAATTATTTAATTTACTTATCTTTCTTTGATACATCATATAATAAATACATAATAGTAGCCTAATTTTATTTTTCACTGCTAGTATTTTTGAGCCGTATTAAATTAATTTATAACTTTCGTGAATATGCGTAATACTGTTCGAATTCATGTAAGTACAACGATTCTGGGTTCGGGTAATTGTGGATTCGAACCGTACCCGAAAATATTGGGTACTCGCACATCCCTACTTATAATGTTTCATGACGTTGACGTCGTCCGGGCCTGCGGCCCCTTTGAGCCCGATACGACACCGCCCAACCACCATCTATATTCAAACCTCCCGCTCGTGCGTGCGTGTGCGCGTGTGTGTCTAGCCCGGCAAGAGGGCGCTTAGCTGCAGTGCGCCGCACCCCTAATTTGCTACGTTTTAATATTATTTGTAAACCCTTTTTGTTTTCATTCGTCTTTGCCCCAGTGTTGTGCAATTTACTTGTGTTTTCTTTAATTTAAATAGGTTACCTTAAATAACTATAGACGTTGCCCGGGCGGACCCGAACAGGCACGGACTTGGACGAGGATAGGAATGCTTTTATATGAATTATCATTAAATAAGTAAATAGTAACAAACTTTCCATTGTCAGTAATTTTTATATATTTTTAATGTTTATCTGTAATTTACTCAACTTTCGCCGGGGCACGGAGTCGTAGAATATAGTAACGGTAATTGTGTTGGCGCGAAGGGCGCCATGTTGCCACCTGCGAGCGATGAGCTCACCCCAGTCCATCTTCATCACTGACCGAGAGCAGACGCGCCAGCACCCCGGGGACCTCAACCTTTGTTCATCTCTGACCAAGTAATTTCTGTATCGTTAATTCTTTTTAAATCGCTTTCGTTCGTCATCCTCGGGGCAGCTCTCGGTCAGCGGACTGTTTAATTAATTAATTGTCTCAGTCGAGTTTCTTTCATCACCGTGTAATAAGTAAACTTTGCAGCATGGCCACGTGTGCGGACCATGCCTTCACCTAAACCGATTCGTGCCTCAGGCTTTTTAACCGTGTAATGTGTAACGTGTAACGGGCGTGTAGAGAGACGTGTTAGTGAAATTAAATCTGGAAAATAAATATAAAGTGAGTATTTATTTAATCACGTGGTGAGTGAGTCTAGGAGTGTGGCGTGCCCGACGCCTAGAGCGGGCCAGGTCTGGGTAGCTAGGATAGAAAGGGCTGGTAACTCGTCCCCACTTGGGCTACGTCACGCCCTGAGCGAGAGACTCCGCCGGGTCCACGTGCCCTTCCACGTGGTGGCGCCCATAGTTAACATCTCGAAATCACCGGCAATGCGCGATCAGCCCTCAAATGGCGCCCAAGAGCGTGGGGCGAGTTACATCTTCCGCGAAAACCAGACCTGTACGAGCGTGTGAGATAGGCGGTTGTTACGCGGAGCGCGCGGAACTAAAGTTCGCGCCGGAACTATTGTTCGCGCGGAGCGCATAGCGGGACTCTGGCGCGCCGGCCACGTGATCAGCCAAGCGCACGCTTCCAGGAATCCGCGCACAAACAACGGACTCCGAGCGCAGTAAGTAACACAGTGCTGATGTGTCGTGAGGACTGTTCGTGTGCAGAGTACCACGTGCGTAGACATGTATCCGTATCCGGACGAGTGTATCGGGTGTTACTTTCCCCGCCCGAGTTGGGACTTGCATGGCAGGACCGCCGCCGGATACGAGTGTGGCTACTGTACGGAGTACCGCATACACGGCGTGACGAAATGTGGAGCTAGGTCGTGTCCCGGAGGTAGTAGCGAGGGATACCGCTGCCAGGAATGTGCCGGCCTGTGGCATCGTGGCTGTATCGGCGAACGTGAATGGACCGTACTGCGCAAGTTTTTTACCTTCACGTGCGCACGGTGCACTGCCTACCTAGCCACCCAGGCGCAGTACGAGGCAGAGACGCTGGAAAATCCTCCACGACACGCCTCGACGCTTCCCGAAACGCCGACGCCGCTCACGCCGACACCGACTCCGATCACGCCGACACCACTCACGCCGAAAAAGACGCCGCTCACGCCGACGCCAACCACGCCGAAAACGACTCCGCTCACGCCGACGCCAACCACGCCGGAAAAGACGCTGCTCGACTCGCCGACGCAGCCCGTGCCAAGGACGCCGCCCGTTGCCGGAACGTCACCGCCGCACCAAGCCGACTCCTCACGCACGACGCCGACCCCAGCACCACGAAGGTACGTCCTGACGTCACCCGCACCGCCACGTGTTACGTTACCGACGCCTACCGCTCTGACAAAGACGCCCGTCGTCCTGACGCCCACGCCCGTCGTCCCGACGCCGACGCCCGCCGTCCCGACGCCCGCCGTGCCGACGCTCATCGACTTGACGTCTCCCGACACAAGTCCGATCCCGCCGCCGCCTGCCACACTGCGTTTCGTCGACCCGACGCCACTTATCCCGACGCCGACGCTCGCCGTCCCGACGCCGACAATTCCGCTTCCGCCACCTCCTGTCCTGGAGCCGCCAACCTCGGCACCTCTCGTCGACCTGACGTCTCCCGACGCTGGTCCAAACGCATCATCGCCAGCAAGACCTCGTTTCGCCGACCTGACGCCACTCATCCCGACTATGATGACGCTTGACTCGCCGAAGCCAACCGAGCGACGCCCGACAACGACCGTCCCACCGCAGTCTGCCACGCCGTCCAGCACCCGCCTCGTGTCGGAGACACCTCCCGACGCCGGAATGACCTCGCCACCGCACCGAACCGCCGTCCCGACGCCACCAAGGTCATTTCCGGCGAAACCCGCATCGTCTCCGCCACACGACTCGCCACGGACGCCACCAGATTCGACGCCGACGCTTCGTGTCACCTTGTCGCCACCACCTGGCTTCGACGTCATCCGGCCGTCGTCACCGCTACCAGAGTGCGCAGTCGCAAACAGGACGCTTTGCGACACGATGTCCAGGGCCATGACGCCGAGACGCCTGAGCGCCGCCCCGCCGCCTGGATTTGCTCCTCTGTGCCCGCCTGGTTACGAGGCACAGACGGATGAACCGGACCGAAAGAGACGGACGCGCGCGACGCCGACGCTGACGCCGCCTACATGCCCACCTGACACGACGCCAGAATCGACCGAGGCGCCACGACACCCGATTCCGACGCCGATCGCCGCAGTACCGGAACACCGGTCAAGTGCCCTGCCGCACGAGACGCCACCCAAATGTCGCAAGTTGGCAACATTGGGACGCCGCACCGTGAAGAGTCGCCTGAGCTCCCTACATCCGCCTGTCGCGATGCAGGTCGACGCCGGGACGCCGGGACGCCCGACCGTCCCACCGCCGAACGTGACCGTCACCCGGACTTCGACACCTGTCACCCGTCTGTCACGACGGGCCGCGAAGCGCCCGCCCGTCGGCGAGGCTGAGCCGGGTCGTGCCGAGCGCCGCCCGCGCTTGCTGCCCGCCTGCCACGAGCCGCCTGACCTTGGCCGCCGCCGCCCCTGCCGGCCGGCGCCCTGGCCACCGCCGCGCTGTCACACGCAGCAGCCGCAGCTGACGCAGATTTGGGGCTCGGGACAACTGGTGGGTCACCACCTACAAGGTTAGTTAGCCAGCGCCCATTCTGTCCGTGTGTATCGTCCCCCATAGTGTAAACATTGCTCAACTGTCATTTTGTAAACATTGCTCGCCGCCGTCATGTAAACATTGCTCGCCCTTCCATCGTGTAAACATTGCTTGTCCGTCCGCCATGTCAACATTGCCACCTGTCCGCACAAATGTAAACATCAACATTGCCACGTGGGAGTGCGCGACGTAAACAGTACAGGCAACGCCCCCCAACCATCTGTCAAACGGCGCTGTCATATCGGCCTACTTTCGGAGGGGGCAATTGACGTCGTCCGGGCCTGCGGCCCCTTTGAGCCCGATACGACACCGCCCAACCACCATCTATATTCAAACCTCCCGCTCGTGCGTGCGTGTGTGCGTGTGTGTCTAGCCCGGCAAGAGGGCGCTTAGCTGCAGTGCGCCGCACCCCTAATTTGCTACGTTTTAATATTATTTGTAAACCCTTTTTGTTTTCATTCGTCTTTGCCCCAGTGTTGTGCAATTTACTTGTGTTTTCTTTAATTTAAATAGGTTACCTTAAATAAATATAGACGTTGCCCGGGCGGACCCGAACAGGCACGGACTTGGACGAGGATAGGAATGCTTTTATATGAATTATCATTAAATAAGTAAATAGTAACAAACTTTCCATTGTCAGTAATTTTTATATATTTTTAATGTTTATCTGGTTATTTACTCAACTTTCGCCGGGGCACGGAGTCGTAGAATATAGTAACGGTAATTGTGTTGGCGCGAAGGGCGCCATGTTGCCACCTGCGAGCGATGAGCTCACCCCAGTCCATCTTCATCACTGACCGAGAGCAGACGCGCCAGCACCCCGGGGACCTCAACCTTTGTTCATCTCTGACCAAGTAATTTCTGTATCGTTAATTCTTTTTAAATCGCTTTCGTTCGTCATCCTCGGGGCAGCTCTCGGTCAGCGGACTGTTTAATTAATTAATTGTCTCAGTCGAGTTTCTTTCATCACCGTGTAATAAGTAAACTTTGCAGCATGGCCACGTGTGCGGACCATGCCTTCACCTAAACCGATTCGTGCCTCAGGCTTTTTAACCGTGTAATGTGTAACGTGTAACGGGCGTGTAGAGAGACGTGTTAGTGAAATTAAATCTGGAAAATAAATATAAAGTGAGTATTTATTTAATCACGTGGTGAGTGAGTCTAGGAGTGTGGCGTGCCCGACGCCTAGAGCGGGCCAGGTCTGGGTAGCTAGGATAGAAAGGGCTGGTAACTCGTCCCCACTTGGGCTACGTCACGCCCTGAGCGAGAGACTCCGCCGGGTCCACGTGCCCTTCCACGTGGTGGCGCCCATAGTTAACATCTCGAAATCACCGGCAATGCGCGATCAGCCCTCAACGTATTCTTATCCATTCAGCAAATAAATACTATACGCAATCTACATTTTGGTTTGAGTATAAAACAAATTCACTGTCTGTTTCTCCACTTACTTCTTCTAAACCACTCAATGGATTTCGATACGGTTTTCACGAATGGAAAGAGCGTTAAACGAGGAAGGTTTGTATATAGAAATTGTAGATATTTTGTACAAAATGTCTGAACTATGACAGTGTTTTGTCAATAAAGCAGTGCCTCACCCAACAGCAACGAACGATTAGTAAAAATAACACGATTTATTTGGTTTATTTATTTACTCTCGAAAAAGTATAAAAAAGGTCCCTGCATATTTATTGTCCTTGATGTACATAATCCGAGTATCTGTCTTTTTTTAGTAGGTACCTAGTTAAAAGTAGTATAAAAAAGTCGCCATATATTTATTGTCCCTATTGAACATATTCTGAGTATTGGCTCTTTTATTGTACGTAATTAAGTTGAATTTATGTTTTTCTTTTCTTTTGTTTAATTATTTACATAGTGAATTTCTTCAAATATCAGATTATTGATTTATGAGAGGTAATGTTAATTATTTGTGGATTTAAGTTCTTATTTTTAGATTTTTTCAAATTAAACCTCATTTCCTCTAATTTTAAAATTATTTTTTCCAATATAAATATGCCATGAAGAATTCGTCCAAATATAGGTCGTAGTACCAGAGATGCAAGCAGAAAATGTTTACATCTTAATGATGAAACTGAAGAAGAAAAGGAAATCAGGTTGTCTAATAGAAGAGAAAGTAATTCTATGAGAAGAAATAGAGAAACGTCTGTTGAATGTGAGTTACGTCTTACTCTTGACCGAGATAGACATAGGTCACATCCAGAGATTCCTCCATTGAATGTGAAGTTTGTCTTAGTTGTCACATGGGTAAATATAAATCTCAGAAGGCAATTAATTTGTAGACAAATAAATTGAATTCTGCAATGAATTATGATTCTCATATATAATCTATTAATAGTATAAAACAAAGTCACTACTTGCATCTGTCTGTCTGTTCGCTTACTTCTTCTTAACTACACAATGGATTTTGATGGTCTTTTAACAATCATTTAGAGAAATTCATCTGGAAGGTTTATGTGTATAATAAATACATTCATACTAAATTAAAAAATAGTAAAGAAAGAAATCTTGTTTTGTAATCAAGTAGTAAATAGATGCTTATATGTACCAACTTATTAAATCTAAATGAGACACATTAATGATTGCATCTGTGGAAGCCGGGGTGGGTCGCTCGTAAGCAATAATTGAGATATCAATGTGTGATGTGTGTGAGATGTGGTTTCTTTGTTAAAGTATTGAAACACATATGTGTCCACATACATATTGCTGTGTTTACAACCATTTTAACTGTAATTGGTTATTTTAAAACATTCAGTGGCTTTTATCAATTTTATCTATTGTGTTGTTATATTAATTTAGGCACAAATTTACCATATTATCTATTTTTGTAAATTCAAACAAAATAGCACTTTATCGTTGACTTCTTGATCTGTTGCTTTTCTCTTTCTTGTAGATTTGAAGACTGCTGCAATTGGGTACAAGCCTGGTGGCAAGCATTCATTCTACTTTCCCCTCCTGACTCCTAGCTATAATCCAAGACAATCCATTCCCCTATTGTTTTCACTACCATTGAGTTCTACTTCTCCCCTTACGAACTTTTCTACAGTTCTCCCTCTTACTTCTAGGCTTTCCCTCACACAACTCGTTTCCCCAGCTCTTTCCCTCCTCCCACCCCACTCAATACTGAGTGTAGTTTACCATCTTCAGAAAAAATTGTACTGTAAACCTCAAACACCATGTGTAGAGGGTGATGTGAAGAACTGTACATCAGCAATTTTGATATCATCATACATAGAATACACTACTAATACATAATTTTTATACTGTGAATTATTGGCATCACTTTTCGCTCATTTACTGAACCTCAAAAACACAATTTTGGTCCTTGAAATCCTTGAAATGTCCTCGGATTTCTAAATCATATACTTGATTTCATTCTGTATTTGCAGCCTTGCAAACTGTTTCCTGCATGTACATAAAAGTTGGAAACTATAATTTTTGTTGTATTATTATGCTTAGGAAAAGATTTACTATCTTCACTAGAAAGTATGACATCATCTATTCTTCTTTTGTTTGTACATAAGTGTCTATAAAAAAAATTTACATGTGAGTCAACATGTCCTTCCAATTAATGTGT
Organism: Bacillus rossius redtenbacheri; assembly: GCF_032445375.1. Taxonomy (NCBI): domain Eukaryota; kingdom Metazoa; phylum Arthropoda; class Insecta; order Phasmatodea; family Bacillidae; genus Bacillus; species Bacillus rossius. Next base: position 87,165,629 of record NC_086332.1, on the reverse strand, counting down.
AAAAATACAGTATTGGTCCGAAAATAGGCTGACCTTGAAAATAAGCCAACCTCTTCTGCAGTACACTCAAAAACAGGGAAAAATAAATTTTAACTAAAAAGATTATCAGAAGCATATTACCACAGTAACACTTCAACTAAGTTAGTATTTAATGAACTGACAAAATGTGTTATTCTTACTTACGAAAATATATAAATATATATAAGCTGTGTTTCCGTTTATCTTCACATTCTTTTGTCGTGGTGCCAACATTTTATATGGCAATGGCTACATTTTCTAAGTTCATACAATTTGTGATGTAAAAACATTTACCGGTACGTTTAATTTTGACGTAAAAAACCCAAAATGGTTTCATGTAAAACGTATATGAATCAACCATAAAACAGCCAATATTGCAAATAGGTTTTATTGTTCTTGTTAATGTTGGTATGTAACGGTACTTGTTTATTCGTGTCGCAACTACAAGTTGCCAACACTGGTGCCATTTTGATTTTCCTGTGGTAGAAGAGTAAATAAAGCATACTAAGGTAAATAACCTTATGGCAAAATTGCTGTTTTTACTAATTGTTTACTGTAAATACCACATATTACAAGCAAATAAAATTACCGCAGCCTGTTAAATACAGTTCAAAAATAACCAGACTGAGCTTTTAAAAGCTATGTGCTACAAGTGACCACATCTGTGTACTTAACTTAAAATATGATACGTTATTGGGGTTAAAAGTGTTTACTAAATTTTTAAGTTGGAAAAATTACTAATTCCATGTAAGTACGGCGTAATTTTAGGTCACTGAATTGTATATCTGATAACATTTTTATGCCATAAGTGATTCTCCTTGAAATGTATGTGTTTAATTATACTATTTTGGCTAGTGTCCCATTATAGGCTGACTATAGATTTCAAGGTTGACAAAACTGGCAAAAAAGGTAGGCCTATTTTCGGACCAATACGGTACATATTAGTGCACTGGGCAATGATTACATTAGTCAACCTGCCATTTATTTGGCGGCTTTGAGACTTTGAGGATATGCTGTTGTAAAGGGGGAAGGGATAGGAACTGAAATACACCATATTGGTTTAACATAATGTAAGCCTTAAAAATTTTGAATCGTTAAATATTTAAAATCTGCCTCCATTAAGGCATAGATCACACACAAAAATATAATCAAAGGCCCTGACATAGTAACTATTAACAGTATTTTTGAAGTGAAACTTCTTTGCTGAGGGAACTACAATTTTTGAGCATTACAAAAATTCTAATCGCATGAGGGGAATAGTTGGGTATGTGGTGGGGGAAACCGGAGAGAAGGGTAATAGTTAGGTACATGGGGGGGGGGGAACTGTAGAGAGGGGGAGAGCAGGAGAGAGATATAAATGATGCAGCATACTCGCATATGTACAAACTTGCATACTTACACAATAGCATAATTTAGCAATCAGATACTAGCATATATATTTTTTTAACTGTGACCTCAGCCAAAGAGAATTATATTTTCTACACCTAATACTATAATAGTCAAGAAGTTTCACTTCTGTTGCGTGTGGACTCCATGTTTCTGTTGAAGTCCTTCCTTAAAATTAATTCAATACCAAACACCAATAAATTTACAGGAAAAACTATTAGTAGCAGCCGGTCACCTTTTAACTTCAGCAAGTGCATTAAATTATACAACCCAATTTTGAAAACTATACAATAGAAAATGGTAATGACCTAAAAACTATTGAAACCAAAATGGCATCAAGTGCTTGCTGTCTTTCTGAAATAAACGGAGCTTTGCCAACACTTCAAAAGTTCATCTTTATGTGATAGTTAACTAGACACCACTGTTTCTTGAGCAAAATGCTGAATTAAGTAACCTAACCTGCTCTATTGGCATTTTCCTCAGAATTTGATCAATTTGCCTACGAAAGTAAGGCATCATCGTGTTTTAGAAGTGTACAATTTATCTAATGATGAATTATTTAATCATGTAAGAACAGTAGGGACAGAGCATCAACCTTAAGGGTCTGGTTACCTTGTCATATGGGCACGATACCTAAGTATGCACAAGCACCAACAAAAGTAAATGTCATAATTAGGGACAAGATTATATAGTGAATTGTGATAAAACCAAAATAACACCGAAATTCAAGTTAGTACACCTTTTAGCACCAAAATGTTACAAAAAATATTAAAATATCAGCAATTTGACAAAACTTAAATCACATTACAAAGGTTCATGGACGTAACTTATTTATCATGAATTTTGTACCAAAATATATGAAGTAAACAGATGGGCTAAAATTAATATTACGTTGTTTGATTTTGCATCTCTTTTACTATTAACATGTTTTTACATTAATGATGGTAAATTTGCCAGTATATTTTTCTGAGTAGTTCTGTTCTAGACATGCTTATTGTTACTACTAATGATTTTGTTGTATAAGTGTATCTTGACTGTGTCAGTCAAAATGAGACAATTATGGTGAAATAAGTACAGTAAGTCCTCGGTTTACGTCGGGGTTACGTTCCTGAAAACCGCGACGTAAATAGAAACGACGCAAAATGAGCCATGTTTCATGCCACGGCCCAAGGTCGGCCGGAAGCGCTGGCATACAGACGTGACAACGGGCAATTTTATCAGCAAATTACAACCGACAGTGTGGGAAACAAGTCCAACTAGTACTTCTCAGCTTTATAGAATGGTTATTTAACCAGCTGCTTTATTACCTTTATTGATTGAAATATAAAAACAGATATATAGTCGTTTGGAAGACATCTTGTGAAGAACAAAATAATAAATTGCAGTGAGCTGATACTGTAGGCCTACTACAAACGCATTTAATCACGATAAAGTTAACAACGGCACGTTTAAAACTCCGGCCAACTCAATGATATCATAGCGACTGAAGTGTAGAGCTGTAGCAAACCGTATATATTCGTTACTGAGTTAACGGGTGCGGTATCTAGTAACGAGTAACGAAACGTTACACACGAATGCATTTCGTTACTCGCATTTTTCGTATGTTTTACGCATGCGCGCGCTTATTCGTTACAAAGAACGATGTTTGTTTATTAAGAAAAGTATAATTTGGAAATTCGTCATCCAAGTTTTTTACTGTTTATTAAAGGTATTGTGTGTGTAGACAAAGTTTGAGATTGGAACAGAAACAACGTAAGAAAGTATTTTTTACAAATTAGAAATATGTATGTTTTTGTTTTTTATTATAGCGTATTTTCACGTTTTTTGTTCTTATCTTAAAAGAGATATTGTAATAAAGCTGCTCTAATGAGATTTTATTGTTTCTTGGTTAACAAAAGCTGTTAATTATGAAATACTTTTAATTGTTTATATTCGATTTATTATTATTTACGCGACGTCATACTGTAAGCGTACGAAATACGACTCGATTCGTTGCTGTTACATAACATAGCATGTTATGCGGTATCAGAAGTAACGAGTAACGATACGAAAGTAACGAGTACTAATTGTTATAGTAACGAATACATACAGGTACACTTTTTTTAGTTACTTTTACACCTCTACTGAAGTGCCAAGGAGTTGGACGAAAAGGGGTAGGAGAAAATGCTGTGTCGTTGCGGGAAGTAGATAACACTTCTACGTGCGAGATACGTGGGTGGCCGAGCGGGCGGGCTGGTAGTATTGCATCACCGCGCGGAGAGCAGCGGAGAGCAGGAAGCGTCCCTCATGATGTATGATAAGATAAGGCGGTGAACGTGTAGCTTACGCTACATAGCATAAATTAATTACCGAAGGAAACAAAGAATTATAAACAAATTATATACGGTGTTTTGGTTAAAATAAAGATTTACGGTCATTGTAAACGACGTTATTGTGAATCGGCGACAACTTAAATTGAAACATGAGTACTCAAACATTAGCGACGTTAATCCGAAACGACGTAAATCGGTACGACGTTAATAGAGGACTTACTGTACTCAGAAATATTTCAGTTTCCTATTTGTTGCATAATACAGTATTTTTATGAATGAACACAACATTTAAAATAAAAACAATAACATCAAATCTCCTGTTTTAAGAACAAAATTAACTTAAAAATAAAACCATAAAATCTTATCTCTTAGTTTGTTCAAGGGGAACATTAGTACCTTCCCTAGAACATATTGTATACAATTAAAATAAGTAATCCTAAAGTTAGCAGTAACACTCAAACTAACAACACTTACTTCAGGGGATACATTCTGAGACCCTTGTCCATTCCCGGACAATACGAGAGGAAAGCAGCAAGGCAAGTCTCGAACAACAAGCCAAAGTTCAGCGCCCAGTTCCTGGAAACCAGTGACATATCATTACCGAGTACTTTACACAAACAATAACACATCATTCCAAAAATTAAGAATTTTTACTTTTACTATACATCTCCTACAGAATAAAACTAATTAAACTCTCACAATGTAATTATAAATAGCTTATATTTAAAATTTTCTTTATAAATATTATATATATACATATATAATAACATCCACAGTTGTATGGATGTAAATATATCTTACAAATTTACATATGAACAATATAAATATTAAATAGTAAATACAGAGCATTCAGTGGAGAATATTGCATGAAATCATCGAAATGAGATGGAAGTGAGACAGGCACAGTACGAAGGTTGTTTTCTCGGCTTAACTATTAATACTGCCAGTGCAGCACTTACAGCCACCAAGTGTTTCTAACTGCGAAGGCCTGGAAACACACCAAAAATTTGCCACAGGCTATATCTACTAAATTGTTATTTAAAACATTTTCAATCTGATACTTTTAGTATTTTCAAGTAACAAACAATGTAAGTTAAAGAGAGAAAAAATTATTTTCATTGATAGCCTTGAGTCTTCCCCGAAAAAGACTGTAGTCAGGAAATCACATCTGCCTTCCGCCTCTGCACAAGTAACTCCTGTCAACCACACTGGTGGCTACGACAAGGTGGCTTCGTAATCTCCAGCTGAGCAGCTGGTATCCCCCAACCCTTCTGCCAGTGCAGGAATTAACAGCACTCAAACACCATTAAAGTAAGTGTGAGCAAAACTAACAAAATTTAAGTCTCACAAACGGAGTCTGTCTTACCTCATACCCTGATGAATGATAGAGTTGCGACGGGTCTTGCAAATGATCAAGTCAGCCCACTGGACCACGACGATGGTGACGAAGAATGCAGTGTGGCAAGTGTACTCCAGCTTCTTTCGGTCACGGTATGTCTGTAACAATCACAAGCGATCAAGAGAGAGTTAAAAATGTTAGAATCTGGCTGGTGGTTCTATAATCCCACTGTACTATGTCCCAATTGATGCCTGCTACGGGCCCAAAGCCCAGCGAGACATGGGATCTCTTGAATGGCCCAAGAAACACCCTAACATCTTAGCTAGAAGCTTAGCCTCACCGGCTATGATGAAGGATGCAGGTGCATTCCTAGTACATGCAATCTCCGTACCCCAAGCCCCAAGACGTGGAGCGCAGGAACTTTAGTTAAAGAAGACACAGGAACCTTCGTAAGTAAAAGCCTAACAGAACCCTTGAGCTCTCCCAAAAAATAAAAAAAAATCGTGTACAGGAAAGCACATTTGCCATCCGCCTCTGCTGGTGAATTGCTTCGCACAAGTGACTCCTGTCAACCAGCACTCAAACCACCCTTATCCCTAAAGGCAGCCTGAATTCAATCAGAAGCTGAACCTACAGGATGCTATGCTCAGCTCTCTGTATCCATGGTTCTGGCCAAATTACAGTAGCATAGTTCAGATAGTGGTCCTTTTGGAAATACATTGATACATTCTAGTGCTTTTTGGCATAGCTTTTTTAAATACATTAGAGAAGGAATCGGCCATGGGTAATGGCCCACTTTAAGGTTAACCAAACTAGTTGGTTTGGTCATCAAAATGTATTAATTTTGTTGTAAAAAATTCTCATTTTACTAAAATACCTAAACATTTATGATAAACTGTGTTTTTAAGGAATATGTAAAAGAATCTAGGCTAAAATGAACTAGAATTTAAATACAATCATAATTAGCAATTTATAATTTGATAATATGAATTATGAATTAGGTAAATTTATAAATAATTTTTTAAAATTAAATTCATTAAGGCTTATGTATGAATCGCTAAATTAATTGCTGGACACAGAAAAAAAAACTGCTTCATTTATTGCATTGCTTAATGGAAATTCAATTTTTTTCCACAAAAACTTTTCACAAATATTTTGTGACATTTGTCAAACCTTTTACGTTAATGATATATAATTATAAATATTTTTTCTTGATGTATGGGAATATCTCAATTCTTATTTGTTGGACCATATGCTATGCAAGCACCGTACTTTAACCAAAGTACGTACATTCTCAGGCATGCAATCAAAAACGTGACATTTACACCACATGAAACTCTAACCCAATAACAATAGCGTGAAAATATTCATACTCACTGTTAACAAACATTTAAACTCAGATTTTAAACATATAAGTGATCAAAATTATTTCACTACTGACTCCCAAAAAGGTTGTGAAAATAGTGTCGATGATTGAAGAAAAAAAAGACAGTTTTTGATGATTGAAAATGAAAAAAAAAATTTTTTAGATAGATATATGTATTTGTTTCAACGTGTGTACAAGTAGTATGGAAAATTAAATAAACTAGAGATGGGTTGTAAAATAACAACCTGTGATTTATTTGCAGGTAACAAAAAATCGCAAGTCACAGTTGGTGATTCATCACACAAAGCAACTGTATCAGAGTAGTAATATCTTCGGTTGCAGTCTTGCATGCGATGTAACTAACGCTCTAGCCGAAGAGGCAAATATGTACAGGAGTTTGGAAATGGCAGAGCAGCTTTCAGTAAACTGTGATTGCTCTTAAACCACCAACAGCAATGCAGGCAGCTTTAGATCCCTTGAAACTGTGATTGTTTTCAAAACAATCAATTGCAATGCACAGGGATGTCTCGTAAAATCAGAGCCTGTGATATCGAGCAATTGCATGACTAGCACTCCAGTAGATATGGAAACTGTGATTGTTTATTTAGCACCAATGACAAGGCCACTTTCATTAAACTGTGAATACTTCCAAACCAAAACCACCAACAGCAACGCAGCTTCGGTTCCAATGAAATTGCGATTGTTTCCAAACAACCACCTGTACACCAGCTGCACAACTTCTTTAACAGACTGAGATATTTTTTTTACTTCGTGAATACATCGAAGTGCTGAATAGAAGAACTAAACTCCAATAGTTCTTCACTAGCTGATGAAAGCACAACTCCTTTTCCCACCGAAAAAAATACAAACTTTTAATCTCTATTTAGAAAGGTTTTTATTTGTAAGTTACAATTGTAATAATCTTTTCTGGAGCAATTCTTTGGCATTATTTAGTTATTTTTAACTGTTGTCAAAAAGAAGAAAAAGGACAAAATATTTTTGAATTCTTATATCATTAACTTTTATCAAAATAATGATTTTTCTAGCCACAATTTAAATTTTATTTCAAGTGGTAACATTACTAGTAACATATATTAAACGTTATTATAGTAGCGGCTGTGCACTCGAATCAGATGGACGTGTTTGCTTGGGCGCTCCTCGTGTTTTTATGGGTGCGTGCGTTAATCTATCACTAGTGTGTTACATCTTATGATTTGTGATTAATCATTATTAATTCATCAGTGAATGAACAACTTGATTTCCTGGGTTTTTCAACCCTTATCGATGGATCCACTTAGATTTCTGAACAAGACACACATAGAAACATGTTTAGAGTTCCAACCAAAAAAACTGGATTCAAAATCTCCTGGAAATCAGGATCTTCCTAAAAGTAATCTGTTAATATTTAAACCAATCAACATGAATGAATTAATCAACATTTTTAAGTGTCTGTGTGACAAAAGTCGATGAATTAAAAAATGAGAATGAGGTTTTGAAGATGCTGCTCTTAGATTCACAATCTGAACTGCTGAAATTAAACAGGAACTTATTCAATCCAAGCAAAGCCTGTTAAGTAAAATGTTAATTGTTCAATATTATAGTCAAGCTCTCCGCTCTGCATTGAGTGGCAAGAAGACAGAAGGTGTTGCAACTTTGGTTGTCTTGAGTAACGGCAGTCCATCCCGTGACATACTAAGACACAGTGGGAAAAGCACAGTCATGAGTGGTGACGTCAAGGGTGGCCATAATTCAAGCCAACCTGCTGACGAAGATGGTTTCACCGTGCATCGTTCACGTAAACATAAGAATAATGTGAGTTCTGAAATGAAAGAGGAACAAGACCATAAAGAACTCCCATGCAAGTAGGTATAAGGAACATACATAGCTTCACTCAAAACAGTCAACAAACCTACTCCCAAGAAAACAAAAACAATGTTTGTGACATGCTTCAACTCGTCAGTCCAGGAACAAGAGATTTATGATTATATAAACACAGAGCTTAATCTTTCCACGTAAAAGTTGTCAAAATGCGAAAAAAATTTGATCCCTACTCTTCCTTTCATATTTCTGTTCAAGAGGATTTCAACAGAATTAACAATATTGTATTCTAACTTAAAATACTATATACAACTTTGGTCCAAAATATTTTTCATACGACCAACATTACAGCAAAGGGTGAAAAAAAAAAAACTGAGGTTGATGGACAAACATATTAATAAATCCATTAGTAGAGACCCGGAAAATTTGCGGATTCATTCGGTGATAGGCTAGAATTCAAACACATATACCTCTTAGATAATTTTGCTATTGGCTTACTGTTCATCTGAACGAATCTCAACCAGTTATAAACCCTCAACCAAAGAAGGATCGAATCACAGACAAACCAGCTGAGATGACTTACAAGTCGGCAGCCAATGAACTTGCGTTATTTGCCCGAGTGTACAGGGGTATGTGCAGTCTATTCTGAAGGCCATAGAAACTGTGAATTTTGCAGGTCTCTACTAATTACTTCTTATCTCTAACTAATGTTACAGAGAGTCAGTACTTGGGAGTATCAAATCTTTAAAATCCAATCTATCGACTGGTCCTAATAGTATTATTAATTTCATTATTAATGGTTGTTCGCACCTTGTTCCTATTCTTACATTTATTTTTAATTACAGTATAAATAGTGGTATCTACCCTTACTGTTGGATCTGATCTGGACACAGTTTTACAATGATCAAACTACTGTAATTTAAATATGGAATTTCTTGTTAGTAATAATTACAATAATTGCAAAGTCAACAGCTATTGACTGTATACCATCATTCCTTACCATAACCAAAACCAAGGGATGCGATTGAGAATAATTTATGGAACAAATTAACTTGTACAAGACTTGACGAAGACTGACTTACCCATTCCTGGCCATATGAGTCTGTCACATCATTGACTGCCTTGGAATCCCACTGCTTGCGAATGCCCAAGAGGTGAGTCGGCAAGAAGCCATTCTCTGCCATTATGACAAAGTACACGAAGAACCCCGCTGCAGCTTGGACCATGCCAATCTGACCGTATGCCATTGAGATGAGTCTGTGGAAAATGTGCAACACTTGCTCAAACTGCTGTGGTCAATGTCAAAACAATCAAATAAAACTAAGTTATCAATTTTATGAAATGATGAGACACCATGGTGTTAAGTGTAAAATTTCTGGTTTTTAAAGCTTAATATCTCTAAGCCATTTAATGATGGCATAAAAGAAAAAAAACTTAAAAATACATTTTAGCCTATATGTATGGTGTTATAAATTTTATAGAACATATATTTGTCAAAAAAAGATCCTAGAATATTATAATTTTTTTAATCCAGTAAAACTTGCAACTTGCAACTAACTAAATATAGTTAATAAATTAAAATATATTTATAAAACACTTTATACAAATATATCAGACTTTTACTACAAATAACAGCATGAAAGTTATATTAAAAATAGCAATAGCACGATACTTAAGAAGCAAAACATCCAAAGAAATCTAAATATAATTGGTCCCAGTTATTCAATTAAAATATTACTAAATTTCATACAGTGGTTTTAAATGACATTTACCAGCATACCAAGCACTTGAGTGCAATTCCTATTTGAAAATATCCACTAAATTTGTTACTGCTAATAAAACTTCCAGCTAGCAACTACACCATTGTCAAACAGAATTCAAGTGTGATGAAAAAAGGATCCAAGACTGGCAATTTAAGTCCAACATGCCAGCACAAATTTTTCCATTTTTAATTTGGTGATGCAAGTTTACAGTGACCAGAATAATAACTACAGTAGACTCCCGATTATCCCGGGTACTGACAGGCAAGGGGTCCATGGATAACCAAAAAACACAGTTAAAGCAAGATAAAAATAATAATATTAATTTTTTTCATCCGACTATCTAGACAAACACTGGAACAGACATACACTGTAACACTAAATTGTTCCAGTAAAACAGAGCGCTAATCAAAACACTGCTAGTAAAATGTGTTTTTTCAATAAGAAAATATTTTAATCAAAATAATTATTTTACAATCAGATAAGTGTGCTTGCTAACTACCATTTTAATCAAGACACTAATTCTGTTAAAATTATTATACAGTACTAATATGTGTATGCCTAAATACATTAGAAGTACACTTAAATATTAAATAACATTTTGAGATTAAACAACTTAAAATTAAATTTAATAATTTACATACTGCATTGTTTACATTATTAAGGCTTGGGCATAACATTCCTATGTAGGCACTACCAACATTTCTGAGTTACAAAATATTTTTGGTATAGGATATATATTTCAGTTGTAATAAGTTTTTAAAAAAGCATAAACTTAATGTTTTCTATTATTAGGAAGATTATTTAACCTGTCAACGTAATTCCTGACATGTTATTTACTAGATGCATTTCTGCCATGATTTGCAACTAGAGCATCTAGTGGGTGCGAGGTAAACTAGCAGTAAAAGTTTCTGGCTTTTTCTCTCCAGAGCTGCTGCTGACACGCCTGACATGCAGGATGGCAGAATATAAACGTTGGCTGAAACTTGGGCGTCATCAGAAATAAATATACAATGAAGGAAGCAAATAGCTTTTGAGGAAGAAGCAAATAGCTTTTGAGGAAAAAGCAAAGTATTGTTTGATGTTTTGTCACATTATTAATTTGTTGCATTACTAATTCATTGCATTGTATTTAATTCTACAAAAGTGCCGTTGCCATTGTGCGCACACTTAAATAAAATAAATTATTTTTGTGTTCACAGTTTACAGAAATATGGCATGGTTAACTCGCAAACCGGATAACCCGCACTCAGATAATCGGGAGTCTACTTACTGTATGAGGTTTCAATATAGTCATAACTTTTCATAAGTAACAATCTTTTAACATGTACTGTATTAACCCCGCCAAAATTAAGTGCTAAAAATGAGATAGTAATATGGAGCTATATGTTACACATTTAGCAACAGTTCAGTATAAAGCACTTTCATTATTAAGTACCAACCTACAGTTTTTTTTCCAGGTAGGTATATTGAAATGAGAATCCAATGTAGTTCAAGATCAGCCATTACATTCTGGATAATTTTGAAATCATATAATATAATAAACATGTATGTATGTGCATGTACCTATATGTACATTAACCAACCCTCCCCCAAGACATATATACACCTTCACCATTTCAAAATTAATTTTTTTCTCTCACTAAAGGAATGGAAACATCCCTTTTAAATTTTTTTTAAATATGCACCTACTTATACAATAGGCACACACTAATTTTTAAATGTTTTATTTACATGTAAGTAAATAACTGAGCAAGTGCTTTTTCATTTGGTGTAAAACCAGCTTTATGTACAACGTGACACGTCTGAACCAGGCCCTGATTCCAGGTAGCTAGCACTTTGGGCGGATAATCTTTAGCCACCCCCTTCCTTTACCAGTTCCTCCCCCCCCCCCCACCCAATCATAAAATTGTACAATTTTCAAGCTTATTTAATATCAATTTTAAAACAGACTATTATGTAAAGTCATTTTATTTATTTAAATCTAAAAATGGCTGTTGCTGTTTTGTATGGCTGTTATAACTACAATTATAAAAATGAGATGCTCATATAATGTTTAACTAGTTTGTGCCCTAGTAGACATATATATACATTATACAAAAAAAGTAATAACATCACAATGATTTTTTTCTGCTCTACTACACAAGACTCTGGGCAGCTTGCTATTAACAGAGATCTGTTAACTTAAGTAGTCATTCATTAACCTAAATTAAAATTATTGTTATTGAGTATTTAGTTATTATATTATACACATTTCATGCACATTTATTTTCAACATATTAATTATTATTAAGTCGTGAACTCAATTTAACTATGTACACATACGTGAAATTGAAATGTACATAAGAAATAATTAACTGTCTTGAGCTCGTGAAACTTATAACAAATTATTGTGATGAATGGTATTAAGTAAAATGTTATACATACACTATTATTTTTGGTATATTAATCTATTATTATAATTAAATCATGAATTGAATCTGTTCATCATGTACATGAAACAATAAAGATAACTGTGTGAAATTGCAAAACCTATTATATTAATTTTTAAACATTTAGTAAAAAAAAAAATTCATAACAACTTGTGTATGCACACATACATTTCATGCTATTTTGTGGGGGACAAGAATGAGCACACAAACATTTGATAGCTCGCCACTGGTAAAAGAAAAGGCACACACATGTTCCACAGTAAACACAAACCAGTACAATAAATGTAGTGAAAACAGAAAATAAAGGTAAAACCATTAACTCAATCAAATGATAAAACTTTTTCTTGCAAAATATTATTGCTTGTAAACACAGAACTTTTACATAGTAAACCTGATGTAACATTAAGGCTGCTGATGTATCTTTCACACAATTTTAAATATAAGCTGCACTTTACAAAGTACGCTGTCTCTAGCAACAATATGAAAATACCATTTATATGCAACATCAGGATTGTAAACAGTTGGTTCTGTACTTTCCTGATACACTGATAATAAAAAAAACTAATTATTTGTACAAAAATAGATTTACACCATAAGTGTGTGTTAATTGTTTATTTTCTAAAACCAGGCAAAATTTGGTAGAAGGTTGTAATGCAATCATGTGAAAGTGCTGGCAGCTAATATGGCCAATTTACTTCTTAGAAATGTTGCATGGCTTTTCTTTTTCCATACAAAATACACAGGTAAAAAAGATAATGTGAAGTTTGAATACTCACATTTTATGGACTCCATGAATGCTTTCTTTCCATTTACAAAAGACAAACACCAAAAGAAAAACAAAGGTGAAGAATAAAGGGAAGAGAAGAAATGTGGGTACCATAGAAACATTTACCACACCGTATGAAGAAACATGTCATGCCACGAGGCAACATAAACCACTATTTTGGTCAGAGGAAAACTTGCTCCTCATGGAACGTTCCCTTAGTTAGCAAGATGTCATTTGCAAATTTCTAAAAAAAGAATGCCTGAATAAACGTGCAATGTAGGCCCCTACAACTGACTGGTGATGAAAAGTTAAAGTTTTGCGTTCATTATACATTGTAAAATTATATACGCACTTAATCATTACAATACATATATTTCACTTGAAACTTTATGCATTTGTTAACTACATGATAGTTTTGGTTACATTTCATTATAGTTTAAATTTCACAGCCAAGAAAAATATTAATTTATTGAAATTCCTTAACGCTTAAAACGATGCATATGGCCGACAGTTGCTTTCAGAACAGTCAAATTAAGAAAAAATCACAGTTCAATAGTTACCCAGAAATTTTTACACCATGATTTTGAATCGCTAAAGGTTAGTTCGTCCAATAACTGACAAATTCAAAAAGTAAAAATAAAAAAATAAAGTAGTTTTGCCAATTTGCCAAGGTTAAATAAACTAGCCATGTAGAAGGGAGGGAGGGAAAAAGAGAAAAAAAAGAAAGAATTAAAAAAGTTGCAGAGGTAAAATAAGTAGGTAGTACTTATGGCAAACAACTATTATTACTTGTATTAAAAAGGCTATATCGGAAAAAATAATTGTACGAACATAAGTTTATTAAATGGGAACATTTATTAAGTAACAAATAACCGTATTCACCCGAATAAACTATAAACAATTTCTCGTGAAATGTGCGCTGAAAAAGGAAAAAAAAACAAGGCAACACTGCATACTACAAGTTCCCAGTTTTTTTATCAGACAACAGACATGATGTGCATCATTTGTGAGTTTATGTTGTGACAAAGACTTTGCAATGATTACTAAAAGTTTGTGTTTGCGATCATTAACAGTTGCTATAAAACCTAAATGATTAAAGGCGCTGAGGAAATGGGAAAATGTGCAGCAGAAAGTTGCATACGTGACTGGAGAAAAAAAAAAATGTTTTTGAGTAATGATGTATTGCATTAAATTAATTAATTTAAAGGCGAGAATTTACTGCCTATGTTTCTTCAGCAATTTTAAAATATTAGTCAATAATCTTTGTAACAAAGCAGAAGAATAAAGAATAAATTGAATTTGGTCCATTGGACCAACTGTTAAAGGTGCTTAACTGCAGTAAAAATAACATGCATGGTCGGTCGCCATTTTTCATTCCTAACCCTCTTCCTTACAATCATGGTAAAAATGATATCGTTCACATGTTTATCTATAAATAAAATATTTTTGCAGTACATTTTACAGTATGTTACTGGAAATTGTGAGACATTTAACAGCACTTTTGTTGCAACAATGAGTGCTAAAAATACCTTGTAAAAGTCAGCACTGATAATGAGAATGCTATTATTTTTACAGAAAACCTTTAAAACAATTAATAATTTTTTCTGATTAAGCCCAGAAAAAAACATTCATTACATTTGGTGCGAGGCTTATTCCAGGGCAAGGGTTATTAGCGAGAATACTGTTTTAAATTACCATACGAGCAATAATTATACTTTAAGTTAGAACATTTTTTTACTTTATATTGCTAAAACCTATTAAAATAATTTAACACCTTTATGGTAAGTTATTCATAGTAATTATTAATTTGCAGAAACTTCTCAAGTTGAAGGTTTACAGTTTACAAGAGATCTGACCCACTGAAAAAGTTCCACAAGAAATTATTCACTTAAGTTAAATGGGGCAGCTTGAAAACCCTAACCTTTAATAAAGTTTATAATGACAAATCAATCATAATACCGACATCATACAGAAATTTTCATACACTTGTTAAAGTCCCTATACCTATACAATAATTTAATATTTTCAGCTTTTTAGGCAGTCATAAATCTTTGCCTATTAAAATGAAAAATTCTTGTATGTACTGTCATTCTCAAAAATGGCTGTATTTAATTTATTTTTACAGAATGTATGTAGGCGAGAAATCAATCTAGCTAGGTCCCAACTGCATTAAACATAATTTTCAGGTAAACATTTTATTTTAAAATCGGTAATAATGCCAGTAAAAAAAACTGACGAGATTTTTATAGTATCTCAGAGACAAAGTCATGGAAAATAAATGTTACTCCCAAGCGATAAGGAAGTTCAGACATAAAAAAGAGTTCTTGACATTTTAAACATAGAGTAACAATTCAAATACAGCAATACAAATTAAATATACCTTCATCTGCCACTGTTGTGTCTATATGTACATTAAACTTTTGCACAATATTTGTATACTGTTTCCAAGTTTTTTTTTAGAACTCACACAAGCAGATAATGACTATTATAAATTAGTTTTTATTTATTGATGTATGTATGTTTAAAAAAATTGTGCATATCAATATGCCTAGAGAACGTTCACGAAGACTAAAGAATTTTAACTTTCAAACTGAGCACAAGCAAGAAGTGTCAGAGTGTTCAGGTAAATATTTCCATGTTACTTCTTCTGACAGTGAAAATGTTACAAATAACTTTAGAGAAAAAGTTGTCTCTAATGAAGAAATACAGCTATTGACTTACCCTACTTGTGCTGCTAAAATAAGACGTAAAAAAAAGGGTTATCGGACGTCGTGGCTTTTTAGAACGGAAAGAAAAAAATTGGAATACATGGTTTTCACACACTAAATACATCCCTAAATTTACTCCCAAGGATGGTTCAGTAATTCCTAATAGTTTGTTAAAAAATTAAAATTTTATATCTTACATTATAATATCTGTGCTTTTACGCTGCCACCGCAATTCATTATTTAACAGCCATAAATAGGAATATATGTTTTTCATGTAGTAAGAGATATTCCTGAATTACCCCTACAAAGAAGGTTTCTAATTTCCTACTGGTTTGTGAAAAAATGACAGATTACAGCTTATTTTACAAAACCTATGTATTCACGCAATCGCAGACATTCATAGTATATGTTAACCCATATGGTTTTTTTTTTATAATTTGTTTTGGAGAACTTTAGGCGATGTAGGTGGTGGTGTAATGACGAAATTTGTTTGAATAACGATGGTATTGCAGTTGTAAGGAATTTTTAATTCTTGTATTTCACGTTTTTCTTTCTCATTAGAATAAGTAATTGTATTATGAAATGTTGGTTTTGTTACACTGCATTTAAAGTACGTACTATTTTGAGTCAGATTGTAATGAACAAGTCTAATGAGAGCCTATAATTTGAATTTAATTGTTAACATCGTTCATTTTCTTTGAGGAATATGTGCTGTGCACTGAAGTAGCTGACACATTGAATTTTGCAGTCTTTCCATGGAATTATTTGATTACAGCCATTGTATATTCTGTGCTCGTTGTGACTGGTGTTTCATGAATCCTAGTTTATCCTTGGATCCTGAAAGCATGATCCTGTTGGCTTTATCTTGTGGTACATGATGCTTGCTGTTTATTTCAGTACGTTGAAAGATCCTGTACATGAAAGAAATGGCAAAAAAAGAAAGAATTATGATTGTAGGTTGAAAAAAAAAAAACTTTTTAATCGACTTACGATTATAATTCATTATTATATGACAATATTTTTTATGTACAGGATCAAGCCAACAGAATCATGCGATCAGGATCTTTCTCTGTACTGAATTAAAACAGCAAGCATCATGTACTACAGGATTAAGCCAACAGGATCAAGCCTTCAGGATCCAGGGATAAACTTTAATATATGAAACGGAAGAATTAGCATATTTTAATTTTCTATAGTTGGCTACAGTTGTGCTAAACAATTAATGGCGGCGGCAGTGTGAAAACACGGATATTGTAATGTGAGTTTTAAAGTGTTGTTTCTAAAGAACCAATAGGAATTCAGAAACAATGTTTTCAGCGTAAATTTAGGGACGCCTTTAGTATTTGAAAAACATATTTTATGTTTTAATTTACTTTTCGTTCCCTGAAGCTGCAACGTCCAATGCTGGTATAGTAATGTATAGTAACTATTAATTTTTACAAACTAGTAGGAATAAAGAAACAATCCCTTCAGGGTAAATTTAGGTATGTGTGTAGTGAGTGAAAACCATGTTTTCTGGTTTTTTTTCCTTTCCGTTCTTAAAAGCCACAAAGTCCGATTTAAAAAAAACCCTGAAACTATAGGCTCAGAAATATCCTACAGCTAGAATGTTTTACGAGAACATAACTAATACGTAAATGCAAAATCTAGGGCCATTTGAAGTTTCGTGAATACAATGCAGCATTTTGAATTTTCCAGAGGAACGTGGTTGTAACTGCATACATAACAATTCTTTTGGTGACTCTGTTAACTTGAACCACCACAGTTTTCAATGTAATAAACGAGTCTCATTTTAAACCAGCATCTTCTATCACAAAAATTTTACAAAAGAATAAGAAACTTAAATGCATATGTTGCTCTAGCATCCATCAACGTAGACAATGAGAAAATAATAAATAACCATGGCATTTATAATGTTATTGCTGGCGTCAAGTTTACCAAAAAATGGATATGGTAGCTCATCCGATGCAGAATTTTGAATGAGAATTCAAATGGCCACAGTACGGCCAACTGTATTTTTTAGATCCTGATGATTCAACTTCAAGGAAGAATTAATAATCTTCTTAATTTTACCGACATTATTTATATTTGGCATGTACATAAAAGTTTTAAATAGTTCCATATTAAATGTGTTCTCAATGTGTTCATTTTCAATTACATACTTGTAATAAAAAAATAATCTTAAATGAAGCTATACATATTTTTATACACACACTAACAACATTATATTTCTGAGCAAAGCTTGGCGATTCAGATATTATTTTTATTGTAGACGATTCCTACAACAAGTCACACATTTACCAAAAAAATTATACTGCCAAAAAAACTCAATAGTACTAATGAATGACATGAAAATCGTTTTTTTAGTACTAATCATAATGTGAAACAGAAAGGTGAAATTATTTTTAATGCTAGAAACTCTCACAAAATATGGATAGTGTAAAACTAAAATCATTATGATAAATGATTTCATTCCATCAGAATTTAGCACATATTGTGTGTGTGCATGTGTGCGCAAGTGTTTGCAGTTGTTTGTGTGTGTGTGTGTGTGTGTAAAGTTTTTCAAAACATATAGTATTTTTATTCAAAGACTTTCATAAGTCTACACCACATTTGAGCTAGAAAATAGTATACTGAACAGGGAAATTGTAAACTCTGGTGGGTGTGAAAACAATATTTAAAAATAAATTATCTGGGCACATGAATAAAATTTTAAGGTGGTGTTAAAATAAATATAATTTTACATAAAACAAGAGAAGATTATTTAGGTGTATGGATGATTATAAATTGACATTGCTGGAGAGAAGCACTTGTAAGAAGAGTAGTATGGAAGAGAAGAATAAGCCTATAAAGTGGGGAATGAGAGTGTAAAAGGTAGGCCTGTGCGATTACTTGTTTTCGAAATAAAACAAATATAAAATCAAATTTTTAAAATATTTGTGAAGTCCAATTGAATTACGAACATTGTTCTCGAAAAAGCTGTGTTACACTTATGTAAAAAAATACAGGATTGAAGTAAAAAAATAATTAACATTAGCAATGTTTTAACTGATTACATGATTAATTAATTGGGTCCTATCATTCAATAAAAATTATATAATAAATATGCATAATATTAATATTAATTATTTTCATAAGCGAATCTTATGCTTCTGAAGTTTTAAAACTTTGCAACAAATGCAAACATCAGATGTGAAGCTTTACATCACAACCGAAGGCTTCAAATAAAACGAACAGCAAAATTCCTGGTGAAGTCAAAATGACAAAACAAACATTGAAAAGAATTTTTCGATTTGCTTAGGCCTAGTAAAAGGATACTTGTCAAAATAGATGAGAATGCATTTATATGAAAGCATACATGGGTTAGCATTTGTAAAGTGGAGATGGGGAATGCAGTAAAAAAAGTACTGCAAAATAATAAAAGAAAATATGAGTTAACACAGGGCAGAATTTAGTGAGTAAAGGTAGAACCAAGCCGACATGCGGCAGAATTGGTCGGTCCTGAAAAAAGGCTGCAGATTATACTGGGTTAATTCAAATGATGATGCTGGGAAAAGTCAAATGATGATGCTGGGAATAGTCAGATGATGATGCTGGGTAAAGTCAGATGATGATGCTGGGTAAAGTCAATGATGTTGAGTAGTCAGATGATGCTGGGGAAAATCAGATGATGCTGAGAAAAGTCAGATAATGATGCTGCTGGGTAAAGTCAGATGATGCTGGGGAAAAAATCACAGGATAATGCTGGGAAAAGTACAAGGATGAAGCTGAAAAATGTTGGAGAATGTTAGTGAGAAAATTATGCAGCAGTAACATTCTCTAAATACTGGTGAAAGAATGACTGCAAATGCTAGGACAATAAGTCTATGAACGCTCGGAAAAGTAAGTGAGCGGATGCAGATTAAAGACTGAAGAAACTTAAAAAAAATGTAGGTGCTCAGAAAGTCCACCATAAAGGGAAAAAAATCCATAGATGTGAAACAAAGCCCTTAAGTAGTTTGATGGAAGCAATTGCAGCCGCATATAAATTTTATGGAGGTAAAAAAAAAAAAGGAAATGAATAAGTCGAAAGTACTAGTACATAGTAGAATGAAACCACGTAAAAACATTAAAATGGATAAAAATATATAGGAAACAATGGAACATGGAATTACAACATTAGAAAAAGATTTAAACTACGTATTAATACACTCATCGACACCAAACATAGCTTGAACATCCTGTTCTGAAAGCAACATTCACCAAACACTGTATGGTGGCAGTCTTGCTGTAATGCAGTGCAGGTAAACTGAGCAAGACAATGTTTAAACATGCACAGCAAGCAGGTGTAGGGCAACTGCTGGAGGTGAGGGTCGTGATGGCAGGCCACTACATAGGAGCTGACACCCACCTGCGGTTCACCAGATTGTCCCTGTATGGATCTCGAGGCTGTCGTTTCATTATGTCTGACTCTGGTGCCTCGTAGGCCAAAGAAATAGCAGGCACCTATATTGTAGCAGTGAGATGGTTAGTACTCGCGACCACACGCTTCCCAAGTCGATAAAGAGAACAAGACACAGAAAAGAGAGAGAGAGATACTTAAAGGCAATGGGAGAGAAAGGAGAAAAGTGACAAAGTGAGAGGAGGAAACTGTCATGTCCAAAGTGCATGCTTGAAATTAAGAAAAAAAAAAGGGGTGAAAACCTAAGCAAGTCGCAGTATAAAGCAGAGGCACGTTCCAGCAGCCATTCAACACAACCAGAAATTTTACATTCCGAAATTAAAAAAGTATGAAACACATAAAAAATATGTACTTACCTGAAAACAAAATGCCAATAGCACACACAGACAAGTACAGAATATGAAACATAAACCAAAACCATAAGTAACATGTTTTAGAATATGACATGAATGCCATACAGTGCTTCTACCCTCTCCATTAGAACTAATAGAGAAGATGAGAAGTCATGTGGGGATACCACAAAAAAAAAAAAATTTTATCGACCTCAAATCATTATTTACCTTTCGTTTACGAGTTTATCTGTGAAAGGATTACGAGGCTGACGCTTCATGATATCTGACTCAGCTTCTTCATAGGCCAGGGAAATGGCGGGGACCTAACAAAATGGTGGCATATGATGAAAAACAAAGTAATTAAACTAAAAATCATAACAAAAAATTATGAAAAAACATGTAAAACACAGCTAAGGGTTGCATGTCTACACATAAGGCAAGGCATTACCAGCACATCTTGCAGGGTACGTTACCAATTAAACCAAAAACACTTAAGGCAGTTGTGCAGGCAACTAGTAATGTCTTTGGGAGACCAAGGATTTTTGTGATAGTGAACCTTTACATCTGGCAGTCCAAATCTAAACTCTAACATTTAGGTGAACACTTGAGTTATACTTGAGCTCACTCACACTAAACTCTGTGATCTAAGGGCAAGACCTAGGCAGCATGCATCACTTCAGCATTGGCCACACAGATGTAAAGTGTTTTAATAGGAACATGTAAGATGGGAAGCCAAATACAAAAATCAATACCTCTAAACTATTATCTAGTAAATATTCACCTTGAAAATCAAACAATGACAGTAAATACACACATTAAATATGTTTTGCATCACTTGCTGTAGATAAAATGTGAGAGAGATTAACACCAGCATTACGAAGATACAAAAAACAAATAAATAATAACCAGACTAAATTTACTGAACACATGTGCACACAATAACGGCAATTACAAAATGTTTTCGAGCCAGTTAAAACAGATGTTTTATTTAATATATGCCATTACTCCCATATTCATAATAACTGCAAGTAGGAATATGCAAACCAAACTATTTTAATTCAAGTAAAGTCCTGCTTAGAACACTTTTTTAAAAATATTAATTATAAATTGAAGTTGAGTAGAAAGAAAATATCACAAGCATTTATGTCTCTGTTGTTGGTGCTTGTTAAAGCGCTCTGAATCACAGATCTGCAGCCGCATGGTATGTTAAAATAATTTAGACTCTGCCGGACATTGTTCTTCACCTTCTCTTGTTTGTCAAAAGAATGCCAGAACTTAAATGGATTTCTATTTAAACAGATAGGCACTGACCTACGAAACATGCAACTAACAAAAAACTGTACCAATGCAATATCTGGCACCCGAGCAGTCACCATTTACCGCTTACTTCTGCCAGCTCTACAAAGCTATCTGCTTATAATGTGCTGAGTGGTCAAAATATTCTCTCATTAACACTGTTTCATCAGGTGTAAGAAAATTCAAATCTCATTTTTTTCCCCGCTAGTTTTTTTTAATATTACTTTTAGCCGGTGTTTCAACCAGCACTTCTAGTATAATGTTTATATGGAACATCCCACCTGGTAAAATATTACAGTTCCATTATAAATCAGTAACTCATTTTCTTATAAAATTATCTTATCAGTATATTTGTTTAAATAATATGCACAATTTTAAATGGAACTTGCCTCGCTATCAAAATTTCAACATTTTATGTCAAAATCAGTATCGTTAATCTTACTATGTACTACGAACTACATACTTAAAGGGACATAAAATTTTAATATAAATCTAACCTTTAAGGTTGTGTGTGCTTTACCTTTCAGCTAATTATTGAGTATTATCATGAAACAATGATCATCTTACGGATTACTGACACAAATTTATATATGAAAAAAAAATTGGTTGTCTGTAAAGTCGATTTACGGACGATAGTTTAACGTGACAATGTCATAACAAAACATTGATGAAATGATTGCATACTTTTATGAATAAAATTGAATCTTTATTATTGAATTATCACTATTTTGTATGGATACAAAGAAGGAGTGAAATGAAATCTACAATTTAATTGATAAATTTACTTTTATTTGCACTCATTAATTCAAATATGTTTATTACTTTAACGAAGAGATTATTGACGTGACAACGTCTAATAAACAGATGAACGCCGGCTGCACGCACGAAAAAATGTCCCATAATGCACATTGTCCCACTACGATGTGTCCCGTTACGCTCATTGTACGCTTGCGCCGCATCTATCTCTCTTCCACTCGATTTGACTTCTCAATCATGTTTTCGTCATTTGAATTATTAATATTATGTAATTTAACAATCGTCCACGGATTTTCAGCACAATCGGTACGGTTCAACATGACATATAACACGAAGCCTTAATAACTGTTAAATGAATCTTGCATAAATAAAGTCTAACTCCATCGTGAACTAGCAAGTAACACTATATTTAAAATGAAAAGTTTAAGTTCAATCCATTCAGTTCCTTTATTTGTATATCCCAAAAATATTAAAAATTTGACTGGACAGCTAACTATGCAAAAATATGCAATTGATTTTGATTTTGATTTTGATTTCTTTCTGTTAACATACATGTGAGATGAGTTTGAACAGTCTACAAGTTGAGCAACGTTTCACTAAATATCACTGTTTCATTACAATATGTTATCTCATTTTCTTTGGTGAGTCATGGCACATAATATTGTTTTGATTTTCTCAGTTATCACACTTGCAGTCAGAAAATGTCAAAAAGTTATATAAAATAATATTTTGTAAATGAAAAATATAATTTTTTATGCAGGGAACTTGTAAACAATACAGGATCATTGAGAAGATTGCTGAGATTCGAAACTGTTTTAGTAAAATAAATATTTAATGAATATAGGTACGTCTGTGTTATCTTAAAAAGTTCAGAAAAGTTTTATTTTTATTATTATTTTCTTTAAAGATTAAGACCTAGCTTAGTACACTTTGATATGGGTGCCATTTTAGCTCTGGTGGTGTTTAGGCAGTATTCAATTTCCTACCATGTTTTCCGATTACCGTCCACAGTTAAAAAGGCTATTTCTGCAGCGTTCCTCACTTCAAGGTGCTGGATGTTTGTTATATTCTCAGCATACACAATGTATTTAATGTATCCCCACAGAACAGAGTAAATTTTTCCCGTGACCTTGGGTGGCCATGAGACTTAAAAGAGAGCGAGCGCTGGTAGTAGGAGTAATGATGGGAGACTACCATGTTCACTTCCGCGTGGCAGATGTGAAAAATTAAACAGAAGGCTCAGTTTGTGTTGTGGTATGCCAAAATGAAATTGGTTGTTGCAGTGCAACATAAGTGGCAAACGTTTGAATCCACAAGCAAAAACCTTCAAATGACAACAGCCTTGAATCGGTGAATAAATCAGTTCAGGAAAACAACAAATTCCACAGGTTTTTGACTTTCATTCTTTCTTTTTTTGTTTTTAATTTTGTAACGGCAGAGCTTCAAGCATTTCTGCAAAAATTTTGAATTTTTGAAATTCTTAATGTCAAACTTACAATACCTATTGATTTCTTTTGGCAGGATTGACTTAGGTGTTCCAACTCTTCCTCAGTTTACCCTGGTAGCCAGAAGAATTTCTTTTGTCAACACTACTAGTTTCTCGGAACTGTTTCAGCCACCGATTCAAGGATTTTTTATCTGGAGGTTTCTATTGTGGATGGAAACGTCACCACACAACTCCCACTACCAGCACTCGCTCAGTTTTCTTTTTCGTGTCCACTTTAACTGTGAACACGAATAAGAAAACATGGTAGGAAATTGAATATCATCTAAACATTACCAGAGCAAAAATGGCACTCTTATCAAAGAGTACTAAGTTAGGTTTTAAACTTTTAACTTTTCAGAGCATTTTAAGGAGCCACATATGTTTATCTATTTAATACTTATTTTACGTTAACAGTTTAGAATCCCAGCAATCTTTTTCAATGATGCTATATTTTCATACTTAATAATAATAATTTATTAAGCAAGCAAATTTACACAGTTTTTGTATTTGGTGGTACGTATAAGCCTTGTTGTAATGAATTGGGTTAAGTTTTGATTTATAAATCCGCAGAACTCTATTTCGAACTGTTCGCACATCCTGAACTGCAAGTTTAAAATCTTGGATAAGTTCAAGTTAATTTGTAGAATATAAAACCAAATTTGCACGCAAAATGTGTGAACAGAAAGGTGCAGCAATTACTTGTATTAAAACTTCCTGTGATAATAAAATTACCACAGTTTGGAAAACAAATCACCTTGATCTGGTTATTCTTTACTTTGAACAAGAAAATTTTTGGTAAACTCAATGCTAGAGGCACAGCAATACTTCAAATTGTTCAGTAACAAAGCCATTCTCACTGTCCTTGGATATAAAGTTGACTGTAAATAACTACATAAACATTTTTATACTATTTAAGTTACACTACAAATATTAGACCTTCAAAACAAATTGCAAAGCAATATATGAATAACATGATTGTTTTGAAATCACAATCAGTTTATTGTTCTAGAACAAACAAATCAAATTTATTTGAGCTAAACTTACTTTCCAGTGCAAGAATGCTAATATTTTTTACTGCTAACATTGATCACAAAAAATAAAAAATATATATATTCTGATACTATTAAAAAATGAAATGAACACTACCTATACTAGACAATGAACACTAATCTACTTTAAACACAATGAAGAACGATAATGAATACATATTGTTCCCTTGTACATTATATTTTTCCTTCTCTCAGCACACATATGTTTCACTTATTCTATGTACAATGTACTACACAACAATATTCAACTGTATCATGTAAATAACATAATCAACAATGTTGGCTCCTGTCAAAGTAAAGCATTTTTAAATGAGTTCACCAAGATCATTAACATATGCTGCAAATGAAAGATTAGTTTGAATGTAATATTCAAAACCCTGAAATGTAAGAAATACTTAGAACATATTCAGGACAAAATTGCAGGTACATTGTTAGTATAGATAAAAATACTTACCACATTATCACTGATGAGATGATAGAGATTGACTTTTATAATACAGGTTACTACTGAAAAACATACTAAATGCAAGTTCTGGCATAATTATAAACAGGTGCTATACAGCTGGAAAAAACAACTCTGTGTCTGATTAGCTGACTGAAGTAATGCTAGGAGTACATGGAGAGCTGGAAACAAAAGCTCGACCATATTTTGCAGGGAAACAGCTTCAAATTCTGTAGTGATTAAAAACAACGTTACCTCTCGTTGACCAGATTATCTAGGAAAGGGTTTCTCGGGCTTCGCTTCATGATATCGGACTCTGGTCCCTCATAGGCCAGAGAGATGGCCGGCACCTACATTACACACAGGACTAGTACTAGAGTTGAATCAAATCCTTGTCAAATGTTAAAAGGTCATGAGATTATATGAGAACAACTGCTTGCTTAATTAAAATCATCTTATTGTACATAAAAAAAAAGTTGTAAATGCTTCAAGAGATATAACTACTAATTTTCTTAAACTTATATTGTAGCTATAAAGATACTGAGGAAAATCATACATACTTTATATGCCTGAAACTTCTTGAACAACAAAATATTATCAGGTGACATCATTATTGTGACCAGATGAAAACTGACCCATTATGTTAGTGTGCTCCAATTCTAGGGGAAAATAATCTAATAGGTCAATTTTAATCTTGTATGGTCACCTAAGCATCCCCTGATTTTATTCCATTTTGGTTTCTGTTAGAATATAAGTGCATGCAATGAGCATTAACATCAGTAGAATTGCAGCTCTCATTTATTGCTACTGAAAAGTATAATATTAGTGATGGGCCAGTCAAATCATCAAATTTTTAAATACCTTCAAATTCTTAGTATTCGAAGGATTAAATATCCGAAGAAAAATTTTAAAGGAAATTAAGTAAATTAAAAATTCAACACTGATAACCTCTGAAGTTTACTAGGTAAATTTTTTTCCTTCATACCTATGGGATCGTCCATTAATCACGTGAGGCTCGAAAGGGGGGGGGGGGGAGGGGGTCGGGAAAAATCACGAAATATCACAAGGGGGGAGGGGGGGTGTAGAAAGATATCACGTGTATTTTTTTTTCCGCCCGATTTCTACTAAACCGAAAAGCGATGTGTGACCTTGACTCGCCGTAGCCAGGCAACAATATCCCCGCCCGCCGCAACATGTACCACCCGGCTCGGCTTGCCAGTCGCCAGTAAGACTGTGATTTTGGCACCGAATACATGCGTAAATCACATATAAGCCTTTCCTTTATTATTTTTATGCCAGAGAGAATAAACCTGCAACCTAAATGTGTGTCTGGACATTTTTATCACTGTGCTTAATTTTTCAGAATTAAATTAGATTATACCTATATTTAAAGATAATATTCCGAAATTTTTAAAAATATTTTGCACCAAAAAATACACGTGATTTAATGGGGGAGGGGGGGGGGGGTGTTGTCTGAAACCTTACCACAAATCACTAGGGGGGAGGGGGGGTTAAAAATTTGCTAAAAAAAACATCACGTGATTAATGGACGACCCCTATCTTGTTAACATTTCCAAAGATATTGTACTTTTAACATGTAATTATAATTATATATTGATAATATATATATTAATTCTGAAACTTATTTCATGAATAAAATATATAAAGGGTTAAATGTTTCAACACCATAGTTAATATTTTTTTGTACATTATTTTATTTTGGACCCTTAAGACCTAGATTTGGATTCAAAAGATATATTCGAAGTACTTTTTTATATTCAAATTCTATATTCGGATTCAAGAAAATTGGGATCCAACCCATCACTAATAAATTACAAATTTAAATTTTGCAATCAGCTACCTTCTATGATTTTGATTTATTGGGAAATTGATCAGTGATTTCCTGTTAGTCTTGCGTGTCACTGTCCACGCCTCAGCAAGCCAAAAAATAGCTGCAGGCCACAGGGTGACCAACAATGGTGGCGTGCAGAACTAACCATTTCTCTTTTGCTGAACCTATTAAGTCATTTGTTAAGTTTAACGGTAATTTTTGTAGGTTTGTGAACTCTGTAAAATGCCAGCTATCACCATATGGATGATTCCTCAAAAAAATTTTTTGTTCTATCTAACTAATGTCATTTAAATAAATAATTTGTGAATTACACCTAAGAATTATTTATACTTTAGATTGCACTTTATTTTACATTAAATAACATGTTAAAAATGTAACATTTGTTATCCTGTCATAAACAGTGAAAATTACTGACTACATGTTGGCTGTGAGTCTGTGACAGCATAGAGTATCCATTATTGTTGTTTTAACATGAGCATAGGGAGTGTAAGAACGTATTACTCGCAGTAAAGTGATAGTAAACTGTAAACTGATAGTCTGTGAATATAAATTTAAAAGTATGGCTTGTAAATACATATCACATTTCTAGTGACTTATATTGTCAATAACATTACTTAAGCTATTACTGTACAGCAAAGTAAAGGTGGGTAAATAAATAAAATAATGCATTATTAATTTTTTTTTTGAGTGTGATTGCTGTGTGTGTGTGCAATGAAAATTTAGAAATAGTAATTTGTTTGTCAACAATTATCTTAATATTTGGCAGCTGTTTTACACTTAGATCTCTTTTTGTGTTGTAGAGTGGTAATTTTAGTTATTTTTCAAATGAGATGACTATAACTAATGTGGTGCTGCATTAATTAGATTAATTTATTTAAAATAAAGTTTTTTACCATTCATGAAGGGCAAGCATGTGCATATTAATTACAGGCCTAAATTAATTCTACAGTACACTTTGATACCAAAAACCAACACAAGTGTAGAATCATAGTACAAAGAATCCAAATATTATTTTCGACTTTAACTAAAACATTTTTCATTCATCTTTGGTATTATTCCACCACTAATAATTGAAATGTGTTGGAAAATACCATGATTATATGCCTTTACCTTGGGTTTGGAGGTCAAAGAGGCAACAAGAGAAAACATTATTTGTTATTGCACATGTGAGGTTAGACACTTTTTAACTGAATGTGAAATCTTTCGAGAAGTGAGTATTGTTATAGATTGTGGTTTCTGCCTGCGATTTGAAGGGAGCACACATGGGAAGTTGATTCATTTGAATTCCTTTCTTACTTATATGGCTGTATGCAGTTGTCTGTTTGTTATCCTATTTTGGATTAAAAAACAAAATATATGAGAGTGTGTGTCAGTATCTAGATAGTGCAGCACACTTTTCCTGGTAATACAACTGAATTTATTTAATGGGACTTGCATTGTGCAACACTGAAAGAATGAAACTAACTGGAAATAGTGTCCTAGCCCAGTCTAATTTATTATTAGGAATTTCTCTGTGACCTGAAATTTGAAAATGGCTCTTCCTCCAGAGGTCATTTGCAAATAAAACACAGCTGAAGTTTTTTTCAAAATGTTTCATCAAAGTTAACTATTTTATAAACAACACTGTGAAGCTTTCCTACACTATGATTGTTGTTTTCATTGGAATATGTACATCATATACCAAAACAAATTTCTTGCAGCCACCCCATTAGCAAAGCAGAGATGTACTCTCATGTCATGAATGAAGGGCTGAAGTACAACATATGTTTTGAATGTGATCATGTAAGTTTTGAAAACTTATTGGGCATGAATTGTTCCCTACAAGCCACGTCAATGAAGCAAGCCAAGATGTAATGGCAGTCATTGTCACAGGTCTCTTGAAAATGAAGACAACAGAGATAATATATTATTCATTAATCATGTTATTATTAGGTAATGAACTCATCTAGCATGTATCAGCACCTCATTAATAAAATATTGTAAAAACAGCTCCTGCAATAAATTAATAAGCAGTTGTTAAAATTAAAAATCAGCAAGTAATGGAAATCAGGAAACACTGATGCAGAACTGGACATTGATGCACATCCAAATACAAGATTTAAAATTCCACTGTAAACAATACACAACAGAGGTTAGACCAATTCTTGAAATTTCATTCATTGTGTGGCAAGACATAACATTCCAAAGAAATAAATGACAGATGAGTTTTTTATATTATTTGTTTCTGACTTTCCCTCCAGAGTGAAAATTCAAAACTTGAAATCACTGACATATGACTTTTAAAATTACAGAGCAAGGTTGTGTGATAGGATAAAGTTGGACTCAAATTTTGAAGGGCCAGAGGTCGATCATGGTACATTCCTCCTGATGTCAGTTCTCCATGGTTTCCCAACATCACTCTGGCAATGCTGAGATAGCTCCTTACTAAAGGCAACTGCCAATTCCGCCACTGATTTCATCAACACACATGCACAGTGTTTGTCAAACTCTAAATAAGTTTATCAACACTTTTATGAAATTTTGTAATCTGTTAAAAACCAAAATGTTTGGCTATCTCTAATCATACAATCGATTTAAATTTATAAATTGTAAATATGTAATGAGTGCATAATATAGCTGATCAGAACCAATAATACCGTATATACTCGAATAATCGTCGCACCCATTGTTTGAGGTAACAAATTTGGTATTTAAGATAGACACCTGCGAGTACTCGAAATTCGAGTTTCGAGTCGAGTTTTTTAGTAATACTCGAACTCGAGCTCGTGGCTTTTCAACAACTCGAAATTCGAGCGAGCTTTTCTTGCACTGTACCTATAGAAAAAAAACTCTCATTATATCGGAATAAAAGTCTTACAACACTATTATCCTTTACTTTATAATGTAACATGATCGACCGTATACATGAACACATCATTTTTACGTACCCGGGATTTACGAATTTCCGTGATTAATTTTTTTTACTTCTATAATTTTCCGCATAGCATTAATGTATCACTTTCCTCCTTTATGCGGAAGTATTTCCCGCCTTATGCGGAAACATTTCCCGCATTTTACTGTAAAAAGCATTTAAATTGTCCGGGGTCTCATCATTTACACCATTAAATGTGTGATATAAAGTCCCGTTTAACATTTTTATGAAAATTCCTGCCAGTAATGGCGCACGTAAATATAAATATGAAGAAAATACAAATGAACAACAACTTACGAAGAAATATGGATGATGTACCATAACTACAGTACAATTCCAATAGTTATCTTAAGATAATTACCATAAAAAGAACTAAAGATTCTTTGTAGATACCATAACTACTGCAGAAGCATGATAGTTACCACATTTGCACTATAGTTGCCGTAATAACCGAGATGTGTATTTACCGTGATGGTAATGTATTTATTTAGGACATATTAAAATAAAAGAACATTATTGAAAAAAAAAAGGATGTTAAATCTTGATATGTACGGTTGGCACATGTTGCTAAGAAATAATGTGATCTGAAAGAATGTAGTACTACTACGAAAAGTGAAAAGGGTACTCGTGGATTTTTAGGTTATGGCAGTCTCTTTCGTTTTTCAGTAATATCGGTCGAAAATTAACAAGAGTATTGGAAGTTGGCAGAAATGCCGATTCAACTAAATATTGGCAAAATCGGCTTCTTCAGTACAGCTCTACATTTGATGACATGAGTAAACATATTTCAGACTACAGGACATTGAAAAAGACTTTAATTTCCATGTAGGTTTATTGTGCGTAAGTTTTTTTTGCAAGTGTAAATTGAATTAAGTAAAATGCTTCTATTTTTATTACTTTAAATTGATTAAACTTAATGACAAGTTACAGATATTTGACACTAATTTTGAGGTTAAACAATTTGGTAAATATGTAGAGTAACGGTATATGCGAAAAAAAAATGCTAAAAATCTGAAAATACTTTTATTCTATGCTCTTTCACTTCCTCTTTTCAAATCAACCGGCGGAGATAAGAAATTCCAAATACTTTAGGAATATCGAATTTTTTAATTTAGTAGGCTAACAATGATAATGGTTTCTTTTTTTATTTCCATATTTTTCTCAAAAGTTCTCACATTTTATTACTCCATCACAGTAAATTTATGTGCAATAAACTTAAAAAAAAAAAAACTCGAACTCGACTCGATACTCGCGAGTATTTTAGCAAACTCGCTCGAGCTCGACTCGAAGTGAAAATCTTCTGCTCGCAGACGCCTAATTTAAGATTCTCCCCATAAACGTCGCACCCTTAATTTATTGACGGTGACTGAGGCGCGAATGGAACAGCCGTAAACACAATGGAACAGCCTGCTTTCACGTGGCGTGTGGCGCTTATCATTGGTCCAACCTTGAGCGGCATGTCCTAATTGGCCGTGTGGGAGGAAGGAATGTGTGTGGAAGATAAGATGCTGTGATGCCATTGTTTTATCTCGTTTGCGTTGGAGTGGAAAGTACCTGTAATTGGAGAGTTTGAGAAAGTTCATTTTGTGAGAATATGGGTAAATACAATTAGTATACTGCCGCTTTCAAGTTGCGCGTAGTCACATTTGCAGAAGAGCACGGAAATCGGGCCGTGGAAAGAGAATTTTCAGTAAGCGAAAAACTTGTTCGTGACTTGTGAAAACAAAATGACAACTTGAATAACACAAGTTCATCTAGGCGAGCTCTCCGAGGGCCTAAGCGTGGGAAGTTTCCTGAAGTGGATGCGCAAGTGACTGAGTACATTTGTGAGTTAAGGAACAATGCGTGCAGTGTTTCTCTAGAAATGATCATGTGCAAGGGTAGAGACGAAGCACGTGTGCAGGGCATACCGCACGTCCAGTTCAAGGCCAGTCGTGGGTGGGCGATACGATATTATTTCGCGTGTTTTTCGATTAAAGGTAAAAAAGGTCATGGATTTGTTGATAAAAGGGAAAATATTCGGTGAAGTGAGATGCTATATGTATTCGACGGAATGGCAAAAGTGAGGTCTTCCGCATATTCATATACTTTTATGGTTTCAACATCGCATCACTCCGGATTAAATTGACAATATTATTTGTGCTGAAATACCTAACCCTGATCGTGATCCTGAGCTTTACGAAATTGTTAAAAATAATATGATACATTGAGATTTAAATGACGTGAAAATTTTTCACTCCGGTGGACGACATCCCTTTGCCAGAAGTTGCTGAAGGACTTAGACAAAAAAGTGTTCGAGTTCCAGCGTTTTGTTTTGCGGATGCGGCAAACAAATGACTACCTCCTCTCGCAGATAGCTAATGCAGATTAGACGCCGGTCTATTTTGACATGCCGCAGAACACCATGGTCAACAAGAAGGGGCAGTCAAGCATAATTGAGCGGATGCGTTGCACAGTAATGCTTGCAGTGACGGCCGATGGGCGGAAGTTGCCGCCTTACGTAATTTTCAAGCGGAAGATGTTGCCTAAGGGAATGAAGTTTCCTCCAGGCGTACATGTCCGTGCTCAAGAAAAGGGTTGGATGGACGCTGAGCTCGTTAAGGACTGGGTAAAGACTGTGTGGGAGCGACGGCCAGGGTGTCTCCTGAAACAAAAGGCCTTGTTGGTGTGGGACAGCTTCCGCGCTCATTTGGTTGAGGAAGTGAAGCGAAGTTTGCAAGAGTCGAGGACTGATATTACTACCATCCCAGGAAGCCTGACATCGATGCTGCAACCCCTAGATGTCTCCGTGAACAAGCCGTTCAAGGGACATCTCCGTCGCCTGCATGGGGAGTGGATGGCCAGTGGGACGCAAGAACTGACGAAAGGGAATAAGCTGAAGCGACCATCATTGCTTTTGGTTTTCGAGTGGATAATGCGAAGTTGGGGTCTCATTACTCATGAGATAATCGTGAAGAGTTTTAAGAAGACTGGCATCTCGTGCGCGCTAGACGGTACGGGGGACGACACGATCTGGCGCCAGAACAGTGACGACAGCAGCGACCAAGATGACGTTGACGTCCCGGCAAATGAATCTGATGCATCAGAATCTAGTTCAGACAATGAATAGATAAACTTGGTGAGTGTTCAGACTGAATGTGTTTTAGAAATGTATTTTATTTATTGATTTTTTTCACAATTTTGTGTTTATACTATATTTTTATTTTGCCAAACTTCTTGTAACCAAAAGTTGTTTTGTTTATTTTGCGCGTATTGTAAATAAATATTACGTATAGGTACCATGTACCTAGATATTAACTTCTTTAATTTAGCATTTTCAAGCAATTTACTAAAATTTTTTACTTAAAATTATATTTTAAATTTTTCCTGACATAATGGTTGCACCTCACTTTTTTTTTAAATATAAAATTTGGTAAAATTGCTGCGACGATTATGCGAGTAAATACGGTATTTTGATTTTACTATGAATGTTATATCTTGGTCACCCTGAACACAAACAATATTATTTTTTAATGTGCAGTGAAATCTCACTACAAATTACCTTACATGGAACAATATAACGTAATTAAGATATATTTTAACTTCCACTTTAAGGAACTCTAATATCCAAGATTAACAATCTTGGGATTTTTTAAGGTATGTATGTTGTACTGAGATTTCACAACAGATACTATGAAAGCAGCATTACATCACTGTATACTACCTAAGTTTTAGATTTAATTTTGAACTAGAGTGCAGCACCAGATCCTCACCATGTCTGTTCCCAGGTCGATGCACAGGATTGTGACTGTACCAAGAGGCAGCGGGATGTCACACAGGATGAATGCCAAGAAGGGGGAGATCTCGGGGATGTTGGACGTCAGTGTGTAGGCTATTGACTTCTTGAGGTTGTCGAAGATCAGCCGGCCTTCCTCCACCCCAGTCACGATTGAGGCAAAGTTGTCGTCCAGCAGAATCATGTCGGCAGCTTGCTTGGACACGTCGGACCCGGCGATCCCCATGGCCACTCCTGGTCGAGGGACAGAACACAGCGTGACACATGGCCACTCCTGGTCAAGGAACAGAAAACAGCGTGACACGTGGCCACTCCTGGTCAAGGGACAGAACACAGCGTGACACATGGCCACTCCTGGTCAAGGGACAGAACACAGCGTGACACATGGCCACTCCTGGTCAAGGGACAGAACACAGCGTGACACATGGCCACTCCTGGTCAAGGGACAGAACACAGCGTGACACATGGCCACTCCTGGTCAAGGAACAGAACACAGCGTGACACATGGCCACTCCTGGTCAAGGGACAGAACACAGCGTGACACGTGGCCACTCCTGGTCGAGGAACAGAACACAGCGTGACACGTGGCCACTCCTGGTCGAGGAACAGAACACAGCGTGACACGTGGCCACTCCTGGTCGAGGAACAGAACACAGCGTGACACGTGGCCACTCCTGGTCGAGGAACAGAACACAGCGTGACACGTGGCCACTCCTGGTCGAGGAACAGAACACAGCGTGACACGTGGCCACTCCTGGTCGAGGAACAGAACACAGCGTGACACGTGGCCACTCCTGGTCGAGGAACAGAACACAGCGTGACACGTGGCCACTCCTGGTCAAGGGACAGAACACAGCGTGACACATGGCCACTCCTGGTCAAGGAACAGAACACAGCGTGACACGTGGCCACTCCTGGTCAAGGAACAGAACACAGCGTGACACGTGGCCACTCCTGGTCAAGGGACAGAACACAGCGTGACACATGGCCACTCCTGGTCAAGGAACAGAACACAGCGTGACACATGGCCACTCCTGGTCAAGGAACAGAACACAGCGTGACACATGGCCACTCCTGGTCAAGGAACAGAACACAGCGTGACACATGGCCACTCCTGGTCAAGGAACAGAACACAGCGTGACACATGGCCACTCCTGGTCAAGGAACAGAACACAGCGTGACACATGGCCACTCCTGGTCAAGGAACAGAACACAGCGTGACACATGGCCACTCCTGGTCACGGAACAGAACACAGCGTGACACATGGCCACTCCTGGTCAAGGAACAGAACCCAGCGTGACACATGGCAAGCTAATGTGTAAACTTCATCACATCATCAGGTACAGTATGTTCTCAAATTATCAGTAGGGACAAGATTTTATGGTTTTATTTTTATGACAATTTCAGTTTTAAAACTAGAGATTTCTTTTCAATGTTTTTATTTTTACATATTGTATTTATTCATTAAAAACATGTATTATTCAACAAATATGAAACTAAAATATTTCTTAGTACTAATTTCACCAAAATAGTCTTACTTTGACATCTGATGCACATATACAGTAAAATCAATAATAATAATAATAATAATAATAATAATAATAATAATAATAATAATCATCTTGTCTAAAAAAGAACTATGTACTCAGAAAAATAAAAATAAATCAGCAATTTTTGTGTGTTTGAAACATGTGCCATCATTAATGTAAAAACGTGTTGCTTAATCTAAGAGATGCAAGATCAAAACAATATAATATTAATTTCATTCCAATAGATTTAGCACACACATACTGGTACAAAATTAATGTTACATGAATTACATTTAATTAATTAACCACAATAAAACAATTTCTTTTCTAATTTGAGTAAAATTTTGTCAAATTTCTGATTGTTTTCATGTCTTTAGTTACATTTTGGTGCTAAAAATGTATTAACTTGCATTTCGATATTATATGTTGTATTGGCATGCTTTGCGATATTATTTCTGTTTTATCACAACTCGCTACATAATCTTGTCCAGTATTATAGCCATTATAGGTAATTGAAAACAGCCTAAGTGCATGCAAATTCAATGATAATAAAACCTCTAAATTTGACTTTTGAATTTTTTGTGTTAGATCTTTAGAACTTTGCCACACCGACTTTAAGATCAAAATAAAAATGAGCCATTAGGTCAAGAACTCAAATTAATAATTTAACGAAGGAAAAAAAAAACCTTTTGCCATAACTCGGTCAAAGGGCCAGTTTACAGATAAAAGTCCAAGCAGACAAAATATGGGTCATTCTTCTATGCATATGTAAGGGTGTGTGCAGTAATATGGTTATAATTTTCTTGTAATGTATCATAAAATCTTCATGGCAGAGAAAGAGAAATAGAAAAGCCAAAGAATAAAAACTGAGCTTTAATAAAAAAAAACAGTAAAACTATTTTGATGGTTAAGATACATAGGATGAGGGTAACATGTAACACCCATCAAACAACTTCTGAGTTAGATCAGGTGACCTGTAATCCACACAGTGATAGGAAATGAAATACTATGATAAGAGCAATGTAAAACAGTAGCAGACTAAATGTTTTTGTTGGTTGGATCAAGACTTGGAGACCACTGGGCAGTTGTAACAGAAGCCTTACCATTGTGTTGTGTGTAAAAATAATCAGCGAAGGATGAGTATGCATATTTCAGAATGAGTCGATTCAAGCCCCACTCAGTAATTATACCTTTGAGTCATTAAGTCTGGTCGAGTCCACAGCTGATAGATAATTTTGTTTAGTATAGTCCTTAAAAATTTAATTTAATCACAATATTATATACTAATTACTTAAATAAAATTTGAACAAAGTCAACATTTTCACAAAATTTGATGCATTTTTTTAGGAACTGTAAAATACAATTTAGGGCTGGCTACATCTGTGACTTGAAAAAATATTTTTTACTGACACACTAACAAGGTTTTACGATATAAGAATAATGCAAAGGTTTACAAATGATATACAAAAATTAATACTACCACAATTGTGGGAGAATGAAATTTTCAAGCTATTTTTCTTAACATACATTGAACAAAAGTACAAAACCAGTATTATTTTAGTTAAAACTTCACACTGTTTGTTTACATTATTTTGGGATACCTGTATAATATAATAACTAAACTTTTGTATTAAACATATAACTTAGCACAATAATTATATTTAATATCTGGGGACTGTGAAAACACTTTGTATTAATGAGAGTTTTGTATAAACAGAGATTTTATTAATGAGGTTTCACTGTATGAAACATACTTTTTTTTCTTTTATTAACAATGCCATTCAACATTTTTATTATATAGTCAAAGATATTATTACAAAGTGGTGGTTGGCTGTTAGCATTTTTGTTTGTGGGCGACCAGTGACAAAATTATCACATGCCAATCAGTGTTGCAGCAACGCACAAACAAAAGAAAGAAAAGGCAAGTGTTATGTCAAACCACAGGTGTGCGTCATAGAGTGACGGCCAGGTGGTTGGGAAACTACTGAGTTTAGGCGATTCATTAACTGTATACACTATCCTCCTCTTTTTTTTTTAGTTCGTCAGTAGTTTACCTAGCCTTTGAAAAAGATAGGAAAATAAAAGTTTTATTCCTAAGCGGTTATCAAGAAAAACACACATAAAAGTTTTTTTACATGCCAGTTTTGTTTTCCAAATCTCCAGTAATATCGTACAATAAAAAAATATAATTTGTTAGTGGATACACTTATAGCAGAAAACCCCAACAGTCAAGTCAAACTGGCTCACCACTTGTACGTGCGTAGCTGTGATACTACCACAGCACAAGCGCTGGCCGACTGCCATTAGGTGAGATGTTACTAGCTTACTACTCACAGCTGTCATGCATTTTCAACTCCATCAGAGTATTACAACTGTTTTCTTTCGGTTATAGTTCTTGCTAGATAAGCACTTAATTTTAAGTTTGCAGGCTGTTAAAGTAGATCAATTACACAACAATATTAAGAAAAAAAAAATTTACACTCAGCAGGTACACTTGATTCCTGGCTTCTTTGTTTGAAGGCTGTGCTAGAAATGTATGTACACAAATCCAATTCCATACCAAATTTACAAAGATGTGCTTACCAATATCGGCCTTCTTCAAAGCAGGCGAGTCATTTACACCATCTCCAGTCACAGCGACAATAGCCCCCATTCGCTGGCATCCCTCAACGATAATCAATTTCTGCTGTGGTGACGTACGGGCGAACACAATTTCTGGGTGGTACCTGGTGCAAGGAAACAACGATTTGTCACTCATCTCTAACAAACGCTGTCTATATCTCTACTCGCTGTCCATTCTCTACCAAACACTGTAGTTTACAAGCCTTGACAGAATTTAAAAAAATTTGGATTGTAACTCCTTAGCACTGAATACTTAAGAAAACTTAAGAGTGTTGCAAAATTAAGCTTGTAAAGTTAACGTCAAATGCAATTTAAAAAACTAACTAAAAAAGGGGGTTGTCTGTAAAGTCGGTTTACGGACGATAATTTTACGTGATTACGTCATAAGAAAACATTGATGAAAAATTGCATACTTTTTTTATTTTCAAATATTATTTACAGTTTTTGCAAATTTAATTTAAATAATTTGTTTAAATATAATCACGAACAATTAGTTAAAAAGCCCGCCTTAACCTGTTTGATATTATAGAAGATTTTCTCGCACGGTGGTTGGCCGGTTCTTGCACGCTAGGCTCAGGCGGAATGTGACAATGAGTCATGCTTTTTCGTGCATGCAGCTGGCGTTCATCGATTTATAAGACGTTATCAGAT
Source organism: Bacillus rossius redtenbacheri (assembly GCF_032445375.1). NCBI lineage: Eukaryota > Metazoa > Arthropoda > Insecta > Phasmatodea > Bacillidae > Bacillus > Bacillus rossius. The sequence goes on along the minus strand of NC_086332.1, from coordinate 87,126,581 downwards.
CAAAAGTCAAGTTATAGCCAAAATAAAATTTTAATGATCTAAGTGAGTTGTAAGTCAGATCTAAGTAAGTAAGTCACATCAGGTAATAAGTATAATAAAATTATTTTTATTGATTTCAAACATTATTATCAAGGACTAACAATCTGTTACTCCTTCTCTACCAAGAAGATATTCATGACATGGCCTAATAGACTAAATTGTAAAAAAAAAAAAAAAAGATAATGTTTTTAATTATTATAACAGTAAGTTATATTGTTGTATTATACATTATTATGTTATATTGTAGATTTTGTGTGGTAAAAATCAAGGATAAAGACATAAAGTTATTAAGTCATAAGTTGATTACATCTGGCACACAGGCTGCGGGCTAAAGTATAATGCAAACTTGTAAATAAACAATTCTTGTGTTTTTGGAATTCTTATGCAGATTGGAGAATGTGGTCTGCTCCGCAGAAGTCTGCAGACCATTAAATGTGGAATGTTAATTGTAAAGTTGCATTTTGAAAAATATTAACTATAAATTATATAAACAGAAAAGAGGCCTGAAGTGTTGTTGGTTCAGATCCTAGTCAAGCTCATTTGACTTCACAGCAAAAAAAAAAAAAAAACCAATGTCAATATGGGAAATTGGGCTTCAAATAAGTGATTTTCATTACAAATCAAGTTGCGTTAAGAGAGGGATTAATGTTCCTAGTTACATCACCATATTGATGTAATTACCTGAAAAGTATGTGGATAATATTACCGTATTTAGGATTGCACATTTTTTTTTTAGATTAAAAAAATGTAGGGTAACCCTAATGGGAGTTTTATCACTTTTGGTTAAAAAAATATATATAGTAACCTTGCACTGTGTGATAGAATATGTCCATAAATAAATAGCTTAAGTTAGTTTTTAATTTCTGATTGTGTGTAGTGTGCGTACTGTGTGTTCAATGTGTGTACTGTGTGTGTGGATGTTGGTTTCGAATAGCTTTATTCACAAGTGAAAATTGTTCAATTAAAACATCTCAGCAGTAATGTGAAGCCACATGAACAGTGCTGTTACACGTCCGCTGCTCGCCGGGTCGGAGCCGCAAGTGACGTGTCTGCTTTGCTGTGAAGGCGCAGCAAGGAGGGAAATAATCTAAACATTTATCAGCCAGAGAGAGAGACCAAGAGTGTGTGTGCTTGAGCCCACAGGACAGTATTGACGGTTCTCCCTCCCTCATCATTGCAAATGCTTCATGAACTGGCACCCTACATAATCAACGTGTATCTTGACAGGTGTTTATGATGCAATTGTGCTTAATCATTATTTTTTTTTGCGTGAGATTTCCCATGTTTTCAACTGAACATTCCAAAAACTAAACTACAGACATCGTTGGTGTTTTGAAGTGCGGCTTTTATGAGGGTGCTGGTTTTTATAGAGGGAACTGATGGAGTAGCTTGCCACCACTTCTCTCTCCGTGGTAAAGGGATGGGTAAAAATATAAAATACAATAGAGGGAAGGGAAACATGGAATTGGGTATAAAAAATAGAAGTCTAAGTCCTTTCTTTTGTTTAGGTAGTGAGGGACTTAGAGGGATTGTAAATATGAGGCAAAGGGGGAGAATTGTGGGCCTAGGACTGCCTCACATCCTCCAGTAGTTAAAAGACAAAAATGGACCATGAATCAACACCAGTGTTGTATTTTATTTATTATGCACCAATAAGTTGAGACATGGTACACAAAGACTTCAATTGTATCCACTGAACTCTAGGAAGACAGAGATATGATCGACCCTTATTCAAAGGTGACCATTAAGGTGAAAAGGTTAGATTTTTATGCCCAAAATAATAAGTGCGACCCATATAGAGGCGACCCTTCTGCAGGTAATATGACCCCTGCCTTGCTTTCAGAACATAATGAAAATGAAAACCAGCTGTACCCTGAATTTAGCAGCAACCCAAACACTACAACTGTTTCTAAGATATCAGATACTGGATGTGGAGAACACCAGCAGCCTGAACTTTATAAAGACCAAGATAAACTGAGGTTTTTCTTGGGCTGTCTGAAATATTTAAATTATTTTAAAAATACATAGAAATGATAAGAGAAATGAGAATATTTTATTCCAATTAAGTTTCGTACATGAAAAATTAGAACCAAAGTTAAGAACAGCAGTGTGTCACGCAAATAATCAAAGCTAAAAATTACAAATGGAGGTGTGAACATGAATCAAGCATCATACATTTGGATATTAGTTTTGATTATACAGTATGTCCATAAAAGAATGTCCAAGTTATAAATTTTAATAGTATTAACTGTAAGCACTGTACAATGTTGATTCAAGGTCACAAAGAGTTTTAGATAAGTGTATGTGCGAGTATGGCTTTCATTTTTTTTTTCTCTTTTTTGCAGTGCCACCTACGCAAAATAGAGATTCCTGAGCGTAAAGCGTTTTGTGCTCTGCTATTCGCTAAAAGTGAATCTGTAATTTCAGCCCTCCCCATTGGAATCTCCTTTTACAAGAGTGGTTGAACGTCGAAGTCCCTGACCGTTGGATTGGTCGTGATGGTCGAGATGACAAGAGTTAGTTTTCGCTTGCCTCAACATTCACGTGATGTAACGCCATGTTTTTTTTCCTTTGAGGCTTTATAAAAGATTGTGTTTACGTTCTGTCGCTACCTAATGATTTGCAAGAGTTAAGAAACAAAATTAAAGAGGCTATTGCATCCTTTAGTCTGGACTTAACCAAAGTGTGGGAAGTATTGAACATTAGGTTGGATGTGTGCCGTATAACTAAAGGTGCACATATTGAACATTTGTAAATAGTCTATTAAACTGTTTTAATATACAGTATTTAATCGCATAATGTCCGCACATTTCTTTTTAAATACTTGAAATTGAATTTTTTAAAATCCGCATAAAGTCCGCACCAGACAAAGCAACCTTGGCCACCCCTGAAAGGCACAGTAACGGGATGGAAAATTACCGACGCTGTCAACAATGCTTTGACCTTTAGTTGTTCATTTCTCCGGAGCGGTCGCTGAGAGAGTTTTGTAGCGTGGTGAAACCGTCCGGACTCACTGCGACGTCACGCGAGTTGCAAGGGGATGGACTAATATAGCACAAGCCAGTACATGTCAACTCACACTACGTCACAAAGTAGGGGAGGTAGCGGAGAAGTGGTGGGGGTACATGCGCACGGTTTTTTTATACAGACAATGGCAAGGGACAGCGAGGGAGGCTCGCCGGCGCCAGCATTTTGCAGACATTAGACATCTGCCCCGTATGGTCAGTGGCCATTTCAATGAAAGATCAAAAAAATATCTTTTCACGCAAAGCTTTATTTTGTGTAGGCTGGCTGCGGCTTTTGAATGTAAGAGCGCACACGCGAGTGAGAGAAGAAAAAAAAAATGAGTGGCGTCTTCCACTAATCGCCGGCACCCAATTATCTTGACACCTGTCAAATTTCTCACGTCCGCTGCGGAGGGTCGCCAGTCACCAGCGCTCTGCTAGTAAACTAATTATGAGAGAACACTTTTTTTACTCTACACAAAGCGTAAAATTTTGAGGTAAAATTTTTTTTTCGGACTTCACCTCATAATGTCCGCACCCCATTTTTTTTGGTCAAAAATGTAGCCAAATTACTGCGGACATTATGCGAGTAAATACGGTAACTTTGAAAATGGGACAATATTTTAAGGACATCCTGTATTTTAACAGATAAAACCTTAAATATTTTTTAAAATGTCATATTTATGTCCACCATTAATGCACCATGTATAACCTTCCTTGCTCACCTAAGAATTTCATCCAGTCCTTCAGAGCTGACATCCCTGAGCTCGGAGCCGTGAATGACAGCAGCCTTGGCTTCTCGGGGGTTCACCTCAGACACTGGGATGTTGAGGCGCTGTGCGATGTCCTCTACTGTCTCGTTGCCTGCACACAGGTGAATGCAACAATATTGCAATAGGCATACACACTTATCAAAGGTACAGTTAAGTCACCACTATTAAAATAATAAAATCAGAGGTATTCATTAAAAACATTTAGACTAGCCATTTAACTGACACAAATTATAAGTTTCATTCTAAAACTAAAACTAAGTATATTTTTAGAGCTGAGTCTCAAACACCCAGTTTTTTTTTAAAAAATTTCATTTTCATGTAATTAATATAAACTTAAGGGATTTTCCTGTTATTCCTCCTGATAGCTGTTTTGTAATTGCTGTTTGGTAAAAAATATTTCGCCAGATATCTCCTAAATGTTATTTCTGAGCTGTAAAAGTGGTCACAATTATAAATGCTTGAGAGACTTTCTAACGCAATAAGATAATCTTAATAAGTACTTGTTTGGAAAATTTGAGATGAGACATAAAATGCAAGATAGCTTTAAAGACAAACTTTACAGAAAGAGCCCTAAAATAATGGAAATAAGAAAATTAAACCAACAAGGTGTGAGACAAAAAGTTGTAATGTTGCCCCTCAACAGATCGATGGCTGAAATTTGGGTTTCCGAGACAAAAAAGAAAAGATTCAGCTACCCGCTTACCAATCACAAAAAAACTCTCACTGACAGTCTAAAAATATTTAAAAAATACCAAGGTATTCTTCTGAATTGGACTCAGTATTTCACAATGTTAAGACACTGCCAATCCATGGTATCATAATTTTTCAACTATCAGCAGTAGTGTTCCTTTTTCTAACTACGCCTGTACTATAAAAATAATTAAGATTATAAATAAATATATTTAAATATGGAACAAAAAAATGTATTAAAATAAAGAAAAGCGGTGCAAATATATGGTGTAAAAATACCAAAGCTGGAGAACAAACCTGTATGAAAACCTAAAAGCCATGCAAGAAATCAGTGTAAAATAGTTAATAATTTCGAAAAAGTTGTTAACAAATGTTCATTTTTGCCTTTAGTCCATAAATTTTGTAGCATCAGTTTTAATAGCTGAAAGTATCCCCAATAATCACTTTAAATAATAATTAGATCTATATCTCTATAACCCTAATGAAATTCAGCCCATAGGTTAGTTCAGTATTAATAGTATTCATTTTCAAACATTTTTCAAAAAGCAAAATTTTCTTCACCTCAGAAACAACAGCATTTTTAAATGTCAATCATTCATCAAAAATTTTTTCAGCATTAAACCAGGCATAAATACAAAATATGTAGCAGTTTTACTTGTTAACAAACTCATTCCAGTTTTCACAAAATAACTAAAGATATTAAGATAAAGATGTATTCCTACACATTTTATAGCAAAAATATCACAATATGTCTGTGTGGTCCATCAATACGATCAATTGGTGCTGTTACAGAAAAAAATCCTACATTTGAGATGATAAACTTTGATATTGAAATTAGTGTCTTGTGATACAAATCTATGATTGATCACGTGAGGCTTTCAGAAATGGCATCTGTAAACACAACAAATATCCCTTTTTTTCACAAAACATTGAGTTTTCACAAAAATATGGAATTTCGCAAATAGCGTTAAAAAATTAAAAATCAAGAAATTTTGTAGCATTTGGCAAATTTCTCGTTTAAACATTTTTAAGTAGGAGTAATGCAAAGTCATAAAATGAACACAATATTTAATAACATTTGTAGAATAATAAAAGAGTATAATACATATTTAAGGGCATTTAATCCAAAAATGTAAAAGCAGCCCACTTGTCAACTATAACAGTGACCACATGCTCCTAAAATTGGAATTAAAAAATAAAACACTATAATTTACTGCTGTTCAGGTCTAATAGGTTTTAACAAAAAAGCATTAATTATCAATAAAATCTCTGTAACTGCCCATTTATCAGTTGTTCTGAAAATAATTACTGTGAAGCTATCACAAATCATCTTTTGTCAGAAATATATAAATATACACACAATAGTCTAAAAAAAATCATGTGGGTAGAGGGCATTATATCACATATACAGGAATCCTTTGAAGTGATGATAATTTTGAGATACACATTAAATATTTTTGATAGTATTCACCATTTTCTAATATTTACTACATCTCAAACTATTAGGGTAAATTCTTTGTACCTGCAAAGATTTTTTTAGTTCTTCCTTACATGCCTGTGCAAATGTCCTTATGCCTGTACGGATATCAGTTTTTTAGTTCGAATCAAATACAAATACCAGATTACTCTCGAAAAAGAATATCGAATTTGAATACTAAGAATGATAGTTTAGAATCCCACAAAAAAAATTTTTTTTTCACATCATGTAACAAATACATAGGGAAAGAAAAAGTAAATGTGTAGTGTAGTGGTTTCTGGGAAATTTGAAAAATCATGGTATATTCCTCACAAACTGTCGCATTTATAATATTAGTGTGATATTTTTGCAGATCCTTACCTTCAGATATGATACCGACAGACTTGGCAATAGCCTTGGCAGTGATAGGGTGGTCTCCAGTGACCATGATGACCTTGATACCCGCCGAGCGGCACTTCGCCACGGCATCTGGCACGGCTGCCCTCGGAGGATCGATCATCGACATGAGGCCCACAAAGCGCAGGTTGCTCAGGGGGAAGTTGGGGTCATCGCAGTCGAACTTGAAGCCCAGTGGGAACTTGTCACTGGGCAGCATGAAGTCACAGAATCCTGGAACGAGACAATAACACATCTCGCTTGTACTCAGGTCAACATATACTGCGATCACATTCGTCACTAATTTTGTACTAAAGCTGAAAATATAATATTACAAGAGACTGTTCCTTTTTGCAAAGAATTTGTGCATTTTTTTCCATTTGGCTGACTTCTATCAAAAAAATTGGTCAGCACAATAATATACAAAGGATTATGCTAAAATCAAAAAAAACATATAGTTGTACAGTAAAAGGTATTTAATTCTGCAGATTTGGGACTATGGCTATGCTGGATTAGCGATTTTGCCAGAATTTAACATCATAGTTTTAACAGGAATGCCAAATAAAAATTAATAGAGAGTACTATGGTAACATAGAATACTATGGTCATCACTGACTCAGTAACTGTGGAATGCCAAAGTGATACGTATACTTTGGAGACAGGCGTATCATAAAGCACAAATATTAGCCTACTCCATACAGATGTGTATAAAAAAGAAAGTGTAAGTGAAACCATAAAGTAACATTTTAAATACAACTAAATAGTGGAACACGCCTTGGTTATTAAATTTAAATGTTTGTTGTATTCACTTTAAGTGCCTTAAAAATAACTATGCTTATAATTACTAAAAAGGCTTATATCTCAAAGTTTAGCTCTACTGAAAAACTGCAATTTTTTTCTTTCCTTTTGCATCACGGGTAATCTTTTGATGATATTTTTAATTTTGTACATACGTACTCCCTTCTGAAAATCTTTTTTTTTTTATATATATGCTTATATCTTTGAAGTTTATAATTTTACTAAAAAAAAAAATTGGTATTTATGTCTATTGTACACCTGAAGGTTTTTTCTGACAGATTTGCTTTTTGTAGTTATGCCCATTTCTTATGTTATATTCTTCGTGGTCACAATTTATTGCTGCTAAAATTATCCGTTAATAGCACAGATTAAAGCATTTGTTATATTCATCATTTTAAATGGGTGCCTTAGGTGCCTCACAACATGCTAGTTTAAAATAATTTGTAATAGCAACTTTACAAAAAATGCAAATGAACATTCATCTTCTGCAAAAAAAAAGGCACTACAGAAATATATACGTGTGAAATGTGCAATGTAAACTAGAACATACGAAATACTCTACTGAATGAAACCAGCTGTAATGAACTCGGAGAGAACTAAAAACGACGGCAGCGCAGCGATGCGACCTAACGGCCAGGATCAAAGCGGGAACCCATCCGAAAATATCTGAACGTGAGCGGTAGCGGCGCCCCAGGGCCTGGCGAGCTGGGCAGCCGCCCAGGGCTCCGCATCTGGCAGGACCCCACTTCAGACCTGTTTGTTTATTTATTTGCCTTGATGGTCTAAATTTATGTGAAACATATGAACATTAATGGGGGAAAAGGTGTGTGTGTGTGTGTCTATATATACATATACATATATACATACACACACACATAATTTTATTTATATACATAATTTATATATATATATATATATATATATATATATATATATATACATAATTTATATATATATATATATATACATAATTTATATATATATATATATATATATATATATATATATATATATATATATATTAGTGATGGGTCGAGACTCGAAAAATCAGTCGAGTCGAGCCGGCGAAACTAAACTCGACTCGAAAACCGAGTTGATTAAGATCGTGTCCTCGAGTCTCGTCAAAGTTTAGTTTTTGGCTCGACTATAATGTTGCTCAATTTCCAATAGTGAAGGTAGGTACTTATCCGAAACCATGCACTTTAAAATAAAATAAAATGTATTATTTAGGCCTACCTAGTGGAAAACCTCTGATCCAACACTGAAAACCTTGAAAACGAAGTCGGAAGATTATTTATTTTCGATCGTGTGTAACCGCAAACAGTGTATCCCATCCTTCAATATGCACTTAAGATTTATAACTGCAACAAAATACCTTTATTTAACTATAACGGAATTTAAAAAATGTTCTCTAGATTCAGTCATGAACAAGACCACGTTAATATTTGGGCAGCTTTGGAAGTAAATAATATTTACTACTAAACACTAGATAGCCGCCATTTTAACTCCGGGCCAATGGCCTACGTAAGTCATCATACAGCCAGGGAATGTTGCCACTTTGGCAAATTGATATCAACAATAATTGAAATCTCCAACCAGTTTTCCATGGCCGAACGGAAAATTGAGGCTGCTGAAGTTTATGTTTACACTTGAGTTTGCGTCGCCGGCGTCGTATTAATCATAAACGGTTTAGTATTCGTGGAATAGATATGTTTGTACGGCCTGGGACGTCAAAAAGTGACGAATAGAAATCAAAAGCAGAGATTTGGGAATTTTTTGAAAAGTTGATCATCAGACAGCTAAATGCAAGTGCTGCAAAAAATACAAGACTCAGTCATCATCAAATTCACGTCTGATTCGTCACTTGGATGTGCATTTTCACTTAAAGCGTCAGTATGAAGATTAAAAAAAAAATACAAAAATCAAAATGTGTAGGGAAACCTTCAATAATTCAAAGCTTTCATATTTAATTACATATATTATATTGAGAAATATTTAACTTATATTTATTTCGCTCATCATTCTGCCACTTGAACCTCGCTAAGTTTGACTCATCTCAACAAATTTCCATGAGTTCGGCTCGAGTTCGACTCGAAGACAAATTTCTATGAGTTCGACTCGAGCTCGACTCGAAGATAAATTTCTTTGTTTAACTCGAACTCGATAATAATACTAGCGTGCAATTTAAAGTGCTGGTCAATACATTTAGAATTAAAATGAGTTTTCAGGATTTGATATTATAAAAAATTTTCAAAGATTTTATTACCTCATATAATGGCACAATTTAATCATAAATTGATTGTTAGTATTTTATTTATATCAAACCATTACAAGGAAAGAATATAAACATTTTGACGATAAATATGCAAAACAATAATGAAAATTTGTTGGCTTAAAATCTTTGTTTTAAAAACAGTTACTTTTTAGAATTTTACAAGCTTTTTATCTTGGACTATTCCCTATGTGAGTATTCCATCTCCAAATATTAGGGCCGCCCCCACTGGTGAGCGGCTGATTGGAGCCGGATATCATAAAATTACCCAACTATAGAATACGGGATTAAAGACCTTTCACTGCAAATACTATGTTATTATAAAAACATTACCTTTTAGTGAAATTAAGTTTATTAATGTAGTTGTTACAACCCAGGCTAATGCCCTCCCCACTTATTAAATGATTTAAGTAACAATTTATTATGTTGTTTCATCATGTTCAGTACATTGATTAGGTGTGCTGATATAATTTAAATAACAGCTTTTAATTCCTTTTAAGAAGTAGGTACTTCTGTGTTTGCTATACACTTTATAATCATAATTTACATTGTTTGATGCTTTTTAAGGTAATCTGACAATTAGTCTATTTTATAGTGAATAAGCTCCTAGGCCTTGTTTTTACCGGTCTGGTTGTGAGTTTACGTTTTTATATTCTTTTATGTACTTTTTAAGAATTTTTTGTTTTTGCTTTGTTCGAAATGGCATTTTAATGTAATTTTCTTTTGTATTTTTTTTTCATTCCATTATTCTTTGTCTAAAAATAAACTAATGCAATTGTTTGGCCTCATAGAATAATTATAGAGATAAAGAGAGTTTGTAGTTGTGGGAAAATGTATTCGAGTGTGTCGGGCAGCTGTTGCTATGCGCCCATATTGCCTGGTAATTTTTCAAGGTATTTTTGCGATTGGTTAAAAATGTTGTCATCAGAATGTGCGATTTTTTTCTTGTCGTAATTTGACCGCAATACGCCTCACTACAAGGGGTCAGAAATTGTATACCAATATAATTTTGTAAGGGCTGTGCTATGATTGGAGAAGACATCACGCACCTGCAACATCCGTCAGGTAGATGCAGCTGCATAGCCTCATTCCTCAGTCAATGTCTGGACAAAGTAGCGAGTAGGTAGATTGCGTGTCAGGCAGTGGCCCATAAATTATATAATTATGTGAGTTAATAGAGAATTTAACGGTTGTGGTCCGCGTGCTACTTTATCATCAACCTGTTATCATCTTCGGAATTTTTACCTAGAACGTTTTACCACAGTTCGGTGTTAACCCACAGCAATGTTTGAGTGATTGCGTCATTGTTCCAAGGACATAGTCTTTCAGTTTCGTACTATGAGTTTGTGTGTAACCACGAAACTTAACTACAAACTATCCTAAAATATTCATCCTTTAGAACCTGCAAAAAGTTTACATGTTTGTTTTTGGTGTCGGAAAGAGGTTATGTACGAATATTTGTATACTTTACGTGTACTTTTTTTGTGGTCGCAAGATGACTGCCACAATAAATGTGAACTTTCTTCAAGTATCAATAAAAATATGTTAATATCTGTTTGGTGTCTGAGAGACATTTCAGTAAATTAATTGTTGACACTTATGACACGAGCATTTTTTTGGGAACTGACATGATTTTTCAGCACCAAAATGGTTGATGCAGGTGTTTACGAATGGACACTTCAGACTGAATTTTAAGCTAGCCCGGGAGTCTGAGATGCGACATAGTGTTGGACAAAAATAAAAATTTTGCAATTGGCTATTGCCCTATTTGTTGTAAGAAAAAAAAAAAATTTCAAATAATACTGAAACAAGTACATGGAAAAATTTTTTTAACAACCCTTAACTTTGTTACAAATGATTATACCACTATGAAAACTGCAAAGTCCATGGACTATGATTAAGGCAATGTCTTTAGGAGGAAAAAAAAATTATACTACCAATTTTTTTATAGTTTTTAGGTATTTTGTCTTTTTTTTTTTTTAAATAAAGCATTGTTTATGATTAAAATTTTTTTCTACATATGATCTTTGTATATCGCCATAAATATTTCCTTGAATCTCTAAATTCAATCACTATTTAACACATATCCATTATTTATATGTAGTTGTATCTGATATGCTGCATGCAAAACTTATCTCAAGTTCATTAACGAATATCAACTAACTTGACTCAAATTTTAATTGGTGTGGAAAAAAAAAACTTGAGTCAATGGTAAAAAATCCATTAATTTGTACATCTATTATCATTTATATATACTTTCAAATAACCAAACATGCTCAGTGTAACTAAACAAACTCTTGAATCAAGAACCACTTAATGTCAATACACATGCTCAATGTGACAAAAAATTATCAATAACTAGAGCCAAGATTTTATGGTGGTAGAAAAATGTAAATTTCATTATTAAAATTAGTGAATTTCATTTACTGTCATAAAAATTAAAACTCATGTAGGTTTAAAATTAGTATATATCAAGCACAATTACGTTGATAAACTGCTACAATACATGTTTACATAAAAGAATTCTACATACCATACATTGATGAAAGTTTAACAAGCTGCAACTAAAACATTCACTATTTCCTTAGTTCATGAGAAAGTTATAAATAACCAAATCATTTTTTAACTGCATTGTCTAAAGCCCAGTTTTTCCCTATTAAAATGAATCAAAAAATGAGTACGCAATGTTAAAATCCCTAAATTTGTTTGTTTATACGCTTACTTATGTTTCTCTGTAGGCCTTCAGCTATATCTGTATAGTATCAGCTACAAACTGCTATTAGTAACTTTTAAAAAACCACCAATAATAGAAACTAAATTAATATGTTTACTTAGTGCATATTATTTTAGGATTTAAAAAAAACTTACACTAAAGATATATGAAAAAAAAAATTATGTATTTTAATGGAAAAAAATGAAGTCATTGATGCAAATTTTGTGTCATTTTGTGTTTAGCCTTGCACATCGGTGTTATGTGGTGTATTAACATCCATTTAGGTGATTGGCGATGTAAGACTTTCTATTCGGTGTTTGGCAGTGTACTGAATTCAATTTCGCCATTATTTCACTTTTATGCTAATCACCATATAATCTTGCCTCCATCAATAACAAACATGCTCAGTGTAACCACACAAACTCTTGACACAAGAACCTCTTATGTCACTGCACATGCTCAATGTGACCGAAAATGATCAAACAATAACAAACATGCTCAGTACACAAAGCACTATGCATAATTTCGAGTTCAGTGAGTGCATCATCACTCACCCAGCACTCTCTCTCCAAGGCCCCCAAGCTCAAGGTACGCGTTGTTGAACGCCTCCTTCATTTCTTCATCCAGAACCTTCTCCTTGCCACCAATGAAGATGGTGGAACAGCGGTCCAGGATTCGTTCCGGGGCACCCTTCATCACCATGAGGTGGCGTGGGTCGTTGGGCTCCTCCGTCTCGTGGATGGACACTTGATACTTGTTGGTGGAGTTGAAGGGGATCTCGCACACTTTCTTGTTACGTTTCCGGATCGACATAACGTCTCCAAGGGCCAACTCCATGCATTTCAGCAGCGCAGCCTCAGAAGCATCACCATTGACCTCTCTGGAAACACACAAGCTCATTTTGTCTACACTCTAAAATACCTTTCTAATTTGAACTTTTGTAAGTTATGTCGTACAGCATTAGATACCCTCTTTTATCGCATAATTGTTGCACGCGCATAATCGTCGCACCTATATTTTAGGGCGTCAAAATTTGGATAAAAAAAACCTCGAGTCGCATTATGTTTTTGGTCCCGCTATTAGATTACAAGCACTTTGTGTATTTTTCCGTATAAAACAATATATTTTAAAGTCGAAATCTAATATTTATTCGGACATTACCACTTATTTAATTAACGGAAATTCAAAGTTGTCTGATATGTAAATTTATTGTAGACTTTTTAAACGTTATAACCTTTAATAGGGGTGGGCGAATATAGATATTTTCATTTCGAAGCGAATTCGAAGCAAATTTTTATAAATATTCCCGAATTCGAATTGAATATTGAATACTAGGCCAAATCAAAGAATTTCTTAAATGCAAACACCAAACAATGCAACAATCATATTTATAATAAATGTACAAATCTTAAAACCTACAAGCTAGGTTGAATATAAAAAATAAATGTAATTCACAGATGTACAAAATATATGCACATTTAAATGCAAGAAATTCAAAATATTTAAGTACATAATAAACTACAAGTTTGGTGACAGAAAATATTTTTCAAAACTTATTTAAAATGTCATGCAAAAATGTTAGTTCCTGCACATGTTGAGGTGTCAGGTATTGACGACGTGCTGTCACCACATTTCCGGAGGAAGAAAATACCCACTCACTTGATACACTTGTGGCAGGAATACTTAAATACTTAAGAGCAACATTTGCCAGTTTAGGATATTTAAGTTTTCCTTCATCTCTCCACCAAATGTAAGGATTGCTTATTACACATTTGCTAATACATAACTTAAGTTAACCATCAACACAACATTCTCCATTAACTTAGGCCTTTTGAACCATTGCCAAAAACTTAGTCACGTAACATTTGCTATTTTTATACAACTAAATACTGTATGGTAATATTTTATATGGCCGGCTGAACTTTCTACGTTGTTATCGTATAATAATAATAATAATAATAATAATAATAATAATAATAATAATAATAATAATAATAATAATATTGAACAAGAACAATTGAACTTTTTTTTTTACTTTTGGCCTTCAGCTTATGCGCACAGCCGTTTAGAGACAAACTACTTATTGCTAATTACATTCCTTCCAACGTAAAAAAAATATCTTCACTCTTTGCACAAAAGCAGGCCCGAAGTGGTTGTATGGGCGCCATCTTTGTTTACGATTATTCACGAAACTAATTTTTTTTTTACTGTTCCATCCATGGAATATTTTCCCCGTTTATTTATAAATGAATTTTCTTAAAAAATCTTATTTCATTGGATTCAGTGCCGTAACTGCTGTTTTATAAGTCCGTTGGTGATATTGTATCACGTTAAATTATTATTGACGTAATTTATGCATGGAAAAAGAGCTGTTGCAGGGGGAGATTAAGACTAATACCATAGTCTGGAATGAATCTGGCACGTTTCTAAACATGAAAATAATTAATTGGGAGTTGCTATTTGCCATTTTCTCAGCAAAATACGATACTGACAATTATTTTACTTTAAGCCAAAGTAAGTTGAACAAAGTATAACGAACATATTTGTATTATGGTTGAGTTTAGTTTTAATGATCAGGCATATAGGCTTAGGCTAAGCATGTGTGTGTTCTCATTATGCTAAGTTAACTCCAAGTTGATGTTATTGATCGTAGGCATTCTTTAACTTTTAGGCAATGTATGTATAGTAAAATATTAGCTTATAAACTCTTGAAATGTTTTTTTTCTATTTTTCGAACTTCGAATAATTTAATTTTTTTGAGTACAAATTCTCATATAACAAATGTTCAACTCGAATTCGAACTTTCGAAGCTTCACCCACCCCTACCTTTAACTGTCCGTTTGCATTGCCACGGTGTACCACTTACAAAAATCTAGCCAGAGCTAGTTTGCATCTTTCATGTTTGGTTATGTTGCTTCCCATATAGAGCGCGCACACTTAGTCAAATATTGATATCTCGCCGAATGCATTCAACGTGCGCTCTCTGTCGAGTGCCGAGTTAACTACATTTGATGGCCCGCACTCTTTCATGGTGTGTACTACGACGATAGTTACGCGTTCGTTCAGGCTCGCATTCGGATCACAGATTTTGGTTTTCTATTTAAAGTTGAATAATGGTTTTTGTTGCATGACTTATTAATTTAAATTGTTTAGTGAGCTCTTTTATACTTAACTTTTTAAATAAATGTACTTTCCATGAATGGGTTTTGTAATTATGAATAACTTTACCTAACAAAAAAAAAATTTTCTTGCATAAACGTTGCACCCCTACTTTTCAAACTTGATTTTAGTATAAAATGTGAGACGATTATGCAATACAAGATGGTAATAATATTCTAAAAGATTTAAAATTAACATACCTTTGTGGTTCCACACTTTCACTCACCCCAGAATCTCCAAAGGTTTAACTTTCGTATTCTTTAGCAAAATGTGCTGTTATACCATTTTTATTGTTTCATAGTATTCTTAGATATCATTTTGTTGAGCAGTGCATTAATTTGTACTGCTGGTAGTCATTATACGCTGTAGAGCAGTATAAATTTAAAAAATTCTATTGATGTTTTGAAAAGAAATATGTAAGTATTTAAATGAATATTTATGTAAATTTGTCAAAAACCTGAAATAATAACACCACTTTAATCTCAAAATTGCACCACTTTGTTCCATAAAATAATAACACAAATGAATGTCTCCACTAATAAAAAACTAACCATTTAATTACAATGAGTGATTATTAACCACTTAGCTAACCAATAATCCCAAATAAATTAGCAGTAATACGATACAGGAGAAAAATGAAAAAACAAATTTTTGTCATACAAAATGTATTTATTACATTTTTTATGAAATTCCTCCAGTGACCTTTAAAGTACTCTCCATTAGATGCGATGCACTTAAGTCTTTTACCACTGTTTGAAGCACCTCTCGAACTTAACTTTGAAATCCTCCAGTGCCCTTTAAGAAGCTGTTTTTATTGCCTCCACATCATGAAAACACTTTCTTCTTTCTCGGGAACACGGAAAAGTCACCAAGGGCTAGGTCTGGCGAAAATGGAAAGTGGGAAAAGACAGACCACCCCTGAGAGGCCAAATAGCGGTTCACTCATAAGGCCGTGAGTGCGGCAGCGTTGTCGTGATGAAGGAACCAGTCACCTGATTGCCAAAGTTTCTGGTGTTTCCTCCGCACAGCCTCTTGCAAACGTCTTAAAACTTCCAAATAAAAGTGCTGGTTATCAGTCTGGCCAGGAGGAACAAATTCCCAGAGCACAATTCCACGAATATCAAAAAAGACAATGATCATCGTCTTAACATTCAATCTCACTTGTCGAGCTTTTTTTGGTCTGCGGGAGTTGGGAGTCTTCTACTGGCTTGACGCTTGCTTGGTTTCTGGATCATACCCGTAACACCAACTCTCATCACCTGTAATGACTTTGGTCAAAAAGTTTGGATCACTTTCAATCTCTTTTTTCAAATCCTAGCTCAAATTCAATTGAATGTTATTTTTATCCTGTTTGAGAAGGCGAGAAACAAATTTTACGGCAACATGTCTCATTTAGAAATCCTCAGTCAAAATCCACTGGAACAAGCTCCAGCTCAATCCAGTCTCTGGAATTTTGTCGATCATGAAGCAATTATCCTCAATTTTTTGGTGGATTTTTCCAAAGTTTTCATTGTTTCGAGATGTTGAAGGGCGCCCAGAACGAGCATGGTCTTCAACACTCACTGCACCACGTTTAAAGCGCCCAAACCATTTGAAAACTCTTGTGCGGCTTATAGTAATCCTTCTTGAAGGCCTGTTGAAGCAGTTTGTAAACTTCTGTTGCCAATTTTTCAAGCAGGAAACAATATTTTAAACACACTCTTTGTTCTTTTAAATCTGCCATAGCAAATTTGCAGGCGGAGCACGAGAAGAGTAAGACAAAAACAATACAGTACTATGATCAAATGATAACCTACAAACTGATGCCGTCTGAGCAGCTGTTTAGTGAAGGTATATCTACTATCCCTATCTAGTGTTGGGCCGATTCCTAAAATATACCGATTCCGATTCCATTTTCGATTCTTAAATTAAAGGGTCGATTCTTCGAATCCGATTCCGATTCCTTAATTTTTATCTGACAATGTTCAACAGAGTAATATACTACGAAAAAAAAGGTTGTTTATGATTTTAAAAATGTAATTATGTTGTGTTTCATTTTCTGTGCAGAAATTAACATTATATACAGCTTATATAATGTTAAAAAGTATGTTCATTACCATCAAGTTACGCTACCTTGTATTTCTAGCACAATTTGGCCTTTTAACCTTGCATATGGTTAGACGAAACACGTGTTCAAACACTGCCAATAATCAAAGATGTCTAATGACTTAAATTGTAAATAATGTTATAACTTAACAAACTTTAGATACCTTACATTATCAACTCAATTAATTAATTGTAAAAAAAGAGGGTTTGTACGGTTAGGTTAAGAATTTTATTTTCAAGCACAACTAAATAATGATCCAAATAAAATGTCAATATAACCTCGTTTATACATATTTCAAGGGACCATGGCGAAAAAAAATAAAAAAGGGAAATGTAAAAATAAAACTTTATTATCTCATTATGATGGAAATGACAAACAAATATGCACCACACTAAAATAAAATGTCAGAGATGCTTACGTTTTAATATATTACCTAGAACTTAATTATCTCACTTGGTGAAAAGAATAAATCCATCCAGTCTTGCAGTTCCTCACAATCGTAAAGAGAAAATAAATTTTCGGTTCTTGAGTAAGAAAGTTCTGTGAAATTTTTAGCATCTCAAAATTTTCACATTTTATGGTGAGATTTTCTTACACAAAATATTTAAACTCTTCAAATAATCGCGTGTTAACATTTAATTCATTTCAGAAATTTATCGGAAACAATTCTGTTAAACTAACACAACTACTTTCAAAAGATTGTTTATGTTTGCCGTTTGGTAATAAAAATTTACGAACGTTTCCGCAGCAATGTTTGGAAATTCAGACTTGCCAACTGCCTTTCCAAAATATATCTAACGTAAAACGAGCATCGCTGAACACGCACAAGAACGCCGATTTAAAGCAATTTGGTTATGTTGCTTTTAAACTTATTTTAATATGGTTGCAATAATCCACTGTGAATTTGGGTAAAATTTCATTCAAAAATTATTTCATTTTAATTCTTTAAAGTTTAATGTGTAGAGATGTTCACGTTCACGTCACCAAAGATTTTGTTCATGGCCATATGGTTTACCATGGCAGGTAGCACAAAAAAAATTAGGTTGTTTACAATGGCAAATGTAGCTGCCATGATCAAATAGTTAACGTTTACATTATTTGCCGTTTACATTTACATAATTTTCTTTAAACATTTATGGTTTTGTCTAATTATTTTTGAAGGTTTGCTATTAAATGCAGTGCTGCTGCAACGTAATTTCCTAAAAATGCTTTCGCTTGAAGTAGGAAAGTAGATACTGCATTTGTACAGTAGGGAAAATGGCGGTGCAAGTAAATAAATACGTTAATCACCGTAATTCGTAAATCAGTTCCGTAAAAAAAGATTGTATTATGTAGTTTTAAAAATTATATTTGCATGCATTTTAATATTTTCTTACGTTGCGTAGATTATGTATTTTGCAAACTTAAAAACAATGCAGGAATCGGTCATGGTCGATTCCAAAACCATTGTATTCTGAATCCCACGATTCCAGTGGAATCGGTGGAACCGACCGATTCCGGAATCGGAATCGACCCATCACTATCCCTATCTAATGGGAGAACTCTCTACTACATCTACAAATGGTAGCATGCTCTCAATCCAGCTTTTCTTGGGTCCCCCCCTCGTACAATGTATTTGAAAACCATGCTTTAATGGTGCAAATACAATATTCGGAAAAAATTACAGAGATGTAAAATTTAAACCTCTGGTTTGATGTTTTAGCATTTTAATTAACTTAACAGCATACCTTTTTAGAATGGGCACACCATCCTGGCCAGGTTTAAACTCTGCACGGTTGCACAGGGTCGCGATTCTTGCAAGGGCCTTGAAGCCAGGACTCGTCCTATCGTACTGTACACCTGGGAAAAAAGATACAAAGATTTCCTGTGACAAATACAAATTCTACATCTTTTGTTAGAATAACACTCAAATATTAACTTAGAACCAAAAGGTTGGTTAGTAACAGGTAAAAAAATATATTGATCAGTATGTATTAACTAGGGTTAACTGGACATGTCCTCTTTATAAAGCCTTTTTATTTGTCCAGGCCACTTTTCTAACAAACTAGGATATATCCCTCCCCCCTCCTCAAAAAGTGACAAGGAAATTTCTGCTCATTTATTTTCTTTCTGTGTTTATTTATTATTTATATTTAAACTTTTTGGTGAAAAAACACTATTTATATGTATTTTTTGATACTTCTCTCCTTGCTTTAATTCTCTCTTCATTAACAGAATTTTGTTTAAGATTCAGTACTGTTGGAAAAAAGTGAGTGTACTATTTAATGTTTGGGTTATAATTCCTAACCAAAAATACATGTTTACTAAGAGCTTAGAAAAATGTTTGAGTGTAGTTTCACGGCAGAGATGTATTGTGTATAGGCTTGTGCAAATATAAGTTGTTTTTTTAGTTCAAATCAAATACAAATAAAAATACCAAATTATTTTTGAACACGAATACTGAATTCTAATAGAAAGAATGTGAATTGGAATGACAAAAAAAATTTCACATGTAACACATACATAGAAGAAAATACAATTATATTATTAATTATATTATTATATTATTAATTATGTAATTAATACTGAAGTAAAAGATTGATTAGATGATGTGAGCTACAATAATTAGACATCAAATGTTTACTAAAATATTTAAATCATAAAAATAAGTGCTTTTATACAGCTAAGCTAACCTAACCTAAAATAACCTAACCAACCTTCCAATTCAGTTTATTTACCTTATTTCTCAGAACCAGCTACTCTAATTTATGATCCACAAAATTTTAGTGAGCCTTAAAATACAACAAAACCAATCAATTTCATGAAAAACTCTGTAACTGTGAAATAGATTAAATAAATTCATATTTACATAATTCACGTGTTTTCGTTGTTACAGCAACCAGGAAAATCGTATTTTACTTCAGCAATATAACTAACACATTTTCTGCTAAATTCCTCTGAAATCCAGAAACATTATTCACTTATGATAATTTACTTTGTAATGTCAGTTTCTTCATAGACGCATGCAATAAGTAAGCTGCCACTCTGGCACATGGAGGAAGATCGATTGTGACTATTGATTTTTAGGCTGTTGCAACTATCCTGTTCACTTATATTAATGGCCATTGCAAAGGCGTGTCCGTGTTTTGTGTTGTAGTCTACGATTGTTGACGTACATTTATTTTCCAAGCTACAAGTATGTGTGATGAGCGAATACAAATAATAGTTTGTTTTCATGTTCGAAATACTATAAATAGTCCGTTTTTTGAATAGTTGAGACAGAGTGTAATAGCTTTGAATATTTGTTGTGTGTTTATAAACTGAGAACTGTTCATGTTTTTGTTAATGTGTTCTGTTAAAACATCTAAATTGGGTATTTATATTACACAAATGCCTTAACGCTTAACATTGGTAAATCAGTGAACATTGGTAAATGACAAACTCACGAGGTATGATGCATCTAATATTTGTTACCAATTGAATATTCATTACTTCAAAATATTAGTATTCGAACTCGAATCAATCATAAATAATGAACTCTTATTTGTTTTTGAAAATTTGAATATCCAAATATTTGCACAGGCCCATTTGTCTCTCCTGTGAAAATGTATGTATTAGTGGCAAATGAAATACAATATTAATTATTTTTATTTAATAATTTCACAGATAATTTGGATCTGGATGTCCATAAAAAGACAGCCACACACATTTATGATGTTCAAAGTGCTTCATTGACTTCAAAAATCACTAATTTATTTGCTAAGAAAGATTCATAAATCAGTGCTTTGATAAATGCAGTCAAAGGTACCTTAGCATTTCATAAAGTGAAACATAATTGTACTCTAATACTATAGGTGGTTTTGTCTCAGAATTCTAAAGAAGAAAATCCAGTTTCGTGTAATGATGAGTCGATACTACATTTTTACCAGTTCTCAGTTTTGTTACGGTTCTTGAAAATAGGTTACCACTACACAATTTCCAGTCACACAAAATATACAGATACCCTGATTGATAACGTGTTAATTTGATCAATATGATCTTTCAGTCCTTCATTTTATCATAATTCTACCACAAACAAATCACCAAGCACCTAGGTAACACAGTAGCTTCACAACCCACTAGATGGCTACAGCAGCACAGAATCTACATCCTGTGGTGCAGCAAAATCTAGTAATACATATTAACAACTTTTTTTTTCCAGAGTCAATACTTAATTACACACATACATAAAAATTGTACGAGAAAAATGTATATGTTCAAAGAAAATTAAATAAATTATAAAAACTAATATGACACTAGCAACACACCAAAAGCGATTTAAAGTTACCATATTTACCCACGTATGGGTTGCATATTTTATGCCAATTTTCAGTGTAAAAAAATGTACTACGACACATTAGCGAATTTTGGGTTAAAAAAATAATATTGTACTGTGTGGTTGAATATGCGGTAAATAACTAACCTATGTTGGTTTTCAATAAATATAATTCCACAAGTAAGTATAAATTGTTTAATCAAAATATCTCAGCAGTCCCATGAAGTTCCATGAACAGCGCAGTTTGTGCGTATGCCGTGTCCATAGCCCGGAGGAGAGGAAAATATAAAAATAAACCAGCCAGAGAGGGAGCAAGAGTGTATGTGCATGCCTCTGGCCTTGGGAAAGTTTAGCCTTACAAGGGACCGGGAATGTAGTGGAATGAAAGATAACATTTCACGAACTGTGTGGAGAAGATTGGATGAGCGAGATAGCCAAGTATTTTGGTCCCCTCTTTTTTCTCTCTTCATGGTCACACACACACACACCACACACAAATGCAATGTCAGACGTGAGCTAAGAACTGTCTGCTATGATGCACACTCTCAAAGCGTAACAAGTAAATTTAAAAAAAAATTAATGGATTTACAACCCCCCACACTAATAACCCTGGAAACGGGGAAAGGAAAGGTAATGCCTTGACTGAAAGAAAGCACTCAGCAGGGTTTCAAAAGTATAATATATATGAAAATATGAATTCAAAATTCATAGATTTTTCTTGGGTAAAAGGATTTTAGTATACTTTAACGAGTAACGTGTACAGCACTGGACGAGAGGATCCTTCACACACCTGACTGGTCCTCCGTGGTGTCAGCCTCGATGATCTGGTTGTCGAACCACATGTGGGCGACCGTCATCCTGTTCTGGGTGAGCGTGCCCGTCTTGTCGGAGCAGATGGTCGACGTTGAGCCCAGTGTCTCGACGGCCTCCAGGTTCTTCACCAGGCAGTTCTTGGAGGCCATGCGCTTGGCCGTCAGCGTGAGGCACACCGTCACCGTCGCCAGCAGACCCTCTGGCACGTTTGCCACGATAATGCCTGCACGACACGCCACCGAGGAAGTTAGACAAGAGAGTTAGACACACTAGATCACAATGCAAAAACTAACAAACTCAATTTTTACAGACTACGATACAAGTTAAACCTAACACCAATTCTGTTGACACGTTAAATGAAATTTCTTGAGCCTATTGTAAAATTTCTTAGCGTTTTCTAATGTACTTCTAATGATAAAAAAAATTCTGAGCCTATTTTAGAATAAAATTATTTGTATGCTTAGAGTAAAATATATTTACATGTTAATATTTTGTTTAAATAAAAGCTTGAATTCATTATTTAAAATAAAATCTCTGTTATCACATGCCTTTTGAATTAAAAATCTCACTCATAGCAATAATTAAAGTATAAATTTTATTTTTATACGCACCCAACCCTCCAAGTAATAATGTTCAATTTGCACGATTTTTAAGTAATAACGCCAATAAATTTTGGCATGATTTGAAGAAGCGCTGTCATAGAATATGAGTAGCACTTTTTTTTTTATTTATGTGAACTTTTGTTTCTGTGCATGCACAATGGCCAGGACACTTACGTAGCATTAAACACATTGCAAACAAATTACTAATTTAATGATCACCAATCAGTATTTTGCTTTCTCCTTAATAGTTACTTGCTTCATTTATTGTATAATTACTTAAGCCCATTTAACATAGTTCAGTGTTTAAATCACGCAGAAATACATCATCGCCGGAGTGTTTAGCCAATGTTTATATTATGCCATCATGAACGTCCGAAGCAACTCTGGTGATAAAAAACAGAAGCTTCCAGCGGTCCCTCACGCAGTTATGCATTTAGTAGACAAGAGGGCCAGGAATTACATTAAAAAGTGACATGAGCTTTCTAAATAAAAAAACATTAAGTTTATAATTTTCTAAATCTTGTTAGAATTCAAATATATCTTCAATGTCAATAAAATTAATATTTTATAATTCAGTAATGTTGTTAGCACCTAGTTAGGTACTGTTATGACCAAGCCCTGTAATGTGAGATTCGTGAAAAGTTTTACACTGTAATTTAATTTTAGGTTGTATAATCTCAAAACGTACCTAATTCAAACATTTTTTTGAACATATACTTCAAATATTTTTAGACATACTGTATGCAAGTGCTGTAAATTGATTAAAAAAGGAGTGGTTGTGGCATCGTCGTATCCATGCCCTCCCCAACTTTGCACAGTATTTGTATGATATCATGTTTTAAAGTAATGCAGTAGGTATATCAGCTGATAATGTAGGTTTAAGGTCATAGAGACAAAGTGTTGTATCTATACTTTGTTAACATAAATACTTTTGTGACAGTTTATCACATTTAATTATTTTTATTTAGACATGCCTTTTAACTATGTTTATGCAGGTTTTCACATTGTTCCTAGGTTACTATTTGTGTAAAGGTATTTTTCAGTATTTATTCAATTTGAATATTGTTCTTATGCTTAGACATGTTTTGTGTTTAATTAGAAGCTATAATTATGGTTCTAAAGCACTTTCTATTGTTTTGTGAAAAGGGAGAATAAAAGACAAGTGTGTGCACCGCGGTGCCAATCTTCTAGACATTTTCTTTTCAGTTACAGAGTCATTCTGGCATTTTATGAGTGCTTTTTTATGATGGGAAAATCGGCAGGAGTTTTTATTCCACGGGAGGCGGTAGAATTATTATCAGGGGTTGAAACCCACCAATCAGAAATGAGTTTTATGATTTTTGTTTTTGTTTTTTGCAGAAACGCTTCGATGCAATGTTAAGATATTATGTCATGTGTCCTTGGATGTAAGAGCTGTGTTATTATTGGTTGGTGAGGTCACACAGCTGCTGCTTCCCTGCGATGTGGTACGCAGTTGCATAGCCTCGTCAGTCATGGTTCAAGTGCTGTGCCAAAAGGACGTGCAGAGCACTCACAAAAAACAAAGTTTATGAGTGATTAGAGGCTGACATCAAGTGTGGGTGCAGAGACTATGCCACAGTAAGCTTTAACCTTTAAATTTGTGTTTATTTTTTACAACTTGCGAGTAAGAAATTAGGTCCCAGATGTGCGGCACCAGTCCAGATGACCTTCTGGTCCACAGAGACTTAGTTCCTTTCTTCTTCTGTACCTAGGTGACCAACAGTCACTCGGGACATTATTTTGTGAAGGCACAGAATTGTGAGGAGCGATCGGCAAAGTGAGTGTGTCGCTTTCTTTCGGTCACATCATGTGTTGGACATATAAATTAAACGTGAGAAGAATACATACTGAAATTCATTCAAAACGCTTTTATTTAAATTTAACTGTTAACAGTTTAAAGTGAATTATCAGCGACATAATTTTACTACCAACTACATGAAACAGACAACATTCTTTCAAGATTTTTATTATTATTATTTATTTATTTAAAACATGTGAGCAAGGAACGATCGTCATCTTAACCAGACAGACACGATTGTGACTTGTCACATAATGTCTTGATTCAAATGGTAGTCAGCAAGCCTGATTGGAAAACAAATTATTTTGATTAACATACCTTCCTACTCCTATTTGTTTAGCACTGTTTTGATCAGTTATCTGTTTCCTGGAAAAAATTAGAGTGTTAGGTACAGCTGTACCAAATATTTGCACAAACCTTTTTACATATGGTTATCCAAAAACACTAGGAAGGCATAATAAGCCACGAGTTGTATGTGGTTTGGTAGCCAGTTACTTACCCCCTCTAAAACCAACAGTGCTTGTCAATGATATATGTACATATGTACATTAAGATGAAAAACTGTATTTAAGGTAGTGATGGCCCGCTATCTGATAACCAATCTCGGTTATTAGTATTATCCAATGACGGCTATTATTAAAATATAATTGATATTATTGATTTGATTACCCATCTTTGAAGCTGCTTGGAAGATTATAAGGGTAATGTTTGTGTGCCATAATAAATGACTCAAGGAGGAGGGGGAGAGGTAAACCGTCCTATTAGAATCCTCCCTAATCCCGCCCGAAAAATAAAAGTGCTCGGTGGAAGAGGGGAGAGGAGGCATAATGAATACTCGCAATATCCGCAACAGGCATACATGTTTGTATTTTACGGGAAGATAATCAAATATATAAGAACTGCCAGCACACTGATACTGATAAAGCAGTAAAACAGCGCATAATGTAGTGTGAAAGCTGACATTTTCAGGTCCCGACAATTCAAATTATTTCCTATTTTGTTTTCTCTAAATTTGAGAGAGTATAAATGTGGCACCCAGATACCATTCGTAAGCAAGGACTACCCTATGTTTGGTTTCGTTCAAAATTGTGGCAAGAAAACTCCTACAGAAGTAGCAGTAAAAATTAGGCTACAAATGTAAGAAATAGGAATTCGGACATCCTGACATGCTCCAACATGTTTTTTGGCTAGACCCCGATGCAGACACGGTCTAGTTGAAAACTACCTAAAAGGACCACAAGATGTATGTAACTGATTCTTTAAACAGCTGTCTGTTTGAGAAGCACATTTCCTTGTAAATGTTGAGGACGCTTGTTGCTGTATTGTGCTTATGAATATTAATAGTAAGAATAAGTACTGTGCATTAGACATCTGCGAATTGAGATTTTTCCTTTCGAATCGAATTTCAAAAAAATTCACCAGTTTCTAATTTTTTTCGAATCGAATTTGAGAATATAAAAAGAAAATTGAAGTAAAAAAAAAGCGGGAAAGTAAAAATAAAGGGAAGACCATAAAAAGTATCACAGTTTACCTTATTTAGCATGTTTGACTTTCAAGGATAAAAAATATTAATAAAAATATCACAGCATAAGGAAGTTGTACAAAAAAAAATAACAAATTTACAGTTTTTATCACTTAAGCATCGCACATTTTATTCTAAAATCAAGTTTGAAAATTAGGGGTGTGACTGTGGATGCTACTATTATGCAAAAAAAAAAAAAAATGTAAAGTAATCCATAAAAACAAAACCTATTCATGGAAAGTACGTTTATTTAAAAAATAAAAAGTAGACTTTGCGAGAGCACGCCAAATAGTTTAAATTAATGAGTGATGCGATAAAACTATTTTATTCAACGTAAAAAAAAAATTAACCCGTAACAAGAACGTGATTTGTAACTATACACATAATGATCGTTCCTGACAGAGCGTGAGCGTGCATGCAGTCTGCGAGCTATCGATATCGATCTTCGACTACGTGCGCGCACTCTATACGGGAATATAGGAATCAACACAACCAAACTGACGCTGCTTACGTTTTATAAGCGGTATAAAGCGACTCCCGAGACGTTAAAGATGAAGTTTATAACTTTTAAAAACGTTTTTAAAACACTATTTACTTTGTAATATGATTAATTAAATTAGTATGCAGTTTTATCAGAACGAACGGCGTAAACTGCATAAAGCAATAGGCGCGTTGTAAACAACGGGAATTTATTGCATTACATCAAATGAGGTTAAAACGGGACAGAAGTAAAATGGTTCAAATAACGGGAAAACGTAAATAACGGTAACGTAAATAAGGGATTTCGCTGTATAATTTTTGTAAGTGAAAGATGTAATCGTCTTTTTACATTACTTTAAAACATTGGGGGTATGTTTATATTAGTGTATCCGGGCCAGATTTTGCAAGTCGAATTATTGTAAAATGAATTCGATTCGAATTGACGAATCGAATATCAAAAAATTCGAACTCGAATTCAGAAATTTTGAATATTCGCAGAACCCTACTGTGCATCATGGTGGTCTAAATGTAATAAACATAGTGTTATGATGAATTGTTTATCTATTTTATCTGTACCATTCATGTCCCGTTTGACTGTACGCAGTAATGTATGGTGAGATATGATTACAGATACTTGTCGCAAGTTGCATTTACCACACATAAGCAATCTAAAAAAAAAATTTCATTTAGAAAACTTTTAGTGGAAAATTAACATGCTAATGGAGTTCTCAATAAGTCTTTAAGCTTAACACATTAGTTACTAAAAATTTGCCGATACTAGTTCATTCAGTGCATTTACTGACAAGATTATTTTTTAAAACCATTAAAAAAATATTGACTATTGGTCATGGAGTATCAGATCTGTAAAATATTATTGGAACTTGTATAGGAATCAGATTTTTTCAGTACAGATTAATTATTAATCCAAGAATATCTTGAAAACATTTATTATATCTATTTAATAATTTATCAAAGTCAACCTTTCCAATTATTTGTCACCATCCATGGAACAGAAAGCTGACCCTGCGTGTTAGCACAAACTGCAGAGGCGAGTACCGATCAAGAAGATGACGGCGTCCAGCCAGTGGTAGCCCAGGATGAAGGCGATTACGAAGAAGGTGACACCCAGGAAGACAGCCACTCCGGTGATCAAATGGATGAAGTGGTGGATTTCCTTGGCGATGGGTGTCTCCCCTGTGTCGAGTCCCGATGCCAGCCCAGCGATACGGCCCATCACGGTGTGGTCTCCGCAGCTGATCACCACCCCCTTGGCAGTACCTGCGCACGCACACATTCATCACCGTGCAAAACCTGCTACTCTCCACCTCGTCACAACCTTCACTTTCCGCTGGTGGACCAAACTGGCAGGTTGAATAGTACAACTCTGCATGACCATCAAATATATACACTCTACACAGTCAAAGTACTTGTCTCACTGCTCTACACGTGCACTTAGTACATCAGCTAACAATCATTTGAATATCTGTTATTTTTTTAACTCTTACACAAATAGACACATCATCAACTGAAAGTTAAAGTGAAGAATTATTAATACAAAAACCTGTCAAAAAAACTTTTGTCTGTCTTAAGAATGAAGTATAGTTGCAGGCAAAAATATTTTAACGTATTTGTTCATTTATTTTCAGTTGAAAAATATGTCAGATACGTTGAAATGAGCGGCCGCCTGTACATGAAATGAAACATGTGCCTTTAAATGCCTACAATAATGGGGAGGGGATGGTATCACTATTAACCTCTTAAGGGTGCCGTCTGCTCAGGCACACATACGGTGTGCAGAGCATCAGGAAAAACAATGTGTTTTCAAAACTACTGAGATATCCGCGTAAGATCTGCTTATGAAAAGCATTTAAGAATTCGTTGAGGGTCGAAAAGTACTTTAGAATTCAATTAAGTTTTTAAACTGTATTCTTAGAAAAGTTAAAATGGCTTAAATGCATTTTTCAGAGTAATTGAAAGGGATGCAAAAACTGGTACACATTCTTGAAAGTGCTTAAGGGACTTGCATTATACCTATACCTTCAATTCTATGCCATATAATGTTACAGTCACCGCTCAAATTTCACAGTTGTCCTATGGACCTGAAGACTGCGCACCCGTTCACAGCCTTGCGCTTAGAGGCTATACCACACTAGAAACACCAGCGAGCGTCGTGGTTATCATCTCACCTTACTAACACAGATACACCCCTGCCGAGACAAGCCCCATAAAGCAGGCCAATTTCATCCGAAAGTATAAGATTTTAAGGTGTACTTAAGAACACTTAATCGATGTTTAAGAACCTGTCACTTGCAGATGCTCAAGATTATAACTTTGAATGAACAGTAACTCACTAAGCTGGTTCATGTGAGCTGAAACCTGATCTATGACTTTAACAAGGGGAAAGGTAAAGGAGAACTGTAGTTGTTTACATTCCCAGGATTTATTCATAACACATCGGCGGGCTTTGGTCTTATAGCGAGTTTACAGTGTACCTGTATCATAACCCAGAATTTTAATAACTGTAGAATACCCATTTCTATAATTAACTAGCCATAATATTAATTGTAATTTTTTGTGGTAACAGCCAGGGCTCAAGTCGCGACAAGTTTGTAAATTGATTATTTTGGCTAATAATTTCACCAGGACTCAGAGCACGCTGATATTTATGTACCTGTATGAAAAGGCCATTCAGTTGTTTGAGAATGATGTGCGCACATATATTTGGCTGTAAATTATATTATAATAAATAATGGTAAATCAAACATGGTGATTTTGTTAGTACACTCTGCATGTAATCCCAACAGTTAATGATTCATGTTACAATTTTCATAAAATATTATTTAAGCCATATATTACAAGAAGCTGCAATATTTTATTAAGTATGTTTATTTTGATTGCCATATCTAGCTTATAAGTTTAAAATAAGCTTATACACAGACAATTTTATGTTCAGCTAAAAACCAACATGATGTACTCTTATTTTTATATTACTTAAATTTTTATGTATTGTTTGGATACAAATAAACAAAAAGGGTCAACAACTGTAAGTGATAATATTTGAATCTTGAATGACTTAAATATGTTCTCAATTCTCATCTTCACATATTCCATCAAAAATGGGTCAGTAATCTAATTTACCTATGGCTAATACCAAAAAACCAACCTCATGCCATGCCAAAATTACTCCTTACCCACTTGTAAACTGTTTATGAAAGCTAACATGAATTCCTGTTCAAAATCCCAATCAGGTTGCAGTGCAAAAATTATTTTTTGCGAGTTTTGACAGAAATATACTAGTGTAAAATAACTAGTAAGGTGATAAGTGCGCAAAGAGGGAGAAGTAAGGCAAGTCAGTGACTGCACACGCATCCTGCCTAGACAGTAGTGCCAAGCAGTGAATTTGGAGCACAAATACAAGAAAAATGACACGTTGGAAACCCTAATTAGGGCATCTTTCCAATGCCCCTCTGACATTGTTGGCAGGAAGAGGAATTATGGGTAGGAAGTGAGAGGGAGCATGGCAGTTGTGCACAGACCCACCAAAATGTGCAAATTATGTAGATGCTAGATCATGAGTGAATAGCATTATGCACTACCACTAGTTGATGCTAAGTAAATATGTGTGAACAGAAATGGTTACAAAATTTAAAACTGTTCATACTATAGTGCAATGATTTAGCTAACAGACCTCTCAGAAATATAAAGTTTCAAAATTCTTGGCCCCTTCATGCAACTTGTATGATTATCAATACCGCATTTATATATATTACTAGCTGCCCGACCCGGCTTCGCATGGCTATACTAATGGAAAAAGAATTATGCCACATCTCCCATTTACAGTAATGGTAAATAATAAAAAATTCCGTGAAAATTTATTACAATGCTGTATAATGTACCGATGGTTTCCCGACTCGTGCACGCAACATAAAACTGATGTACCCGTACTTCGCTACGGCAGTCTACAGGCAGATCACTCTTGCGCCGCTCATTTTACATGCCCCTCCTTGTGGGTACGCCACTGCAGCGCCTCGAATTGAAAAAGAAATCAAAGCGATGCCCGTTGCCATGGAGACGAAGTAACCACTGTTGCACGGACTTAACCACCCTTGAGAGCTGATTTTCGGAAAACGTCATCCTGCGTAACATAAGGAACATTACTGTCAAGTTTCAAGTCGGTAGGATATATATTTGGAAAAAAAAAGAACAATTTTTATATATTTAAATTCCCCGCAAAATTTCAACGGTGATGAGGACTGCACTAACAATGAAATAGCCGTTGCCATAGAGACGAATGAAGCATCAACAAAGCAACAGCCGTTGCCATGGTGATTTCCTACCAAAAACTGGAAATTTTAAAAAAAATTTAGGGGTGGACTACCCCTAACATTTAGGGGGATGAAAAATAGATGTTGGCCGATTCTCATAGATACCGGATAAGCACAAAAAATTTCATCAAAATCGGTCAAGCCGTTTCGGAGGAGTATGGCAACGAAAACTGTGACACGAGAATTTTATATATAAGATTTATTGACATATAAGTCATTAACAACTAAAATACACAATACAGGATATTGGGAAAGAACAACGTCTATGCAAAGAACCATCCCAGTATTTTGTATGACTGAATTTATGTGGAATAAGAAAATCTTAAAATTTAAATTATTTTAGTATAACACTGCACAATTAAAACCAGCTAGTTAGAGGAATATTAAATCTTTGGTCAATGTTCAGAAATATATGGAACAAATCACATATTCATAATTATTTTTGTTATAATTAACATCACAGAATATCACAAATTTTCAGTAAGGTGAATTACGTTCCTGAAATGAACCTGGAACATGATTTTCTGTATGGGTCTTCACACGCCAAATCTTCTCGCCTGTGTCTGGTGTCAGTCTGCGTACCTTCAACTGCATTGGTGGAGAAGAAAGCCAAGTTCTTGGTCTCCAGCGGGTTCTCGTGGGTGAAGTCCGCGCCGCGACTCTGCGGCTCCGACTCCCCGGTGAGGGAGGAGTTGTCGACCTTGAAGCCCCGCGACTCAACGATGCGAATGTCGGCCGGGATGCGGTCCCCGAACTTCACCTCCACCACGTCACCCAGGACGATGTCCTCTGCCCGCAGCGTCAGCTTATCTCCTTCCCGTATCACCGTGGCAAACTGTCGGCACCCAAAGGCAACACGTAGAGACAAGTTTTCAAGGTCTTATTTTCAGGCCAATTTTGATTTTAAAACCAGAGATTTCAATGCAATTGGTTTTATTTTTTATGATATCTGTTTATTAAAAAAGATAGCATATTACTGAAAAAACACGATGCTTAAATGTCCATGATACTAATTTCTCCAAATCAGTGTCATTTTGAATGATGCATGATGTAATTTTACAATATAATGGTTTGTATAAGCATGTTTAACTATTTTGAACAAATAAAATAAATCTCTAAGTATATTTATGTTTGAAATAGTACTAACATTGTAATGTAAAAATCAGTAACTAATAATAGTTAATAGTAACAAGGTTAAAAATAAATCAACTTTTTCCAATTTTGTTTGCTGGAAAAGCTAAATAAACAACTTTTATTGAATTTAATAATTAAAAGATTACATATGTCATTAGAGTTAAGTTTTGTTTGAAAATGTAGATTAGATTCAAGATTTTAATTGCATTTCGGTGCTCTATGATGTATGAACTTGAATTTCTATCTTATATGGTGTATTGACAATCTTTTCGGTGCTATTTCGGTTTTATTGCATTTCAACATATAATGTTGGCTCTAGCGATACAAGATCAAGAACTTACTAGTTTTTTTTTTTAAATCTCGTCTACGAAGTCATTAGAGACGGACATACACCACACAAGTTAGAGAAAGGGGAAGGGATTGGCCTTGGCTTATAGTAAGGAACCATTCCAGCACTTTTCTGGAGAGATTTTGGGAAAACATGTAGGACAATAAACCATGAAAGATAATAAAATCCATATGGTTTAAAATTTTAGATGTTAGGTTGCTAATAAAGTAAACTAAATGTATTCAAGGCTTGCGGACTATGGTTGCAAGCAGGTTGCTCTAAAAAAAGTCATTGTAATAACTCAAAATCCTTTTAAACTTGGATAATATTTAATACTTACAAAGTATAATTTCAGCAGCCAACTAATTTCACATACAGAATAGTTACTGAGCCCTCATTACTGACAGATCCTTAACAAATGATGAAGTACTAAATGCATAGCTCTGGCTGATAGATTTTCCTTTATAAGGTTTTTCGGTTTGAGGTATTTAACAATCTAAAAAAAATCCAAAATTATTTATTATAAGGGTAGTCTCACTGTCCCTATTTGGCCAATGTTAAATATGCAATGTTTACCTCCCAATACCTCAGAAACTATTAAATCTAGAACTTCTAGATTTAAACAATGTTCTTACATGAGTTCTTACTATACTGTACTAGAATAATTTTTTGTAGATGTTTTTGGAGAATGTTCTTAACAATTTAAAATATATATACAGTAGAACCCTGTTATAATGTTTTTCAAGGGAGCACAAGAAAAAAACATTATAAGCAGGAAAACGTTATAAGGAGGAAATCTCAATTTAGCACTTAACAATGTTCGAGCTTTGTACCAATGGACTCACCAAGCTATGTAAACAACTTTAATGTTAAAACCAAAGATAGTATACTTGATACATGAATTTTTTGAAACAAGCCAACAATTTTTCAACTTCGTCTTGTTCCCTGGTTAAATTTTGTTTGTCTTTAAAGATACACTGCCACATTTTTTGTAAAATTGTCTCACGATTCATGATGACAACATTAAGAGTGAGAACGTCTACTCCTTCGCCACCTGAAAATGTTTAATTTTGGGATTCTTATGTATGAATGAAAAAAAAAAAATTAATTGTAAATAATAGAAAACACTTTTAGTTATGCCCTCGCTCAATGGTTGGCAACTTAAATATCGTAGGACTATGTACGTGCATCTGAATACCCATTGGAATGGCAAGGAAGAGAAGAGTTGACTAAGGGTGCCAACTTATACGTAACTACGAACATTGTGTACCTTCAGTATATTGGATAAAATTGTATTTTAACAAACTTCATGTGTTGTATGGCAGTGATTGTAAACATAAACATACATAAAGGAAACTTTTTATCGTAAGTGTTGGAATAATTTGGTTTTAAAACATTTTTCCCCCATTTATTGAATGTTTGAAAGCAAACATTATAAGCAGGAAATTACACTATTTATGAACGTTATATGCAGGAAATAAATACATTGTCCTTATGGGGGAAATATTGGGACTTTATAAATATGACATTATAAGCAGGAAAACATTATATGCAGGAACATTATAACAGGGTTCTACTGTATATATTTTTCCGAATCAGATAGTTCTTAACACTACTTCACAATTCTAGTACATACAGTAATTTCAATGCAACTTTGCTTATGTTTAAGCTTTGTAGCTTTTATAGTTATTGACATAATGGGTTAAATATTCTAAAAAATTAGATTTTCAGATATTGAGGCCAGAGTTTAAAATGTCTATGCATGAAACAAATTTTAAGAAAAGACTGCTATATTTTATTTAAATGATATATTTTGTAATATTTATCACAGAGATATCCTGGAAATTATTTATTCTAAATTATTTTTCCTTATTTTAAAAAAATAAATATTAAATGAAAAAATTAAACAAATACTCTAGCAGTATTGCAAATCCATTTTCAATACAAGTTCAGTCATTTTCTCACGATCTACAGTTTTTCTGAAAATGTAGCAATATATATTACAAAGTTTTTTATATAATGGGTCTAATGTTACAAAAAAAGTTTCATAAACATAAATTATAACTAATCACCTTTCCAACACTATTTAATCAGTGACAACCTGCCCCATATGCTGTTACCAGTTACTTTCATTTAATTTTCTTTCAAATTTCTCTTCCTAATTCTTGCCTCTTTGTTTAAAAAGTTCTGCTGCATGCAGCAATTTTTGAATATGCACCTTGTTCAGAAATTTCAAAGTCTTTTTGGCATTGGATCCTGAACTGAGGTAAAGTTTTTGGAGCTCCTCGTTTCTTTCAAAATTACCATAATAGAAGGATATTACAGCATCATTCAAACCCCACTATATTGAAGACTAAAAACCATGATTTAAAAAACTATATTGAAAACTAAAAACAATTAAAAAAACTTACTACTTAAATAAATACTAATACTAATCAACAAATAGGTGTAATCTGGCAGTTATCGACTCATACTTTCACTTCAGTATGTAGACAATTGTAATTTACCCAGGCTATGTGGTCAATTAGAAAACAAAACGCCGAGAGTTCTCATACGGCAAATGGATGTATGTATTTCTCATAAGGAAATATTTTTATTCTGGTGTAATGTGATAAAAATCAAACCTGCTTTTACATCTACTTAAAAAACTTAATTGAAGCAATTAAATAGCTATGTTTGACCTACTTAGTGATTATATTTGTGTTTCCTGAAATTAAAATGTTTTAACCCAAATGACTGTAGCATAGTCCCCAGTATAGTACCCAGTGCAATGATCCAACCACTTTACGATTACTGTAGTTAACAAATATTCCATTTTAAAGCTTAATAAACATGCAACAATGATTATACTTGAGTGATTCTCTGTCGGACTCTTCATGTTTATGTAATTTGTATTTTGATTTCAGTAAATCTGTTAAAAAAAAAAAACTTGTTTCTTAACTTTATTGATTTACATTGTCTATAAATGATTATATGTTAAAACTTTATTACTTGTTTCACTATTAACATGTAGAATAATGTTTCTAGATTATTTTGGTGTCGAAACTGAGAGTCTACTAGAAAAATTGCATTTACGAAGTACATTTTTGGGGACCATTAAAAGAAATTATCATTTACGAATTAACTGCTGCAAATTTTCGGTGTGATGCACACGGTTTGTGGTGGTACACTTCTGATATGTTACCAGGAAACATTGATTCTGCAACTGTTAAAAGTTTAGCTTGGGGATAATTTTTCATAATTACAAAACTTTGTTTTTTAAGACCAAAAATCATCCTAGCTCGAGTGCAGTACACACAACGACTCTCAGAATGCTTCAGCGATCAGATAGATTGTGCCCGACACCTAACAAATTAACAATTTTAATGTTTAAGAAATATGCGACATTTGCTGTAGTGATTTTCATGTCTGGTCTTTCATGTTTATGTAATCTGTATTTTCATTCCCAGAGTATGTTAGTGAAATCTTTTTTCCTAATATTAATGAATATATTGCATATTTAGTAAAACATATTGAAAAGTTTTTCAATTTCTTCATGTAGAATAATTATTTCAGATTTTTGTTTTTTGGTTTGGTTTACTGAAGTTCTACTATAATAATTACGTTTACTGAATGCACTATTGTGGAGCGCTGCAAGAAGCTATTATTTAGGACTAAACTGCACGTTTTCAGTGTGACACACTAGGTTTGTGCAGGTAATCTTTTCACATGATAGTAGAGAATGCTGTTATTACCACTGTAATAAAATTTAATTCCGGGAAAATTTTTCCAGAGATTAGTAAACCTCAATTTTGAGGGAGCGAAGTCCCTCCAGTTCTTGCGGCTGCAGCACTGTAGCAGTGCTGCTGCTCAGAATGCTCTAGTGATTCAATCAATTATGCTAGCCTCTTGAAAAAGGGATCCCTCTAAAGCTTAAGAAATATGCAACGAATTTTGTTCTACTGATTATTACATTGGACTTCATTTTTTAACATAAATGTGTATAGATTAGTTTGGTAAATTTATGCAGAGTCATTTTTAAAAACTGCATAAATGGAAAGCACTTTAATGGACTGCTGTATGTCGGTGTCATCTAGGACTTTACTGCATGTTTTCTGTGATTCGCACAAGGTCTACAACGGTAAACATTTAGTATGTTATTAAGCATAGTTGACTCCACCTCAGTGCAAAAATTCAGCTGTGAAAATTTTTCCACAAGTTCTGCCTTTTAGGCCCACGTTGCCTGCAAGGGTCGAATGCAAGAAAGTTTGCGGGCTGCGAGGATTAGGAGCAGGGGGTAGGGGAGAAGACTTCTCTTCATAGCTTGCTTCCCTCTGTCTAGGATCTTCCAGTGATGCCTGCTAAATGGCAGATTGGCAGATTGGCGACCTTCGACATCCTTCCTTCGCGGGGCTGTCTCGCCACTAACTTCTTATATACGATTTGGCTGACTAGATATTATTAATAAGCAAGCATTTATGAAACAGATCAACCAATTTTAAGCTTATTCTGATGAATTACTTTTTTCCC
This sequence comes from Bacillus rossius redtenbacheri, assembly GCF_032445375.1. Taxonomy (NCBI): domain Eukaryota; kingdom Metazoa; phylum Arthropoda; class Insecta; order Phasmatodea; family Bacillidae; genus Bacillus; species Bacillus rossius. The sequence continues at coordinate 87,089,368 of NC_086332.1, read as the reverse complement.
CTTTAACCACTCTGCCACCTGGCTCAATATTTCAAGTAAATCTCTTCACAACCACAACCGCAAACATAACAATACACCTATCCCTTTCTTAGCACGACTTCAGATTGCGCTGATTCATTTAGCGCGATGTGAATTTTACTGCCCCAGTCTTGAATAGCACATCTGCAAATTTCACTAGCACGAAATCTCGGCAGGCAAAAAAAAAAAGTCTAGCACGACGCCACGAAGTCTGTTTCGACTTCTGTAAACAACAGATGTGCCGTTGGATACAGTTAGCCATACAAGGGGAAAAGAGATGCGCGCGCGGGTCTGTCTGCGCTATCAGCTGTTTTACAGACGTCAGCTATGACAAGTCAAATTGCGGTTATGGAGTGTAAAAGATCAAATTTTTTTACGTCCACACGTATGCCGCCGTGCCGTACTGGTGTCACCTGGCCACAAACCAGGCCTTGAACTCAGTCTAGCCAATGGCAGGGAATTCACTCAAACAAAATAAATGTCTGCCCATTCAGCTGCCGGTTACTGTACGTGATTGATCACTCATAATGCATCGTGTTCAGTATTTGAGACAAAACTAGAAGTATTATGGCGCGCATATTGTCATGAAGACCATGCTTATGTTGGTCGCACTTTAGTTTTAAGCAAGTCAACTGTGCGCACAATTGTAGGAAATAAGGACTCTTAACAAAAATTTATATAAGTCTGATGCTGTTGGTTGTACTAGCGGGAATATATTTGACAATAGATACCGGAACAGAAATGAACAGATGATTCATGTGGAAAAGGTTGTTAAATGAATGTTGCAATGAAAAAAATTATCATTGGCTGGACAGGATTGGTGTGAACCAGGTGGTCATACGCGAATAAGCACTTTAATTTTTTGAAAATTTAAAATGTAACTATCCGGACAGTAATATCGGTTTTACTGTCATTAAAGGATGGTTTGGAAAGGTACGCGACGTGAGTTGAAGGTCACGCCCGGGCGGGCAAATCAGCCAGCTGACTGACGATAAAGTACAAAGTCAGGTATTTCCCGTTACGCGGTGTCGTATTTGTCATACAAAGTGCGATGGGAGGCATATATAGATAAATGGTGTGACATATTTATAGTTGAGTGTTATTCAACGCATTTATATTACGTAAAGAATATTTTCCTACAGAATTTTGGAACACATTAAATAAATTAGCCTTGCTATTTATGGAAACTAATGCTTCAGAATACGCGATTTTGAATAACACGATTAATTTAAGGAACAAATTAGTTGTGCTAAGTGAGGGATAGGTGTGCACACAATTAAAAAAAAAAAGTTTTCTAAAAGTACAGTTCACAGTACACTGCTAAGGGGGAAAAGTATGATATAGTTACCTGTGGCACCATGTTTTTGAAGGATTCCATAATTTTGGAACTTTTGCTCTCCTGGTAATACGAAAAAATTCCAGTGACGATGACGACTGCCGAAAGTACAATGCCAAGGAACAGCTGCAAAAATTAAAAAGTGATTAAACGAGAGAATGGCAAAAGCCATGCTACACTATCACCACCACATCAGTAGAACCACAGCAGTTCTAGCAAACACAAATTATGTACGGTGTACAAATAAAATGGAACCGCACTAAAAAAGTACATCAATTTAAAGGCTTTCTCACTTTGAAGAATATATTTGCAGATTCCTAAAAGAGGTTTAAAATTTAATACCAATTTAGTTTAAAACACTTTCCTTATTAAGTACAAAAAATTGTAATTTTTTTAGGTACGTTGAAATGAGATTTCACTGCAACTTCAACACTGTTTTTAGGTTGACACCTAAATAGTCTTACATAAATTAATAATTTATGAGAAATTTATATTTGATAATAATTTATGTGAAATGTATTGATGAATGGTAGGAAAACAATGTACTGTATTTTAATGGAATGATTTGTCAAATGACATCTTAATAAGTCTTCAAGCATGTATTATGATGTCACAGGATTCTGGTTTAAAAGCACTGAAATGGGGGGGTAAGGGGTGGGGGGAGGTAGAAAATGTCTGTTAAATCGATGTAATGTGGACATTTATCACAAGTGTCTATCTAATTCATGGCTGCTCTTCATGCCATTTCATTTTCAAAAGAAAATGTAGGACTTCTTAACACAAGAGACATTTGTCACAAGAGCATATGAACCTTACTGTGATGAAGAGCTCTACATTGATAGTACCTGCCATGTTTTCATAAAATTTAAACTATTTCCACAGTTCCGATTTTAAATTTCATTCTAACATATTAGCGGCAATTCCTAACACGGTAGTCCCTCTATAATCAGGCACTTCACTTCTCCGGTCCTGCCAGTAATACAGCGTTTTAAGACAGGCAAGCAGGTAACAGGGTAATTTCGAGAGTGAATAGGCGACAAGTGACTGCTTGTCACGGGGTCAATGACAGCTGTGCACGATTGTGTCTACTTTGTCTGCCTTACATCACTGTAATTTTGTGCATTTGCAGAGCTGCAAGATAAAATGTCTCTACAGTGTAAATGTAAACATAAAACATTATCACTTGCAGATAAAAACAAGATTTTTAATGACTTGAAAAAGGAGAAACACTAGTTAGTCTCGCTAAAGAATATGGAGTTGGTCGTGCTACAATTCACGACATAAGGAAAACAGTGAAAGAATAAAGAATTTCTTTGAGGAAAAAAATTAAAATGTGAAAAGTGTGCAGAAAACACTGAAAACTGGTGAGTTTCCACAAGTTGAAGATAGCCTTTACTTTTGGTTTTTACAAGCATGCAATAGACTTACGCCTATTTCTGGAGAATTTTTAAAGGAAAAAGCTAGAATGTTTTTACAGAAAAATCATGAATAAAGATGACTGTCAGGCCAGTGAGGGCTGGTTGAACACATTTAGAAGAAGTTTTGGTATACAGCTATTGAGTATGATGGGTAAAAAGCTGTCATGTGATGTTGATGCGGACGAGCCATATAAAGAAAATTTCCAAAAAAGTCATTGAAGAAATGACTAACTTCTGACCAAGTGTACAATGCAGACAAAAGCGGTTTGTTTTGGCAGCATTAACCCCCCCCCCCCCCCCCCCCAAAAAAAAAACCTACATTCACTGTGCTGATGATAGTTCTGTGGTACTGGACGAAAACTAACAAAGGAATGAGTCACTTTTATGCCTTGTTCAAATGCAAGTGTTACACATAAGATGAACATGTTAAGTGATTGGCATGGCACAAACCCTAGGGCATTTAAGAATTTTTAAGTTCCTCTTGATTATAAAAACCAAGGCCAAGTGTAGATGACTAAGTCCTTATTCTTAGAATGGTTTGCCGAACTGTTTGTACCGTCAGTAAAACAATACCTTAAAAAACAGAACCTTCTACAAAAAGCATTGATGATTTTGGAGAATTGCCCCGGTCACCCTTATGAAGAGGATTTGAACTTAAAGGCAGTTTTATCCGTGTTATGTTTCCACTTCATAATATAATGTCTATCCTGCAACCTATGAACCAAAATATAATCCAAGCAATTAAAATGCAATACAAAAAGGGCCGTTTTGTACATGGCTTTGAGGACCAGTGTGATTAAATCATTAAAAGAAACTGTCCTGAAAGATCTAGTTTACTCACTTTTGAATGCTTGGGTAAACCTTAGTGAAAAAATGATTGTTTGTGTGGAAACTTGTGGCCTAACATTTAATTGTTACAGCAATACAAGAAAAAGCCAAACACAGCCATTCTTGATATCGATGAAAGTTACTTAAATCAGCTGCGAGACGTGTTTAATTACCAACTTGTGGATACAGCTGATAATGCTTTAACAACTGTAAATGTCAGCAAAAGGATGACTGGTGAGGAAGAGGAAAACAACCAGTTTTTTTTTTACAGATGATGACATCATAGAGGCGGTGACCAAAATAGAAGAGGATCAAGAAAAGAGTGCGGAGAGCAAGTGACACCAGCTGGTCAAACAATACCTCATGATACTGCCACCGATTCCTTTGCTACATCCATTACCTGGGCAAAAGAAAATGGTGTCCTTGCAAGTGACATTCTAGTATTAAAGCAATTTCAAGAACAAGTGTTCAAAATGTCATTCAAAGTGAAAAAGACAGATGAAAATAGAAAGTTATTTTATGCATTCCACGTCAATGGAATAATTTAGACTATTGATACACAACTACAGTAGTACTGTATTGTAAATTTAATTTTTTCTTTGTTGTAGTTTTAATTTATGTTACACTTCATTTGCAAGTATGTACTAATGTAGTGTATAATACAGTATTACTAGGGATGGTGATTTTTCGTTTTCACAAACTAGATGCGAAAATATGCTAAATTATATTTTTTCCGCTATAAAATGCGAAATCTAGACTATTCCGAGATAAATGCGAAATCAAGGTAAAAAACGTAGATTCGTCTTCACTCTACACAATTTATTTACAGATTGTATTTCATTTCAGTTCAGTATCAAAAGAAACCATCATTTTATGGCGTATTCAGCACAAGTATCTTATTGTCACGTCATTCACAACAACTATTGTTCGTAAATATTGAATGAAGAATGGCCATCCGTGCCTCGCGATTGTAAACAAAGCAAAGAACAACTAGCTGGAAGATTGTCCGTCATCTTGCAGAGTACACGTTTTTAGGCCACCATATTGCGACATCTCTGCTTCGCCGCGCTAACAATTGTAAGTCCCATTTTCTGGCTGTGTTTCACGTGTAAGACGCGTTCTTGTGTAGTCTGTGGAAGGTGGTATGTTTACAAATACGTGCATACTCGTGAATGTGTTGTATACTGTTATTTCTTGTGGTAAAAATGGGACGAAATGTAATTTCCATTCGCGATCACATAAATGAATACAAAAGTGAACAGTTCTACGAAAGTGATACAAATATTTTAATGTGCAATTTATGTAATCGCCATCTGGAGTGGAAAAAAAAAGATGAACTTGAAAAGCACATTAAATCTGAGAGACATCAGGCTGCAAAAAAAAAGATTCACCGAGAAATCGGATGAAGGAAAAAAGTCAGTAAAACGACAAGCAACGGTTTCTGGCATGATCGAAAACCAAAAGAAGGCGAAAACAGAAAAAAACGAAAAAAAATATTACAAAAACTAGTTTCAATAACATTATTTGTGCACTCTACATCAACTATGGCCATGAACACGACTAAAAAATATTTATTGTAATTTTAAGTATTCAATTTATTGCACTCATAAATGCTAAAAAGTTGTTTGGAACCTGCCAAGTTTGGCTATCTTTGTAGTTGTGCTAGATCTTTATTTCTGTGGTTGTTAATAATTAATATGAGTATTATTTAATGCTTTTTAAAAATATACTTTTCTTCAGTAATGTAAAATGAGAGAATTGGCTAATTCTTGTTTTTAAAAATGCTACAAAATGCTAAATTTCAAATTCAAAATGCTAAATGTTATTATTTTTAATGCTATAAATCACCATCTCTAAGTATTACATACATTTATGTATAAAATAAAACATAGCTTCTGCAGTTCAAATGCTTCATTATTCAATCTGGCAGTGCTCTGATCTGATATCTGCCGGATCACCGAGAGACCATTATGCTGACTCTTACAAATGTAAAAACTGATATATCTAGTGAAACAACATTTGAACCATTTAAAATTGGATTGAGAATTGCCGCCAATGCAAATGACCTGAAAAAGACTATGCTTTACCTTAAAACAAGCACAAAGTAGCTAAGGATAGGTCTTAACCAACAAATTGGTTTCTCCTTTTTTTTTTTAGATTTATTTTTTGTTTTTACTATTACTCAAAAGCTTTTCCTGTAAATTTATTATGATTACTCTATTGCATTTATGTTTACTCCCGAATTTTGTCAAAGAGATATTTAGCAAATGTTATTTGATAGCTATAAAATGCCATACAAAGTGATTATAATAATGAAAAACCATGTAATTTTTTTATTATTTAATATTACTTGAAGCTATATGGTGACTAAAAATAAACACAGAAGAGCTATTGTTATATATTTATTTTTTTCAGAAATAACACTTAAATAGGCCTAACACAAAAAAAAGAAGAAAGAAAGTGAAATATCCAACATAGTGTGCAAGACCACACATTAAACAAAGCTGTGTTGAGAAGGTAACAAACTTGCAGGTATTTCTGAGTGTTTGTGCTTGTTACTGTATCTAAAAACAGCTAATTCATTGTGTACAAAATAAAATTTGTCCTAAACATATTTTTCTTACCTAGCTTCAAGATGTGAACATTCGTCGCGAATTTAAATAAAGTTACTACTTGATAAAACAAGAATGGTGAAATTACAACATTTTTTGAAGCTGTTTATGTTAATACACCTGTACCTACCTCATATAAATTTCAAATAGTAACTAAACAATTTTACTGCAGAATATATATTTTGCAGTTAATGATAGCAATAGTAATTTTTCTTCAATGAATTTCAAGTTAATTATTTTAATGTGCACATTAATGTAAAATAACTTTGGATTTGCTTTTTCAATCATCATTGCAAAAAAAAAAAAACACTTATAAATTAATTTTATTTACTTAGCATAGTAATACATTAGACTGTTACTAACAAACCAATGCCACATAACATTTAAAAGTATTACACCAAAGGAAATATAAATTAAAAAAAGTGTCTATTTGACGCAGTGTTGAATTTAATTTTTACTTAGTTTGTATCAGCATGGAATTATTTGTGGCACTGTTGATAGTCAGCTAGGCTGTGCATTTACTGAACTGATTACCACACTGCCCTTCCCCTCCATCATGTAGGTATGGAAATGGAGTACCCTGAGAAAAATTCAATGGCCAATGGAAACTCCACCACTTTTTCCTAAAAGTGAAAACAAAAAAATTGAACACAATTCACACTGCTGTGCAATAAGTGATCTGACCACTAAACCACTGTGGCATTCATTAATAATGAAAATTCCATCTACGCCATTTTTGTTAAACAAAACAAATAAGAAATTCCCATTTCATTGATTTTAATGCTTTAACAACTACACTTTAATGACAGAACAAAGAGAAAAATCAATAATAGGAGTGAAGGGTTACTTAAATTGCTATTCCCAAAATTAGTTATCATTGAAGTTAAATTTTTTTTAAAATACTTTTAATTTTGAGTATTTTTTTTTTATATAGCCAAAATTTTGGCTTGGTCAGGCACAAATATTATTTTCCCAAGCTATTACATTTGGTTACAGTTAAATATTTACTAATGTGCTCCAGCTGCAACAACCAGGATAAAATGGTTTCTATATTATTTGCGGGTAACTAGAAATGTCGTAACGGTTACACTGAGCCACGAACACCGACTTAAAGTGAAATGTTAGGTTGTAAGCCCTGTCAAACCGTAACATGTAATACTGCAGCTGTATTGCAAAGTGGCTTTAGGCCATGTCGTAATTCCCACAGATAGCACACAATCACTCCTTATCACATACTCTTGACGTCACAGCGTCAATGAAACTGTTCAATCATTGCACACGCTTGCCCACTTTTTAACAACCATCTTGATTTTTGAACTGTAAACAAACTTTTAGGTTATAATGAGGTTTAGGTTTGTTATAAAAAGGTATGTAATAAAAAAACTATAATAAAATAGACAGATCGCTATCTTAACGTGAAATACGTAACTGATAATATGAAATGGCATTTTATAATATTTAAAATTTGTATTACCCTACAATATAAATTTATACGAATAATTGGGCAAGAAATACCATAGTGTAAATACATTTTGGAGATCTGAAAGACAACTTTTACACTGATCAGCCAGAGTTAGGTTATTGTTTGCACACATGTAGTTTACGTAGGGCACAGCTAAGAGTTAATGTCTGAAATAGTTCACAAGTAAGTCAAGAGTGTGCCACAGGAAGAGTGCAGAGTGAGACAGATCATCCTCATAAATTGAATCATGACCTTAATATTTAAAACAATCAAAGATGATAGGACCAAACGTTAAGCTATTTTTATATGGTGGTGTTTCACCAAAAGCTCTGCCCAATTTGGCGAAATGATTTCAAGCTAGAATAAATGAATTCATTAGGGTCTAACGTCTGGTTGAAGGCAATGTTATTAGAGGCAGACGAGGAGGCAGGGGAGGTTCCTGCGGGTAGGTCGGGTAGGCCCGGGCCTACCCAACATTTAAAAAAATGAAAATTGGAAATAAGACTTTTTATAAAAATACACACTTCATATTAAACGTTTAGATTATTTTGAAGAGGGCAGTTGGCAATGAAATGAAACTATACATTCACCTGCATATTTGTAACATTTAAAACTAACGTACGAGTTGTGTTGTAATATTCACCATACATACAATTAATTTTGTGATACATATAAAGGTATTTAAGTGTATTTTGTTGACATACAATCATATGTTTAATAAATTTTATGATTAATATATTATACATATTGGACTTCAGAGAGAAATAAATTACCCTAAGAAAGCCCCAAAACTTACCATTTTGCATTTGAATTTTTAAAATTCCCCGGATCACCCTCTGATATTGGGGCCACCCCCATCTTCCCCCCCATCCAGTAGAGACTGGACTCCCATAACTGTGCATACGCCCCTGTGGTACCGTTCGAGCCTACCCAAAAATTAATCCTGGAGCTGACCCTACAAGGAGGTAAAACTGTGAGATAATGGAATAACAGGCAGGGGCAGAAGGGGGATTCACCGATTCACTGCCACGCCCGTTAATGAAAAATACGGGTTCACACCCAAAATACTTCTGTGGGAGGCGAGTTATCCTTCCTCTCAACCACCATGGGCCCTCAATTTCCATTTCCCAAAACACATTTTTATGATAAAAAAAAAAATGTTATTTAATCAGAACATAGGCCAGCTTGCACAGTCCTGTACGGAAGATTTAAACATGAACTTGGCAGGTTAAACACATTTCATTGTATGCACGGATACTCGTTCTACGCTTACCCATATATTTCAACTATATACACATCAAAATCTGATGCATTCCAGTAATATTGTGAAACATTTCTGCAACACTGCCACAACATAAAAATATTATGTTCACTTTTACAATGTTCCATTTCAATATTGCTGTAAAAATCTATAGTTTTTTCTACCTCCAGTCACAACCAGACAAGCTGGCATTTGCCTAAAGAATATTCTGGTGAATGCCTGATGGTGTGTAACCAAGGCACTCGTACGGGACGACGATGCTCACGTTATCGTCTGCGGGCTCGTCTTCCGTGCTCGCTTGGATGGAGTACGCGATGAAGCACAGCACGGCGCCGATCCACAGCAGCATTGCGAAGCCCCCGAACAAGTTCTTGCAGAACTTGACCCATTCCGGTGTCTGCTTGGGTGGCGTGAGTGCGTTCGGACCATCGCGCTCCAAGTTCTCTTTCGCTTTGGCGTGCGTCAAACCCTGCACAAGAATAACCATGTCAGCTGAAACTAACACAGAACTCATTTTGGCAGAACTGTACATACTTTATTAAATCAATATAAAGATTGTACCTAAAATACATGCCTAAACTTTGGGTTCATATGCAGGGCAAGTAAAGGAGGAAGAAATGTTGATGAACATTGGTCAGAAAATAATTCGGTTTACAGCTAGGGTAGTTGCTGTGAAACACAGTAGGTAATATCTATTATGTGGCAAGCAATACGTGCCAGACAAGACAACTAACCACACATAAGGTGACGTACAATGGGCACACAATATCCAAAATTATATTCCAATGAACTGGCTTTCAGTCAGTGGCGTAGCGTGGGTGGGGCGGAGGGGGCGGCCCGCCCCGGGCGGCAGCCCGCGGGGGCGGGTCGCCGGTGAAGCGGGTTGAGATCTGATCTATGATTCATTCATTACATGTGTCAGACACACTATAATGTTTCATTTTTATCTCAAATTTTGCGCACCAACTATTTTTTAATATTTATTTAAAAGAAAAACTGCGAAATCACTGACAGAGCTCTTTATAACGTTTGTTTGTTTACATAGGAACGGCAACATCGCAACAGCGCGAGTCGAGTTGAGCGGCACTCCTTATTATGTTCATTACTCATACAAAATCTTTTGTTTCACGCGTCAGCCCGTGTCGATGCCTCTCTTTCGCACTCATTGAACTTAGTACTACGCATTGTACTGTAAAGTTTGACCTTAACCCAGGGCAAACCAAACAACTTCCGCAAACCGGGACACAGTAAAACTCATATATTGCCCCGTACCGCGAGCGCAGGTAAACCCAAAAAAATATTAAAACCCAAACTAATAGCGGCTTAAAAAATACTAATAAGGTTGCGAACAGTGAGAGGAGGCAGCAAGTTAAAAAGACGCAAAATTTATATGACAACATTTAATATATATATATATATATATATATATATATATATATATATATATATATATATATATATATATATATATCATAAAATCGTTTCATCACAAATCGGTGCATCCATCAATAAATACATACCCTATTACTACTTATAAAAAATAGCTATATAATAATACTAAAAAAATACTTTAACAATTCCCCCGAAAAATTATAATTTGATCATATACTTCGGAGCTCCGAAAATTAAATATAATTACCAAAAAGGCATTAAAAATATATAAGAACATAACTCCGCTAGACTATCAAATTTGACTATATTGTCGATTGAACAAGAATTGGCTGCTAATATTGATTTTGACAAAGTTATTTCTGACTTCGCTGCTCATAAGGCCCGTAGAATCCGCTTGTAAAACCGCTCATCCTATTTTAACTTCAATAAAAGGTACCTCATTGCATGTGAAATTTAATTTTAATTAAGCACCTATAGAATGGGGGCGGCAAAATGGGTTTCCCGCCCCAGGCGCCGAGATGGCACGCTACGCCACTGCTTTCAGTGGCTCTACTTGTCAGTGGTAGCAGTTCTATCGATAAACTCAAGCACTTATAGACCTATGTTCATTGGCATTTTTGCCTCCTCTAGGAATGCATGCCGAATTTTATTTTGTTTGCTGTTTGCTTTCAAATTTATTTACTTTAGTTGGTGGGAGTGAAAAGATTTTTTAGGATATGGGGGGGGAGGGCGGAGATACACTCACACTCCCCCCCCCCCTCCTTATTTATGCCCCGGGCATCCTCTAGTTGTTCTGCATATATATAAACACAGATATAAGGAATTTTTGGCAGTTTGGATAATTCTTTCTAGATCTTAATAAAAACTCATGTCTTTAATCAGAAATAAATTTTATGTTGCTTAGTTAAATGCATGCTTGGTGGTTGTATTTCCTGATCCTCAAACAGGATGGCACTGTACGAAGTTACAGTATGTAGCACACCTTCTGTGGGTGTACATAGCTAAGAAGAAAATAAAGTTGCCTACAACCTTGTAGACAAATATATTCAACATTTTTTTCTATTGAATATGTATTCTTCAACTCTTTAATAACATTCATAATTGGTCTTGTCTGAGATTGGCATCATAACCATCACCCCTATTTTAAAAATTACTTTTTTTTTTTTTGTGAGAATTAGGCTGTAAGAATATTTGCAGCAGTTATCTGTAGAACCAAAAAAAAAGTGGTTGTATAAATATTATTTCTATTGAGTCACAAAGCCACCACAGCCCGGTCATGTCATTAAATAACGTAAACACAGAACATAAATATGGGATACTGAGGAAGGAATCCTTTACGACCAATGGTAAGGCACTATTTCAGTATTTGCATTGAGTGATTTCAGGAAACAGTAGGAAAACAAAACAGTGTGGCTCCACCGTGATTCAACTCTGGTACTTCGAAATGCAAGCCCAGCATCTCGTTACTGTACCACCTCAAAACATCTAAAAATGACTTCTCTTTTTAAACATGTCTGGGACATCATGTGTACATTTCTCCTCTTGAAACTCTATTGAACATTATGCATTCATTCTACGTCTAAAAATATCTACATCCAAAAATTCACTCATCGAGGTCTTTCTTTGCCTATATCCTAAACATTTATAACCATTACATATTCAACACTGAAGTAATAACCAAACCTATCAGGTATGTTGGCAATATTAAAAAGGGCGACAGACCAACTTCTCATGATTCCAAAAATACTTACCCCACATGATCACAGCAAAAATTTTTCCCCCAGGGACTACGGTGGTGAGTGGTCACAATCGCTTTCCACCGGACAATCTGGGTTCGACTACCTGTTTGCAAATGGGAAATGTGGTGGACATTGCCACGAGCAGGTGGAATTTCTTAGGCACTACTCTGTTTCCCAACCGATTCACGCAGTCGATACTCCATTTTCATCCCATCACTCCATCGTATCTAATGACTTCAGTGCCGACGAGATTCATTCATATCTTTCCTAACGTCAGCTTAAATTAAAGCCAAGACATTTTTGGGATGGATCAGGCCTAAGCATCCGAGCGGGTTTTTGAACTATGCAGGAAAGCATAGCATGCACTGTGTCCTTTGTGTGTTGATTGGTGACCGGTGCCATGACCAACTTTCCTGTCTTAACTTCATTTTGCTAGACTAGCCAGATTAAACCTGCACAGATAAGAAATCAGGATGCACGCAGGGCTATAGAATAATCTGGAAGAGAGTTGGACAGAAGAAGGATTTTACCATGGTAGGCCACAGCTTAGAAGCTCGATATCTTTATTTTTGGCACGGGCTAGTTGTGATTCACGGAGAGAAACTAGAGACTCACGCGTTCGGGGTCGGTGCTGAACCGCTGGTAGAGCTCCTCAGGCGTGATCTTGTGGAAGTCTATGTCCAGCTCCTGCTTCAGGTCGTCCAAGTTGTCCGCCTTCCGCTGCGCCTTCTCTTTTCTTCGAGACTGGAAAACGAAAGCAACCCAAAAACCCATGTTAGAAATTGCCCACAGCAGTCGTGAGTAGTGCAGAGGAGTGTATGCCAGAGATTAGGGAGGTGTACAGATGGAGCACTAGTCATCCAAAGTGACTGTCCACCAGAAGGTGTCACCACACCGACGTAAATGACATGTCTCCCGCGACAGACAGCCAGCCCGTTCCAGGCTCCAGCTCGACAGCTTGCAGCTCCTTCTGGACCAGACACCTTCATCGTGGCCTGCATGGTGGTCTGCCTGGCCGGGGACGTCATGAACGAAGCAGCTTTTCTGTTATTTTCAAAAAAATACGTCAGTCTTTTCTTTACTAACTTTCATTGGCCGTTCTTGCCTATTTTAACTCTCCATTGTGGTTTATGCTGCCACGGTCGCATTGTCTGTCAAAATCAATGGAACTTAAATTAGAGGCAATTTATTTTTGTTCTGGCTGACGCTGGTGAGGTCCGTGTTGCTTTAAAATTTTGTATCGCTATTTTCTTTCAAATAAGCATTTTCACTCTTTTCTATATATTACTATTTAAGGCTTGTTTATAAATTTCTTGTTGGATTTTTAGAAAGTTAACATTTAAGAATATTAAAAATAAATCTATTATTTGAGACGTAGGCACTGGCTGTTAAGACCAACGATCATGCGGCATAAGAACACACCAGAGTTAAAATTTTCATACTTCTCTTATGCGGTTCCAATATTCATTACTCCGCTAAACTTGTAGGCAGTAACAGCCGATAGAGATACAAACAAATGGAGGCCACATTGGTACGCGGAATGCGCTGAGCTTTCGTCTCTTGGCTCCACGCACAGAAAATGACTTTGTACTGTACTGTGTCTGTACTTCCTGCATCTCTGAAGCAGGCCTAATGAGCAGCATCACGTCCAACCGACTCCGCACTTCCACACCCATCCGACAGCGAGGAGTGAAAATCTGGAGGTTATTTTATTTAAATTGAAAAATGCAGAGCATAGTCTCATAGCATGGGACACGCATAAAAGGATCAAAATTTTCACTGTGTTGTGACCTAATGCCACAAGTTCGTTGGTCTTAACAGCCAGTGCGTACATCTCAAATAATAGCCTTATATTTAAGATTCAATGTTAACTTCCTAAAATTCTAACAGGAAATTTATAATAAAAAAAGCCTTAAATATTAATATTTAGAAAAGAGTAAAAATGCCTTGAAACAAGCGTTTCCCCAAATATTTATTGGAATGAAAATTCAGATATATAAAATATAAAAGCAGCAGAGAGACATGAATCTCACCAGCACCAGCCAGAATAAATTGCCTCTAATTTAAGTCCCCTCAATTTTGACAGACAATGTAACCCACAAAACAGCTTGCAAATCTCCTTTAGAAAAAAGTATAAGGCAACGAGTCCTAGGTTGGCGGTGCAAAATTCAGTAAGAAAAAAAATTCAATTCATCAATTAATTATTTGATGATAATCGAATAGTTTATTATTTGTACATACATACTGTCAAACTAATAGGCTGCACCACATTGTGGGATATAAATTTACGACTTTAAAATGGGTAGTAAATAATAATTACAAAAGGGCATGCTATTGAGAAACATCCAGTGTTAAATTTTCTTTTTCCAACTCGCCTTCCTTACGCGAGGTAACACATGTAATAAACTGGAAACAAATGATTTAATCTTACAAGGATAGATGCGAACTTTAGGTCACCGATTTCGACGTCCCTTTGTGATAGAACAGTACTTCCAATAGCAATCCACCCTGTAAGGACAAAACCCACCTAACAATTTTTCACTTTGTTTTTAAGGAAGATTATTTAACCTACATATTTACAGAATGAGTCTAAATTCGACCTACAAACTTCGCCTTCAGGTTCATCACGACAAAATAATTTCAAAACATACATTCGACTTATGGCCCTAAACTTGGCATATGGCTTTGAAGTTAAAGATTAACAACATTTTTATTGTAAATAATAAAATATGTGAGATGGAACCATGAGTGTATGGTTTGTGTTTCACTGAATTGAGTTGTACAACCAACCCGAATTTGGTCCCAATAAGAAAATTAATTCATTGAAATAATTAGGGGTAGTAACAAGCCATAAAAATATATGGAAAATAAAGGTGACACCCCTAATTATTTCAATTAAATAAATTTTCTACAGTAACCAAATTTTCGGTGGTTGTAGAACTCAGTTCAATTAAACATAATTTCGACGGTCAATGTTCTATCTCAAATAATGTCTCTATAACTAGCCGCTTCATTCGAGCAATCTCAGGGTATTGCTAATATTTAACTACTGAAAGAAAAGTATGTGATTACTAATTCCAAACATTTTTACTAAAGAAATGAGAGACAGTAAATTATCAGGTCCATAAAAGATTTAATTCAAAACAAAACCATTTATAATTTTTTTTTAAGTGGTTATGCGTAAGCCTTTTAAATGTTTAGTATATATTAAGTATCTGATTGTGTTTAAGTGTATTCTAGGATATATTTTACCTTGATTAAATCAAACTTACCTCCTTTTCGTTTCAAGAGGTAAAAAATTTCAAAATTTGCTAAACACGCACCTATTTCATTTTCGTTTACTTTATGCTATCGTTCACACTAAACCTTTCATTAATTATAGTTAAAGATTTGCCTAGAATAAATAATAATTACACCTTATTACAAATACCTCCCTTATTTTACGATATTTGTTACAATCGCATCATTATTTGAAATGTGAGTATAGATGTGCTTAGTATTACTTTTAAAATATTCCCAAATTTTTTTCCCTATCCTCTTTCCCCAAAGGGATGCCTAAATAAGAAATTCAGAACCAAGTAAATACTGCAATATCCGTTAACCAAATAAAACTACACTGATTCCTTTTTTTACTGCAGAAGTAAACTCAATAATAATAATAATAATAATAATAATAATAATAATAAACTTACAATTATATTGAATTTAAATATATCTTAGCAATACTGACTTAATGAATACCATAATTTTTTTTAAAATAATATTAACCCCTGTTACAACTTAAGGTATTTCAGAGAACATTGCTTAAGGTCTATTTACTAATAATGTCCAATATCTTAAATTAAGTTTGATTTGATCAGAATATTTTTTTTAATGTCAAACCCATATTTACAATATTTTACTCCTTAAGAAGTAGAACTTCCAACACATAGTGAAAAAAAGTTGGTAGATTTCACATGTTTATAAATCAAACCGCAAAACCTACATCCCGCTTGACTAGCTTCAGAGATACGAATTTTATAAGAAAAAAAAATTGACAGATATTTTTATCTTTTTTGCAGGTGAATATGGGACAGTTGTAAAGGTAAAAAAAAAATGCTAATAAATCATAATAATCTACGTTATTCTATCTCATTTCTTACCTCCATTATAATTTACTTGGCTATGTGATTTATTAATATAAAACTAACATGCCCCCGTTTCACTGCCTTTAAGATCAAATATTCAAAAATGGTAAAAGCAACCTACGTAATTAATTGTTTGAGTTATTCGTGCCCAATTTCTTGTATCCAGCTTTAATTGCTATGAAGATATGTATTTTAATGATAAACAAAACTTACTTTTCACACCATTAAAGGTAGAAATCCGTAAAATGGAAGAAAAAAAAATAACAATAAAAAAACATATAATTTGTAACTCTATATATTTGTGGTTCATTCTTAATTTCTTACCCTTAAATCCAGTAGATAAGAATAAAAAGTATGCATTTTCATCTTTAAACCAAACTTAATCCTTTAGCACTCCTTAGGGATGGAATCTTGCAAAGTAGTAAAATAATGATTTGTAGTTTATTATTTTTACAGAATTATTTACGTCTTGCTTAATTAGTTCTGGATATGCAATGTTTTTACAATAAACTACAACTTATTTCCTTTTCACTCCCTTCAGAGACTAACTTTAAAAAATAAAATCATATACACACACTATGTAACTCGAGATGCAAGTTTTTTTTCTTAGTTTCTTACTTCTAGTTCTAATTGAATTGGAATTATTTATTTCCTTTTAAAAAAAATTACCTACCATTCTTACCACAAACCCCCCCCCCCCTTTTATCGAGTTACATTTCGCAAAATGGTAAAGGTAGTTTTTATATGTTTATTATTGGTACCCAATATATTTTATTATGCTTGATTAGTTTCGGGGTTAAAATTATTCACCTTAAAACTATATTAATCCCTTTTAATTTTGCAAAATGGTAAAATTTTAGTTGGTAGTTCGTTTGTTTGTAAACAATGTCTTTTATTTTGCTTGATTAGATTAGGAGTTATATAACTTTTTATCTCAAAACCATATTCACTCCTTTTTTACCCCCTAGGGGGTGAATTCCGCAAAATGGTGGTTGGTATCTTTTGTACATTTATTACACTGATCAACAAAGAAAATGTTTCATGCTCAAAAATAACTGATATTAATGTATTTTTGCCTGCTGAACATAAAAATCATCATGAAAAACATTTAATTAGTACAAATTTCTGAGATAGAGTTATACAGTGAATATTTAAGATATAATTTTTGGTTAGCGGGAAATCAGTGCTGGAAAACTGGCTGCATTGTACTAGGATGTTGTTATTCTGTGATGCACGCTAACAGCTACTATTGTTTTTAAACAAAAAGCTGCAGTGAACTATTTTTTGTTACATTTGTGGTAATAAGACATTTTAAACCCAGAAACGGATCCTGAGCCGACTGGTGAGAACTGCTTACTGCCATTATTTTAGTGTAAAGGTAGGTAGGTAGATGATCAGGTTAAACCATGGGCACCACACATTTGTTGCAACTCGTGTTCAGTGATTCTGCTAGAGTGGTTGGATGGAAAGAAATGAGCAATACCTTTTGCTATACCTATGGTTTGACAAGAGTCAACTAATCATGTAAGTGAATGTTATTTCTGCATGATGAGCCCTCTTTCAAGTTGCTGATCAAAGAAAAATAAAGGAAAAGTATAGTACATCAATCTTCCTTCAGCCATTCGGCCTGTTCCACATTCCAATACTTTACCATTTCCTAAACCCCCAAAAAATTGTAATATTGAGAAGAGTGATTCTGAGGAAGAACATTAAGGCTCTGAAGAAGAAACCATCAAAGCTGGTTCTTCCCACAACCAAGATTTTGTGGTAGAGAACTTGGGTGAGCTCCACGTACTAAGTCAGAGGGAACTGAGTGATCTCGTTAGAGACCTTAGCTTGCTAAAACAAAGGCTGAACTTTTGGCGTCCAGGCTACAGTAATGGCATCTCCTCAAACCAGGTGTCAAGATCACTGAATGCAGAAGTCATCAGGGAGACCTGTTTTTTTTTAAATTTTATTTTATAACGGACTGATTGAATGTCTGTGTTTGCCTCATGACCCAGCTGAATGTAGACTATTTATAGACTCTTCTAACCTGAGTTTGAATGTAGTGTTTCTGCACAACGGTAACATCTTCCCTTTCATCCCAATTGAACACGTGGTTGACATGAAGAAGACACATGATAATAAAGCTCACCTGGATTCAATTAAATATTCTGACCATAAATTGCAAATCTGTGGTGATTTGAAAGATATTGCTTTACTTCTGGGAACTCAACTGGGCTATACTGTGTACTGCTGCTTTCTAGGCATGTGAGATAGCCGAGATAAAAAGTCTCATTACATTAAAGGTGATTGCCCAGCAAGAACCCTTAAATCTGGTGAGAAAAATGTCCAAAATAAGCCTTTGGTTGATCCGAAAATGGTTCTCCATCCCTTACACATTAAGCTGGGATTGATGAAGAACTAGTTAAAGCTATGAACCAGGAAGGAGAAGCTATCAAGTTCTTAAGAGGGAAATTCCCCAGATTAAGTAATGCTAAGGTCAAGGCATTAATCTTCATTGAACCTCATGAAATTTTTAAAGATGCTAATTTTGATTGAATACTATAGGAACAAAAAAAGGCAGCTTGGGAAGCGTGAAGTGTGATGCTTTCTTGGAAACAGGACAGAAATAACTACCCTCAGTTGGTCAAAGAACTGCTCCAAAAATGCCATGATCCGAGTTATGATGTCTCTAAAAATACATTTTCTCCACTCCCACTTAAATTTTCCAAAGATAATGTGGAGCTGTACGTGATGAGCATACGTAGAGATTCCACCAAGACATTTCTTGGACGGAGCAGAGATATCACGGCCGTTGGGTGAGTCAATGCTAGCAGACTACTGCTGGACTGTCTACAGAGATGTCCCGGAGTTGACGTACTAGAGGCAGGCCAAAAGGAAACCCTCTCATGAAGTAACCACTTGATCCAGCTGCAGAAACTAGTCTTTGAAATGTAATTCCACATTAATTCACAACTACAAACAATATTGATGTTTTCTACATTAACATGTTATTTAAGACGTTTTATTTCACTTGGAAAATTGTGAGCAGGACATTATGTATTAAGTATGTGTAATGCATATCTTGTAAACAGAAGCTAATGCAAAAAATTAATTGGCTTATAAATTTTTTTCAACCGAAAATTAGTAAAAATTAGTTAGAGTTTGGAAACGTTCAGAATTTTTTTTGTTGGTTAGTGTTATTGGTCCTAATATCTTTTATTATTCTTAATTAAATTCAAGCTAAAATTATTAATTATAAAACCATATTTACCCTATTTTCACCTCTCATGGGTTGCATTTCGCAAAATTATAACACTGGAGTTGGCAGTTTTCGTTGTTTACTATTGGTATCCAATATATTTGCTTATGGTTGATTAGGTTCGGAATGTAGCAAAATGGTAAAATTGTGGTTGGTAGTTTTCGTTAATTACTGGCCTCAATATATTTTTTATGCTCAATTAAATTAGCAGATATTATTAATCTTAAAACAGTTTTAACCCCATTTTCACCCCTTATTGGGCGTACTTCACAAAATGGTAAAAATGTGTTTTGTAGGTTTCACATGTTTACTATTGGAAACTAATATCTTTTATAATGCTTTATAAATTCAGAGATATAATTATTGATCTTTAAAACACATTTACTCCTTTTTGGTTGTATTTCAGAAATGTGGTAAAATTCTGGTTGGTAATTTTTGTATGTTTATTGTTGGTCTCTAATACCTTAGTTTTTCTTAACTAAAACTGGGATTATTGTTAATTTTGAAAATATATATTTAGCCCTTTTTCACCCCTTCTGAGTTGTTTTTTTTTTTCTTCAGAAAATGGTAACATTGTTGTTGGTAGTTTTTGTATGTCTATTTTTGGTACCCAACATATATTATTTGATTATACACAGAATTATGATCATACATCTTTAAAATATTTACCTCTTTTTCACCCACTTAGGGCGGAATATTGCCAAATGATAAAATTGTGGTTGGTACTTTTCTATTTTAATTATTGGCCCTCATATATTTTATTATACCTAATTAAAATCGGAAAGAGAATTATTAATCTTAAAAAAAAAAAATTATCCCTTTTTCACTTCTTAGGGTTGAACTTTGCAAAAGGTAAAATTGTAGTTGGTAGTTTTCGTATGTTTATTATTGGTACCCAATATCCTTTTTATCCTGTTAAAGATTGAGTTTTAATTATTGGTGTTAAAATTATATTTACCTAATTGTTACTCCTTAGGGTGGAATTATGTTATTTTACATAGCCTAATTTTTAAATTAGTCAAAAGTACATTTCTAACAAAAAATCGTCAAAATACTACAAGTAGTTTTTACGTGATGCTGAAACAAATATACAAACACAAAAATTAAAAAAAAATAATTATTTTCGAGTTCTCAACAATGTAAGAAGCTATTTCCCATTGCCCCCCCCCCTTCCCCCTCGGGTCATTTAATTCAATGTACAGCCTTTTTACCATGATCAGTTTTGTTATTAGTATAGATTTATGATAAAAATATGTTCAACCCAAACTTAAAAAACATATACCAGCATTGGGAAGTAATTTAGACAATATGTTGTGTAATTGTGTTTTAAAATTATTATGCTGGGATGAACCTGCAGCCACAGTTTGTCAGTGGAAATCAGAATCACTCCGTATAGATTTCAGAATTCTCGTCTGAAATATAGGTCCACAATTTTCAAACAAAGAAACCGTTCTTTCTAAAGCCTTGTTTAGCTTTTGGCGAAACAGGGATAAAAAAAAAATACCACCATACTGCACACAGTTCAAAACTGTAGGTTCGTATCGACATAAATGCCCGAGATGTTGGTCATATGGTATTAAGAATATTAACGAGATGAAATGCAGGTTACCTCCGTGTGCATTCTGCATATGTCATCACTAACGTATGAGGTGGTGCAGGAATCTGCCGGACATGCCCGGCTCACACTCTTCACGCTACGCTGCTGCATTTGCGTTGATGGAACTTAACCAAGACATACAGACCTTCAACCGAACACGGGTCGTCGTTACTCCAATTGAGCCACTACAATAATATTCGTGTGCATCTCGTGATGTACTAAACCCAATAAACAAAGGAAATAACAGAATGACTTTCTAAAGTAACCGCTTGAATAATTCTACCATTGCATTTTTGGATTATTTGCAGGTTGTCCGAGTAATAAACATAGAATTATTATTAATTACAAAGATTCAATTGATTCAGTTTATAGATTCATTACGGCTACGAGACACATCTTAAAGGCTCAAGAGAAGTTAACGAATGCGACGTCGGTGCAAAAGTATAGGTCTACTTCTGCTGTCCATAGACTGCCACCTGTCTCCGACAAAACAGCAACCTGAATACACATAGCAACCATCAGAATGAAGCAAGTTTTACACTATTAAACACTAACTACACAATGAAATAGCAAACACAGACTATTACAATAATAAAAGCCGCACATAAGGCGGATGGATATAAGCACACCACCACACAAATTACAAACAGAAAAAATAACAACACTGAAGTACACTACGAGTATGGCCGGTAGTCCGTACTAGCAGTAGCCACACACGACTCACCGACATGTACATTTTGCAGCTTTAAGACATGCAACAAGCGAAATATAGAACGCATAAATATTGGTGATGGAAATCAAATTTACATAAGCATTTGGAGCTATTCTGATCCAGTCGCACTAAAAAGAGTCCTAATAGTGGAAGA
This sequence comes from Bacillus rossius redtenbacheri, assembly GCF_032445375.1. Taxonomy (NCBI): domain Eukaryota; kingdom Metazoa; phylum Arthropoda; class Insecta; order Phasmatodea; family Bacillidae; genus Bacillus; species Bacillus rossius. The sequence goes on along the minus strand of NC_086332.1, from coordinate 87,067,465 downwards.
AAAATACATGGTACACAAGTTGAGGGGAATACACTTTTTGTTTTTAATACTATGACAGATATTTGTTTCTTTAAAAGTTTTGTATGTATTGTTACGAAGATACTAGAGACGAGGCAACGTGGTAGGCCGGTCGGCCTGGCGCACCGGCTAGTACAGCGGGAGGTCCAGGGAGGCCCCATCCCCCGGACAGGTAATCCGACTAGGAGCGGCGCCTCACTCCCGGTCACTCGAGTGTTTGGCACGTTTCCAGAGCTCCGTTTGCGTGAAGTGGCATAACTAGGACGCCATTACACACGGTGCGTAGAGCTTCAGGAAAAATCACACGATTTGAAAACTGCAAGATATCCAAGTGGGGTCTGTTTACGAAAAACATTTGAGATTTCACTGAGGTCTGAAAAGTACTTTTGATTTCGGATTAAGTTTTTTAACTGTATTTTTAGAAGAGTTAAAATGGCTAAAAAATAATGTTTTCAGAGTAATTTTTAGGCATAAAAAACCGGTACAGATACTTGAAAGCACCTAAGGTACTTGTATTCCACCTTTATCTTCATTTCTCTGCCATTTAATGTTATGATCACCGCCAAAATTTCAGTTGCCCTATGCACGACAAGACTGCGCGCGCGCTATTTCAGAGCCTTGCTCTTAGAGGCGATACCGCGCTAGAAACACCAGCGAGCGTCGCGCCTATCATTCCGCCTCACTAACACAGATAAACCCCTGACGAGGCGGGCCCCTTAGGTAGGGGATTCCGATGATGCAACACTATGGAGGGCTAAGAGACTTTTCCAAGTAGGGACTTGGCAGATATTTGAACGGAGGCGAACAGTGGGAGTGAGAGATTCTGGTGGCGACCTGTGAGAGCAGCGAAGTGAAGAGGTGACCACTTGGTGAGCGATAGCGGACGGCGAGCGGCGGACTTGTGTGCGAAGATTGGTGCATCTGGGACAGAATCATCCGGGTGTTGTATGAGCGGCGGATGAGTGAGTAGTGGAGAGAGCCAATGTCAAGCCGAGTTTCAGTGGGGAGAGGAAATTGTGGTTAATGAAAGAGTGATTAATTTGTGGACAAACAATTATATCGTTGTAACTGAACGAGTAATGCAAATATGAGGTAGTAAATGAAGCTGTATTTAATTAATTGAGCTATCCTTTCCGGACCTGTTTTCCCAATTGTGACAGTATTATAAACACGCATTTCTAACAGATTTTGTGGTAGACTGCTATATGTCTGAATGATAATAAGATCGTCTTATCCACAGCAATTTATATACTTTCTTTAAATAATTAATGCAATTGGGAATTTTAATTTAATACAATTTTCGGACATACGCCAATGCAGTTTTGCACTATTTATCCACGGAAAAAAAATTACGAATGCAATATCAGAGATCATAAATTCAGAGAGAACAAGCCTAAATCAGCTGATTTCGAACAGAAGGATCCAACGATGGAACTAAACATGTATTACCGAAGACACGACGACGACAGCACAGAAAAACACATTCAAACTTTAATTATCAGACAGCACAATAATTTCGTGGAAAGAATTTAGTCATGAAAAAACAACAGCACAGACAAACAGTGAGCTAATAACGACGAGACAGTTTCACCAAGAACAGTAGATCCAGACGGACAACAAACCTAGTAAACGCATCACACATACGAACACAACGATGAAAATAAACTGGTTTTACGGACAACACAACGACGACAGCACCGACGAACACAGTATATTTCATATGACAAAACAGTTGCGACGTTTTTGGAACTGACATCTGTTCCCGTCAAAAGTGCTGTGTTTAGCACGTATAATGTCCCGGAAGGTTGCTTAATGCTTTTAAGTTAGGTTGTGCAAATGCGTGCACGAAGAGTGCGCAAGGTAGGAGGCGTGAATACCAAGAGGCAAAAATGATCCACGTTCTCGTCAATATCCATAATTGGAAGCTATGTTTCTCAGGGAGGGGAGGGGGGGTGTTATCTAATGGTGTTAATTCAAAAATAACCTTCAGCATACTTGGGCCGAGCGCAGTTGTTGAAAACTGTTCAATTGCCAATTAAATACTATCGCCTTCTTTGCGCTACGGTAGGATTAAAGATTATACGTACAAAACTGCAATTTTTCACGTGACACATGTGTAGAACGAGCATGTTTACAGATGCACGTGCAATGCAGCCTGGCTTTCGCTGCCCGGATGCAGATCGTATTACTCAACCATGATTCACCGCACAGCACTTACCTTGTACTTGCCGTCCGCAGTCTTGTTGTCGTCGGGCGTGATAGGGTACGTGGCAACCCTGTACGAATCTGTGCGGCCATGCTGGAACACATACAACACGTGGAGCAGGGGAACTACGACATACCATGCTGCCTAGCGGCCAGCTATCTAATTACTACGTAGCAGGCACTAGTTATTGTTCACTTTTAAGTTTGCAGCGCGAGAAAACAAGGCTGTTTCAATGCCACGCTAATACCAATTACATGCATTAACTTTAACATCTCCGAGACATGGCATTTACGTATACCGTTCTTAAGATACGTGTCGTATTCACAAAAGCTTATTTTACTCATATGTAACAGACAAAACACTACAAGTTTGGTTATTATTTCACAGAGGAATTAGAAAATGTGCCTTCACATGGAAGCAACACAGACATTACTGCAAGTTTACATGCAATGCAATTTTAAAAGTGAACACAATAAACATAAAACTGCAATTTACATAGACTATATTCTATGTTCTACAAGCTTTTGAGACACATTTTACATATTATGGTCCTAAAAGCAATTTTCCCTCTTAGTATAATAATTTCTGTGCATAACCGCAGAAAATAAAAATAGTTCAATATTTTTAAGCGTTATGTTGAGCTAAAATTAGAATAAAATGTCAAATTATAGATATATCACCATGTTCTTTCACTCTGAGTGTATTTCGAGAACCGGGTGAGTAAAAAAAAATTAACTTTTAGTGCAAACTTGTGCAAGGAAATGTGATTCCATCCATAAAATGCAGTGTCTCAAATATCTGACCTGATATTAAAACCGTAGTCGGTCCAATAACAGCAAAACTCGAGGGCATGTCCGAAAACTGATTTTAATTTTATATATATATATATATATATATATATATATATATATATATATATATATATATATATATATATATATTACACAAATTATCACATGTGAAATATAACTATTTTCCAAACGTTTTATGTTTAGCATTTATATCTTATTTCAACTGTCGTGACGAAGGTCAGTCTGGAGCGTGCTTGACTGAGAGCGTGGCTAGACACGTGTTTAGGCAAAGAACAAACGTGTTTGACTTTGCATTTATAAAAAAAATCATATCATATTAACTTATGTTTATTATACAATATACCTTACCAATAACATTGCAAACAATTTATGCTTCTTATTCGAGTAAACTACTATCCCTTGATTACCCCCACTCAGTATTGGAAACCGTAGTGATTCGGGAGGTGTTGGGAGGGGCTGCGAAGCTTCACTCATCCACCAAACCTTTTAAGAGTGCAACTCACTGGAGATAAAATAAAGTTTTCTGGGGGGAAACCGGGAAAAACATTAAGACAATTTTCTGAACACGAGCGAAATAGGTTATGTGTCGAAAATAGAAGTTGTGTCTCTCGACATACTGAACTACATGCTTGAAATTATTTGCCAATAGTTTCCACCAATATTTGGCAACATTCACACAGGAGATCACCAAAAGCAATGGTTGTTTAGGCAAAGTACCTGCTCAATGTCCAACGTCCGAACATTAAAATACGTTCGTAACTGAATGTCGGATATTAAACGGATACTAGTACATGGTTTCAACAGAAAGCCTATTAAGGTAATTAACCACAAAATAAATACAATTTTTAAGAATACCAATAAGCCCCGAATACTACCGAAGAAAAATGTTTTCTGTTTGAAATAACCAAATATTAAAAATTGTGTTAGGTACTAAAGGTAAGAGAAACTTTCATGGCTGTACATTTAAGTTTTTGAGAAACTGGAACCCAGCAACTGAAACGCTGTACCGAAAGAAAAAAAGTCCTTACAAACACATGCACACCAAAACTAAAAATGATTTTTTTAATTTTGGTTAGGATTGGCGCTAGTTCACTGCAAGACAAACCGTTATCGCCGGGGTTGAACTTTGCTTTACAATACTGTTGCTTCATAGCGAATCTTTTTATAGCTCAGTGAGTCACCCTCATTAACACCATGAATCACCAAAACTGATCTCTTGCTATCTTAAAAAAAACCGCACATCAAATCTCAAAATTGAATAAGCTTTTTGAAAGGTTCTAAAAACATAATTTAGTTTCTAAGAAATAATTATCTATAATCATACTAGTGCACATTTATAGTTACAATAAATTTGCATCTCCTAAAACAACGCCGCTCTAAAAAATGTATAAGTTGCTACAGACTGCACAAAATGAAAAAAAGTGAGCGAGTATTTCAGTAGTCGCCAGTGATGTGTAAAATTAACATCTGACCTCAATAACAAGCAAATTCATGTGTTCTCATGCTGCAAATAAACTTAAAATACGAAACTCTGCCAAGAAATTTAAGGTAGGCTATAAAGCTTAAAAATAATGTCAAGCGTGATAAATATGCCATAAGTATTCATTTTAGGGAAAAACGGTAAAAATATTTCCTAATGCGCGCCCATCAGAGTCTATAAAACTATCGTGGAATACATTTTGTGAACTTCAATAGTCATAACAATATTTATGATCGCAACTATAAAAATAACCTATAAATTATTAGCCACGAAAATTGTGTTGGAACAAATATGGCGTCAAAGATGTTTAGCATTTTATTGGTTCTCTGAAGCATTACGAACGCGGCGCTATCTTTTAGGTATTTTTTATACTAAAATTTGTAGTCCAGTAGATACATTAAAACAAAATTAACCTAAAAGATTTTAAAACGCATATTATATCACTAAGTATGTCTATGTATATTTATTTTTGCTCAAACGACAGAAATCAGTCTGCAATTCCTTCCTACAAACAAACCTTGACCCTACTACTGAGCTGATTCAACATTTAGATTTAACTGTACAAATTTAACGAAGAAATTATTTTGTTCAACACGGTGTGAAATATATTTACGATAACAACTTCTTGTGTCTACAATATGACAAACGTAGCGCTATTTCTACATGTCAATGTTAACTAAGGATTGTCAAAATTGTATTGCGTTTTAAGGTGTCGATATTCCTTTTTATGACTAGAAATTATAACATAAAGTATGAAAGTGTAGTTGTACTATTATAAAGTTTAGTTTGGCACTCCAAAACGTTTGGTATCTCCCGTAATGTTCTCGAAAGTCACATATACGAGTTTACGTTACTCCACGTGAATCCGCCATCTTTGTGACATTTCCGTTCATCGATCTCCGTTCCATTTTCACGAAATTATTCCTACCAAATGCCGTATACCGAGAGCTAAGATGTTTACACATCAAAAGTGGAACGCGTGGCTAAATATTTACTAACCATTATGGAATGCGATATTTTACTTTAAAATGGATGGTACTTAACAGTATAATGTCTGCAGCCTTTCTAAGTAAGCCCACGATCTCAGTAATTAACCAACCTTCATGACCACTGTCCTTCCAATGCCATCAGCAGGCAATTCTTTCAATCCCAATATCCCAAACCAGTTACATCTAGTTCATATTCCAAATCAATACGAAATTCATATTTTCAACTGAACCACTCGTGAAATATTTTGTTGGTCTACAAGTGTGCAGTTGTGTCAACCTCATAAGTGACCCACTATTCCAACCCCAACATGTGACTAGTTATACTAGTTCCTCAGGCGATGCATTATACCAACTCTTCAGGTGACATTTTATACCATCCTATCAGTTAAACCATTATACTAACCCCTCAGGTAACTCATTATACTAGCCCCTCAGATAACCCATTATACGAGTTCCTTAGGTAACCCATTACACTAGACCCTTAGAGGATCGATTACACTAGCCCACCAAGTGACATTAAAATAACACATCGACACATTATAATAGCCCCTTAAGTAATCCATTATACTAGCCCCTCAGGTAACCCTTTACACTAGCCCCGCAGGAGATCTATTATCATAGCCCATTAGGTGACCCATTGAGCCTATGTCATACTGCTTCCATGGGACCACAACTGTAATAACCACATGAATGTACACATGTTCCACCTAAACGGTCGCTGCAGTCTCCCACCGCATGGCTGAGGCATGGCCCACATTGCACAGCAGAGGGCGACCTTGCAGACGGTCTCGCTGGTCAGTGAAGAGGCTATAAATATCCCTATGTGATCGCGACCGATGGCCTCGAGGATGACGCGGGCCGCGCAGCTGTTGCGCGCACGCCACGTCGAGACAGGCCCGCCATCCGCATTGTGTTTCACCACGGGGAATTACTACAGCTATACGCTCAAGTGGTTCTTGTGTCGTTTCAGTGTTTTTCAAGTTATACTTCTTTAGGTGCGTTATAAAAAAAAGTAAAAGAGTGAATTTTTACGATGCGCGTGCAGCATGCAACGAAATTTTCACAGGACTAAAAAAAAGGCTGCTAAATACAAATAAAAATTATTTATGCACTTTTAAATCACAAACTTTAGTGATTGATATTAATACTGGAAGTGAGGTTATGTTCCCGTATGTATAACGATGTCAGGTTTTTGTAAGATTCCATTGTCGCTGGCATGGAATGTCTGTGAAAGGTTTAGTAGTCTCCTGGCCGTTTTCATGGTAGGGTTTATTTGTGAGGTTATGTTCCTGTATGTATAAAGTAGCTTGGCTTCTGGGTTATAGCCGTGTCCTAGGCGAATAATTCACCAGCTACTTCAAACAATGGCCGTGAAAGCCTGCGAACATTATTCCCGTATGTATAATTTATTTGCATTACAGACGTTTACATCATTACTTAATAAATAATATTAATAAAGTAGAATAAACATTCAGCATGTGTATTGATTTTTATTATTAATTAAGATTCATCTCGATTATTTTACTAAATTTAATAATTAATTGTATACATGTTTATATTAATATTGAATACCTAGTATTTATTTAAAAAAATTAATTTGATTGAATTTATAATTTACCAACCATAATTATACTATCACTTCAGTCCTTTTATTATTTTATTTATATCATTACTAATTTGCAGACAAAATTAAGGTTAGTTCTTTATAACGCCAATTATAACGCACGTACATAAGTAAATTCATGAATATATTTTTTTGTAAGTTACATGTAGTCTATACATCTCGGCCCCATTTTTCCTAATGAGAATAATTAATATTCAAGCTTAGAAAAACGGTATTTAAATACTAAACTAAAATAATTTCCAATGAGGTGATCAATTAACAGGCTGATGGCTGCATTCTTTTAAAACTCTAAATAGCCTACCTGGAATTGGAAATCTTCACTACAAGAGCCAAGTGACAAAAACTTATACGGAAAATAAATGTTTGTTTCATGCAGGGGCGCAAATATGTAGAACTCGCTAGAGAAAAAAAAATTGGGCGGGGGGGGGGGGGGGGGGGGGGGAATTAGCAATGGGTGCCCACGCGGTCCGAGAGTTTTGCGCGTGTGTTTTACCCGACACAAGTCATCTCAGGATAGGGTGCTTGTATGTTGTATACAACCCATATGAGGCCTATATGCATGCAATAAGCAGGAAACGTTAAAATTCATACAGAAAGTTTTCCATGAAACATAGTTTTGACGTTTACATTTATCAACCCCGTTCCCTGACACAATTTTGCAAGAGCAAGTGGGCCCCCTCAGCGACACCCCCCCCCCCCCCCCCCCCCCACCCACCAAGGATCTACGCCCATGGTTTAATGTATAGTACATTATATGTATAATTAAAAAAAACAGTGGATTAGATTTCTCCGCACGAATAGTTTTTCAACAATGAATTAAATTATGACTTGGGAGACAGCCTAACCATCTTGAAACTCCTTCAGCTGACTCTTCGCTAGAAGCTTTTCTCTAAATTCACAATCTCGTCAGATTTCTGTGAGAGTGAGTGGTCTTATTTACTTATTATTTAAAATTAAATAATTTTAGTTGGTATCTAATCGCACCAATGAAAACGGATCTAAAAACTAGTTCTGACTGGAAACAAAAGACCATTCCATTCCAATTAAACTACTTTGATTGTACTGAAAGCCAATAGTGTCTCTCTCCCATGTTCCCTGCAATACACGCAGAGAAGTTAAAAATACTAATATTAATATTAATAAGGCCTGCTTTACACAGTGTATTGACCCATTCTGCAATGCGTAAACTCGGCAGCCTCTACTTAGCTAAGAGATGCAGGTTAGTTTCTCCCGGGCCATCACTAATTACCTTGGCTGAAAATTCAGTTAACAATGTGGTCCACAGAATGCGGACGGTTCCCAACTACTACCGACACGACAAATATTTTTCCAGCCACTGTAACATTAAAGCAGCCATATTAGGTTTTCTTTTCGGCTGCTAGTGTGTGCGTGTCGTCACAAACTTGTTTCACTTGTTATCCACTAGAGCGCATTAGTGCCAATTTCCAGATCGTTGGCTATATTGGCGGCTATCTCGGCGAATCAACAAAAGGAACAGGTAATCTGTAACTAGGTAGTAAAAGTCACTTTACGTAAGAAACAGGGGCTTAATTAGTGAAATTTAGTAACTATATTAAGTTTTACGTTACTCCTGTGAAGGTGTTCTAGCATACTTTCAGTGTTTCGGGTAAAGATTCTAGGTCATCAAAACAGTGAAATCACTTCCTTCGTTTTTCAAAACAAAAATGTAGACAGTTCATCTTGAAAATTGCCTGGAATACACATAATTCATTTGGCATCAAATAAGAAGTTGCATGTCTAAACGCCTTACTAATCTTTTGATGATGGCAAAGCTATGTATGATACGAAGACATGCCAGTCTTACCAAATATCAGGCAGCTCCAAGTGTTTTTGTGAAAACCTGGCATTGTTTTCACGTCAGTCCTATATATGGCAAACGGTATACTCAGTATGAACAATAAAGCTGTTTGACATGTGGTACCAACATTATTACGACAAAAATAACTTATTTTAATATTATACATAATAATGGGAAAATAAACCTCCAATGCTTCAAAAATTATTTTTAAAAAAGATAGCCGTTAGAAAATCAGATAATATACAATTTAACGGTTTATCTACTATAGGTATATTGTGTAGTCAGTCGAACCTCGTGCCGCTAGGTTATTTTTCCCACTTTCGCCTATGTTGTTAGTTTAGGGCTGTCTGGTCTTAGTATCCAGTGTGTTTGATCTTATAAAGCTGAGGAACAGGCGTTGAAGGCGGATCGGCCAAGGCCTTTGTAAACCCCAGAATAATCACTTCTGGAAAACTATAGAACAATCTATATCACGATTACCGGGATTACAACTACATATAGTCCTCTCCGACGCTGGTCCAGTGTTTGCTACGGCACCTACCGGCTCGGTAAAACGCCTTATTGAAAGAATACTAGATTTGACCCCGCCAGATAAGTTATTTAATGCATTCATCCATTGAAGTAGTGTAACGATAAGCTAATGCTATTATTTTTTTATATATAATTTCTGTCTCGCAACGGATACAAGTCGCTGCCCAGCACAGCACAACGTTAGTGTAGACATTTGGCTGACTGACGTACTACATTGGTAAGAAAAAAAAACTGAAAATATATTTCAAAATAATCTAATAAAACATGAACTAGGAAGATAGTACAATTACGGTGTAGTTACAAATTCCAGGGATGATCGAAACAATTAATTTTAACAGAAAATGCAGCAGTTCAAAATTACTTAGAGCAGCCTTGGTAACCATAATGTAAAAAAGGCTAAAATACACTTCAAAAAGTGTTACATTACCAATGACGATTCGCCAGGGCGTAACAATTGTAATGCACGAAGTTTCCGTCTGAGAGCTGTCTTTGTGCACGCTTCAGGGACCCAGACAGAAGCGCCAGAGCTAGGCTGGTCACTGGTAGTCACACGAACAACCTCATGGCCTAATAGGCGCAATGCACTGAGCCGTCGGCAAGCTTGCACCCACAACATGCTTCACTTTACAAGATTGGCATTTCCAGCATTCCACAATGACAATTCATGGGCAAGTACAGAAAGGCAGATGAAAGCTCAAGGGGACGGTGACGACATGATTCAGCAGTCTGCAATCTGAATGTGAATTTATGAATGTGGTAGTGGAGTAAAAGTATACTGTCGGATTAATAAAATTTGAAACTTTGTTACTGTGTCACCTATTGCAGTTCTATTAGAACTTTAATGATTTTCTCTAAAAGGTATTGCAAGAGAAATAACGACCAAAAGGATTCAGTTCCATGTCAGAGATTTTTTGCAGTTCATTTAAATGCAAGTAATTAGGTAATTTACTATTTATAAGGGTAATGATGGAACTGTTTTCTTCAGCAATCAATAAATAGGGATGATGAATTAAAATATAAAATTTTCCAATACATTATTAGTTATGAGTTTTTTATGAAACCGTTATCGTTTAGAGCAGCCATAATCCCCATCAACTTCAAGCAAACCTTTTTACACGTAATAACTTTTATGAGTCACTTTTAAAACAGAAGGTAGTTATTGTTAATGAACTAAACACTGACTTATCAATGATACGATTCCATTTCACGTGTTCCACCGCACTAGGCTACCCTGATACAAATTACAGTAAATAAACTAAATGTTCTTTGTAATCTCAGGTAACTCGATCTTCGTATAAATGCGCCTCGATCCGACTTCCGAGTTACGTATTTCATTGCGAACAAGGCGAACACAAGCGTGGAAGGAAAATATATTGCTTCTGCTGTAGTTTCAACATATTTGTGAATGTTTTGTTAATGAAATAAGATAAGCGTTAAAATTTTTACATTAAATCAATCCTCCCTACTGCAAGAATTATTCCAAGAAAGGTATTTTTGAAGTTGTATGGATTTGTTGAAAGAGAACAAATTGAGGGTTACTCAGGCCCGTTATAAAATGACCCGGAAGCCGAGGCGGATCACGTAAACGGAGACGGATCTCACGAAATCAAGTGCCCATCTACAATGGCACGCATGCAGACACGGACCCGTACGAAATAAGCTGGGCAGTATTTGACAGCGATGGTAGACATGTTTGTTTACTTTTTAAATACCAAGGTTGCTACACATTATTGAATATGAAATTAACTGCCTTTTCCGGGTTTCTCAGTTTATATGGAAAATTTTCCAGACCATTAAATATAATTGTACTTGGTAACTTATTTTGGAAAGTTTGCTAACGACAGTTTTTATCCAACATATTTGCAGCAACACTATCTGATAATTTGTTATGAAAAAAAAGTCCTGTCAGAAAGTTCATCTCTTAAGCTTAAGTACTCTTTTTTAAGAGCTGTTGAACTATACGCAAATATAGTTCAAGTAAAACAAATAAATTAATGGACTTTCAAAAATGTACCAAAACATTAATTTTTAATATTCATATATGTAGGCCTACGAATGATCAACCACACAATTATAAAAAAGATTCAATTTAAAAAAAGTAAACATTTAAACGAAGTAAATGGTAAGGCTGCTATTTTCCAAGTTTAAAATAGCGAAGATGACAGGGTTAAAAATATAAAATGTTCTTATAATGTATAGTATTCCTGAAATTTCAAAATGCTGATAACGAGTCTATTCACAAGACCCCATACAATAATCAATATAAAAACTTGTGATAAGTAGATAAACAAACTCATCATTCGGAATAGTTGGGCTTACTTCTGAGCCTCTTCAAAAAAATTTCGTATTACCTACTCGTATTGCACAAACAAACGTAACCAGAAAGTACTGCTGCGGAACTTCTGGAGACATAAGACAGTCAAAGTGTTCCAATCGAAAGACGACAAAACGCAAACGGCAAAACGCCAAATGTTGAAACGTATTTTATTGTAACACGGTCTAAGAAACAATAATATGAACAAATTAGTTTTGGAATTTAATAGTCGATATTACATATTGGCCAGGTTTACCGGGAGGAAAATTTATTATGTTTTTTTTTTTTTTTTTTACAGAAATTCTAACCAACGTGTTTAACTTCGTTAAACATCCAATTATATGTTGATCTTCACAAAAACAGAAATTGTAAAATGCAGTTATTAAAAGCTCTAGCTTATCGTATATTCTATGCACGATCTAAGTAAAAAATACGAACAGTAGTTTTTGAACATCAATACTACAAAATAATAATGAAATAATCACACCACACCATGTAAGCTATAAGAATTTTTCCGTATACTGACCACATAGTTAGTCGAAAACGCCAAGTATTTGTCACAATGTATATCACAGAGTCATGCTATTCCAATATCAGTGCCTATCGATTAGTTGAAATTTCTGGACACGCAATAAGGTCTATTATGGTCTGTCAATGCCGTCTTTTCTGCCGTGTTTGCGATGTGACAGGATTAAAAATTACAGGTGAAAGAAACTTGTTTTCTTAAACAAGTTAAGATCTTATATTTTAACAGCGTGGGAGAAAATGTGTTGGTTCATAAAAGTATAGTAAATTCCAGACCTCTTTTTTTATTTCCCTGATTTTTCCATGGTACGTGAAATTCCTAGACTTTTCCAAGGTTTTCCCTGGCCGTAACAACTCAAAATACGTTAAAAATTGTTTCGCAAGTGCAAGAATAACTAGTGTTATTTCAATACTTTGTAATTTATTTTTGTTATACATGTAAATTATGATCGTGAAAATTAATCTCATTGGTTTCCATTTCTTACGTTTCCATGCATTGTGGAAGCGGCAGACAACGTAGTGGAATGTTCCGGTGGTCAGCCTCCGTTTACGTTGTCTGTCTCCGTAAACATGGTCAGTTTTCTTATACGTGGTCAGTCTCCGTTTACATGGTTAGCCTCAGTTTACGTGGTCAGCCTCCGTTTACGTGGTCAGACTCCGTTTGTGTCATTGTAGACTGGGCCTCCATGTTTTATTACAGTTTGGTACATGTTGGGGTAACGGTGTTAACATGATTGTAAATATTTACAGTTTGCGAAATTATGAGGGTTTCGGAGTGACGTTATCTATATTGTTTCTCGTTTACATGTTTCACGGCATACAGTAAGTCGCAAAAGTATTCGTCCATTGACCATTGACAATAAAACGAACCATGAATACAATGAATGCTATAAAGCTAGTGGTGCATTTTGATGAACATATCTAGTTTAATTGACATTGCAGCTAACATTACTATTTAAAAAATCTCTGCATTTAATAGCTCTGAAAACAAACAAAAAATAAATGTACGATGCTAAAGTATTCGTTCAGTACAATAACAAAAAAAAGTTCACAATTACAAAAAATTTAACACTTACAAAGCTTTTGGTCTTCTTAACCAAGTTTTGGTGTGATGTTTGGGCCTGTTTTTATCAATTCTTTGACGAAAAACTTGTTAAGGTTTTCGGTACTTGTAATCCTATTTTTTTTTTCTTCAGTATAGCTGCCGACACACATTCCCATGCCATTATGCTCCCACCGCTATACTTCACTGTAGACTACAAGTTCTTACACTGGAGTTCTTCGTACTTCTTTCTCCGCATACATCGTTTGTCCAATGAATCGCACAGAAATTTTCAGTCATCAGTAAAGAACACCCGCTTCCAAAACTTGGTGGCTTGCTAACACACTGTTTTGCAAAAACATGCCTCTTTTTATTGTTTTATTTGCTTATAAAGGGCTTCTTACAGCTTAAACGTTCCACTAGTTCAATTGTGTATGACACCCGTCTTACTGTGTCGATGCTGAGGTTCTTACCCCTAGCAGTTTCTAGCGATCAAAGCGCAGGACCAGAAACATGAGGATTTTGCTGCACCGATCTCACAATGCTTCTCCATTCATGTCGTTCAGCTTAGTGGTCCGCTTCTTGGTTTATTAATCACAGAAAAAATAGTTTTGTATCAATGTATTATAAGACAGTCTTTCAATACTCAACAGTGATATGCAAACATCTAACCTCGGTAACGAGCAAATTCATGTGTTTTCATGTTGCAAATAAATTTATAATACAAACATCGGACACAAAATTTAACGTAGAATTCTTTAAAATAATGCCGAGCGTAAAAAAAATCGCAATTTTTTTAAAAACTATATTTCTTGACACGAATCGCACGTAGTTTCAGCATCCGCCGCTAGAATTCGTTGCCAGAGCATCTACGTCGACAATAGAATCATTTGATTTGCAGAGCGAAAAAAAGGTTCAACGGCATAATGAAACGGCTCCGATAAAAGCGAAAAATACTTTAAAATAAAATTAAAACCGCGGTTTTGGACCTGATTTTCGACAACGAATTTTATTTAAATACTGTCCATCTTGTTAAAACTAACTTAACGGTTCCTATTATTGTTTCCCTCTGTCTTTGTGAAATTTGATTCGCGTCATCAGCCACGGATGGCAGCACTATGGTTACAATTTTCGTTCCATGCGATTCCGTTCCATTCACCAAATGCCTCAACGACTACAAGCTGTCATTGACGAAGTATGTTGTGTTGAAATCGGTGTTCGTGCAAATACATTTGTTGAGATCAAGTAAGCGAACATGCTTGATTAATTTGATCGTAAGTGACTGCAAACAGTTAATATGGGAAAAAGCTTTGATATTTAGGTATTATTTGTTTCCAACACTTCTGGCAAAATTGTTTCCGCCATACATTTTTTTACACACAAACCATTGTAGTAGATTGTATTCATGTGACGATACAAGTCAACCTGTTTAAATTTTTAAAATATCAATACTTTCACTTTCACACGGAACTTTGAAATTAACCTTAGAAGAAAACACTGCCCGTCACTAGGAATAAATACTACATAATCGTATACTTTGACTGCTGTGTAGCCAGCTTCGTTGAGTTAGCAATTACCAAAAATTAGCAACATCCTGTTTTATACGAATTGTAACACGAACTGGCGTTAGAATTACACATTCATCATCCATGCACAGATTTACTTGAGTTGATGTATGGAAATGGTCATTGAGCCCACGTTAATTGACGTGCCGCGAAAAGAACCACAATAAGTTGAAAGTAAGTTTTAAGCAGGGCGGGAAAAATTGTTTCATTGAACGTTTTTAAGAGCCCTGCCAATATTCCTTCTCACTTCATCGTTCAAGTTCGACGTTAATCCACATGTATATTGACTTGTAGGCAGTCATTGGTGGATCAAGTAAAATGGTGGAGTTTAAATAATAATTTAAAGTATAATTATCACAGCAACTCTTAACACATCTATTCCACCGGCCGCCAATTCCATCATGTACATTATAGTACTACATTCTACGGCCGGACAAGACAAACACAGACTCGACGTAACGTATCTGACTGCTCCCTGGATTCCTCCGCAGCTACTCGCTCAACTGTATTACCGGAGTCTCTCACGAGTGACCAGGAGACGCGCGCAGATCCTCCGGCGCACGTGTGAGGATGTCCATCAAACCACGGCGAGATGCGCGGTCACTCATTTAAATACTGCCTTTTACTATGCAGTTTCCTGAGCTACCGCAGTTCAACGTAAACCTTCACCAGTCCCTTCGCGTCACGGTGCTGGTCAGTATTGACATCAGAATGTTGGCCAGCGACGAAAGCACAAATACAATTACAAGAAACACAGTAAAAATAATTGTATTAACATTATTATTATTTTTTAGATTTGTATTGTTTCGTGCCATGAGAATGCACATGAACATATTAATTCACTACATGAAAAACTCACACGGCTAACCTCCAGCATATATAAAAAATATCTGCAATCATTCAAAATCATATTGTACATAAAACCAAAAATCAAAGTCAATTATAAATTTGAAAATAAAAATGCAAGTGACAACCCATTGAATATGCGTTTTACACTTTTATGTGTATAAATGTATGTGTGTATATATTTTTTAACCCAAGCTGTTAGAATTGTTTTCGAAATAACATCCCAGGTAAACTAACTTAAACTGGCAAGCCGTCTGAACGACACGTATGTAGGTCATTTCTCTGTATTTAGAGCCTACAAGTACTTTGAAATGAGGGGGAGGGGGAAACAACTTAATTAACACGACATAAACAGTAAATATCATGACAATCGACCTACGAGGATATTATTTGTTGTTTGAAGAAAATTGTTGTCCCAGACACGACAAATGTAATTTTTTTTTTAAAGTGTAAAGAGCCCCGATTGGTTAGCGGAAGTTGAATCGTATAACATGTAATCCCCATTCGTTATTGCTTCATGTTTCTGCTAAACGTTGTTCTATTTGTGTTTGCGATGCCATTTTCGTCTACAAAAATTATTTTGTGTGTATAATTATTATAGTGTTACGATTTATAATGTGGGGAGAACTGGGTTCGTAAGGGATAGCCCAATTAAGTTTTATTACAGATTTATTAATAATATTTACATTACTAATAAATAATTGCACTTAAAAATGTCCAATCACAAATCACTGGCACTTAAAAATGTTTATTCTCAAGTCACTCAATGTCTGTCAAATTCCACAGTTCGCACTCCTCACTGGAGCTAGGATCAATAGTAGTTCGCCCCTTACTTCGTGCCTGTCCACACACACAGTCTCGCGCCACTCAGTCCCGCACTTTCACGATCCCGTCGCTCCTCGTCGCACCACTCTCGAGGGGGTCTCTCACTCTCTTCGCCAATGTCGCGCTTCCCTTCACTCGCGGAACTCTCCGAACGCTCGGAACTCGCTCGGAACTCAAGCAGTGCCGCCGGCCTCCGCGTAAGTACTAGTGGGTCTTTCCAGAAGCGACGAGAGCGCTGTAACGAGTCGCGTCATCCCAGACCAACCTGACGCCCGAAACATCGAGAATAGCGCCGCTTATTCACGCCAGTTCACGCGGTGGCCCGCGGAATTCCCAAGGCCACTCAGCGATAGATAAAATCGCCGAGGCAGGACGATGCGCTGGGAGCGGATAGGGGGAGGGGGTAGCCTTGTAATCCGGTCAGGCACGCGTGGCATGCCTTACGTCAGTGGATGGCACGTGACACGGTGCATGATGCCAGTGGCCTGGGAGGGCCGCCAGCCAGCTCCGAACCTGGCGCGTGTCACTGTCCTGTCGGCGTTCGCAACAATCGTTTAGACGTAATACATATTGTTGCGATCGGGTTCATAAAGGATAGCCCAATTAAAGATTTTACTACAAAGTTTTATTTGTTGCCTATATTATATATATATATCACTAACAAATATTATTCTAAAAATGCCTAATAATTAATTACACTTCTTCCCCAGTCACTCGGTTCTTACACACTGCACACCTCACTGGGCCGTACCTCTGGCGCAACTCTCGCCGCAGCACCCCTCGTGGACCACCATCGCCGTCGACTTCCCTTCGCCGAGGATCCACTCGACGCTTTGCTCGGAACTTCGCCCGGAAACTCCGCCGCGGGAAAACTCCTCCCCGACTCCACTCAACTCCTCGGAGGCCGGCGTCCCGGGCTTATATAGGCCCAGCGCCCTTCTAGAATTCACGAGCGCGGCTGTGGCCTGTCGCGAAATTCCGCGCCCCCCGACGCGAAAAATCTCTAGACACGCGTCGGTAGCCGCCAGGTGGCGCGCGGAACACCCCAGTTGCGAGGTGTCAAATAACACCGCAAAGGCAGAGCGTCGCTAGGGGAACGGAGGGAAGGAAGGGGGAAGCGAAAATCCTTGTAATCTACGAGACGCGCGCGGCACATCTCACTTTGCGGCGGCCACGTGTCAGCCAGCTCTGCACCTGCGCGCCGCGGCCCTGCTTACATTGGTAACATTATTGAAACTTGTGATTTGCATGTTGCTATTGAAGAAGAAAAAATTTAAACTTGTTTATCTAAAACAATAATGGAATGTAATATAGGCATAACCTCGACCAGACTTAAGATACCGACATATACCAATGCGTGAGTTTAAAAAATCTCACATTTTTTCATTAGTTTATAGGCGAAATTAAAATTGTAAGAGTTCCCTGAGAAAAATAGTTTGTAATAAATTGTCCAAAATGGCAATCTATAGAATGTTCCCAAACTCAATTACAAGCCGAGAACAGTCGATATGCCAACTAATGACGGTTCTGAATAAAAATGGTTTTGTAATTTTCAAGTTGTATGCATTTTTTCAAAAGTTTTGAAGTCCCCAACATCCACCAAATTATTATATACTGTGACTACACATACCCACCGTACAATGAATACGATGGGAAACAGTTTGAACATTTACTTATTTTAATATAATTTCAATACACTCTTAGTTTCATTTCGAATTTCACTACGAGTCCAACTCAAACACAAGACGAATTGTCTCACTATCAATCTCACATATAACTGAAATAAATATTTGAGCCTTTAAATACTAGTTATGTATTATCACAGAAATGGAAATTACTTTGAAAATAGGTAATATAACCAAATTCAAACATTACTTCAAAAAAATTAATAATAAGTGGTCAATGTTGAACAATTTTGAAATCTCGCTTAAATGAACCAGGTTAGTATAGTAGGTACATTTTTTATAGCACGAATAAAGTTACCACATTAAAAATTTCTGCCACACGAATCATGAAAAAGTTGGCCTTCAGGTTTGCGTTACAAATATGATAATCGTGTAATATGGAAATATTATGTCACAGTATCAAATTAATTTAGTGGAGGGTGGAAAATTTAAAACTTTTGAAAAAAAAAATGCCTGTAACTCAAAAATACTTTCTTTTATTCAGAACAGTCATTAATTGGTCTAACAGCTTTTCTCGGCTTGCAGTTGAGTTTTCAAATATCTTATATAATAACAATAAGTCTGATAAATTGATGTACGTTTGACTTTCAAAAAAAATGTCTATCGAATCTTTCACTACTTGCCAGAGATGTGTAAACATCCTAACTTGGTAACGAGCAGATTCATGTGTTCTCGTGTTGGAAATAAACCTATAATAAGAAACTCGGACAGAAAACTTAATATAGAATTGTCAAAAATAATGCCAAGTGTGATAAACATACGAAAGTATTCATTTTAGGAAAAAACTGTAAAAAAAAAATTCCCCTTTTTAAAATCTAAATATAATTATGTTTAACAGGATGGTAATAACCTAACCGAACCGAACCCTACACAACCCAGGTAGTTTATTTACTACAATATTTTTTCAAAGTCGTTGCATTTGATACGCTTTTGGTATTTTCGAAACAATTATGATGCATTCCGTGCGCTGGTGTAGCCAGGGCAACTTAAAAGAGCAAAAAGTTATGTTAGTGCAATTGATGCGCTACAGGTAGTTTCGGAACAGCAACGATGATTTGATGTGAACCGAACGCTACAATTTTCTCAAAGTCATAGCATGGGATAGTTTCGGAACATTTATGATGCAGTTCATGCTTTGGTGTTGGCGGGTGGCTTAAAAGAACAAAAAGTAAAGTTAGTGCACTTGATACGCTAATTGTGGTTTCGAAACAGCTACGATGCATTTGTGTGCATAATGTCGGCAAGTTGTGTAGCAAAGTTGGTTTCATTTTGTTATTCAATGCCATGCAACACTACTCAAACATGTCCCAACGGTCGGTCAATATTATATATATATATATATAATATTTGTATAGCGAAAATTATTACAGCGCGGTTTTTTCATTAAAAAAATTGACAAGTATGAAATAATAAATAAAAAATGAAAATTAATGCCACAGTCGAAAATAATAAATTGACTCCTGACACAAAAATACAATAAAGGAAGGATATGTTTCAATGCAGGTTAGGCCTACCTTGTAAATCTTAGTATACATACAAAACAGCGATGTTGATAACACACGATTTAAAACTTCAACACGCAATGATTATAAATATATTCCAGGGTAGTTTCACTATCATAAAGTTTCATTGGGCACACTAATACGTTATACATGTATCCTAATTTTTAAGAAAGTGACTATATATTGGACTATATATTGGTGAGTTCGCCATCTTTGTACATCATTTCCGTTCATCGACTTAGTTCCATTTTCACGAAATTAGCTACTCCTACCAATTGCCGATAAACGAGAGCTAAGATATTTACAAATAAAAAAAAAGTAATTAATTCAAAACTTTTCGCTTTAGCATAATGCATTATGCACTATATCGATGATCAAACCTCTAGGAGCGGGAAGTTGAGTTTCACCAGCTCTAGGTCATAGACTTTCGCCGAGCCCGCGGTGATACGCTCGCTCAAGCGCATGTCTCTTCTTGCTGACGAGGGACAAAGGCAGGGGTTTCACGTCACAGCGTTATAGGCACATAGCAGCTTAAAACGACACTACTGATAACTGAAGCTCGTGGGCACGATCAATAAGTCAGCGACCACGGCCACAAAGAGGACTCATTTCTCGTGGACGAGTAGTCACCTAACACATCCACCAACCAACAGTCAAAACACTGCATATTTTTGACACCTGCAATTACGAAACTCAGCACAATGTGAGGTGTGGTTAGCTGTGGGATCAATTGTATATACTTGATACTTACTTGTCCACGGTAACGGCTCAAGCGATAAACAGGAACATTCGTGGACCCATGTTCATTGGCATTTCTGCATATGTATGTAGCTACAAGTTTATTTCTATACGCCCTGCATTTCTTCATAACATCCGGGATTAGCAAAAAATAATACCTGAAATCCAACATTGTGGATGAGGTCGATCCTCAAGAAGGCTAAATTTCTCTCTATGTCTCTTTCTATGCGTGTCGCTCTATGTGTCTCTCTCTCCCGCTCTATATCTCTCTGTCTCTCTCTCGGGCGGCGCCGGCCTGTGAAAGTCGCGACCGCGCTAGCGGGTGACGGGTGACGGGGTCGCAGTGGGCGGCGGGCGAGGGGCTAAAGGTCATCGAGCCACTAATCCCCGGGCCGGCGGCAGCTCGCGAGGCGACCCCAGGCGGGTCGCAGTCCCTCCTCGCCTCAGCAGATCCCACAGGGACGTGCGCTCTGGGAGAGATAAGTATAGCCAAGCGCGAACACCCGAAAAAAAAAGACTCTTTGGTGTCCGGCTACAAAAATCACCCCTGTGTAAAGGGAACCGGCGACAATTTCCGCGAGAATGATGAAACCCGGCCTATTTACAGGGGAAAATATGGCAGACAAATATCAGTAAAAGGATCTGCGAGTCCAGTATCTTACCATTGCGTCGCCTTCTTCGGATTTAACCGCTCGTCAGCACTCTCAGTTTACGGCTGTGCTTTCCGGGTTGTTTTTTTCAGGGGTGGAAGACCTAAAGTCACTTGCACCCAGGCACAGAATGTTCCGTTGCTCCACGCGTTTGTTTTAGAAAGTTATAGAATAGTCTGAAATGTTGTCTAAAAGCTAGCGACTGTTTTTGATTTGTGCATAAATTAGAATTAAATGTTTTATTGTGATACACAAGAAGTTAAAATTACTTATGGGAAAAACTTTTATTTAACAACTTTCGCAAGCTCTTAATTTATAGAGCAGAGAATGTTTGAGCAAATATATTTTTACGTTCAAATTATTAGGCTACAAATAAAAATCGCAA
This sequence comes from Bacillus rossius redtenbacheri, assembly GCF_032445375.1. Lineage (NCBI taxonomy): Eukaryota > Metazoa > Arthropoda > Insecta > Phasmatodea > Bacillidae > Bacillus > Bacillus rossius. Next base: position 87,045,909 of record NC_086332.1, on the reverse strand, counting down.
AAGTAAACTTTTTCGGCACATCTTGCAGGCGCAGGTAAATTTCGAAGTACCTGTTTGTTCTGGGACATTCTAGAAACTTCTGAAGCATTTTGAGAGCGTAATGAACATAACATACTTATAAGTTTTCCAATAATCCAAAATGATCGATTGACTTTTTATTATATTCCATGCAGCGAAAATATTTCGAATGGGACCATACCAGCCGTGAAGTGGCACAGTGACAATATCCTGACCTAGGGCCCATTATAGACTGGTTAGTTAGGAATATAGGACGTCCATCATAGCATTAGATATCCAGTGACCGAAGGGCTGTGAAAGCTGATCGGGCACAATTGTATTCTTTAAGGATGGTGGATAAGTTACTGAAGAGGGCATGGGAGAGTTTACATGTGGAAGTAGTTATCATGTAGTTATTCCTCCCAACAAGCTTATGGCCAGAAGTGTTGCAAGAATTTGCATGATGAGACCTCCGGTGACCATCAAGGAGTGAAAAAAACTCTAGCCAAGATTCGTCAGGAATACTACTTTTTGAGGTGCCATCAAGATGTAGAGGCTTGGTCATGATGTAAAGAAGAGGAGGTGAAACCTTCCGGCCGCCCAAACTCGTCCTCCACTGCGCACTACGTCACCTTGGTCGCACCGCCCGGTCTACACGCAGCGCGCTTACGGGAATACGACGCAGAGACAGTTCATTTACAATCGTTTGAATAGTAGGAGTGACCACGAAGCGTAGAAATACTTTTCTATGTACATTGTATAGCATGCATTTAGAACATACAGTTTAAATAAATGTATTAGCATCCAAACACGGGGTTTATATTAATAATAAAATCAACGAAGCAATATTTTTCTGCTGTTTCATCACTTCAAAATGTTGATTGAGTCTTGTATACATGGAATGGTAATGGGAATTGGAATGAATATACTTCGAAAATATTTATTATGAATATTAATTAAATAGATATAACAAACATTCAGGATGCAGGCGACAAATAATAATACAAACGTATTACAAAAAAAAAAAGCATCTGACACAAAGCAAAGTTTCTATAAATACTTATTTGTAATTTACATAAACATAAGGGCTTTTGATTTATTTACTAAATTTAATTTAATTTAGTTACAAACAGTAAAAAAAGGGTAAATAATGATAGAAAGTATATTTAAAAAATATAATATTGTAAATAAAAAAATATTACTAAACCAATATTATTAAACCAATATTCAGCAAAAAACAGCTTGCAGGCATTACAAAAAAATTTTCACGGCAAAAAAAAAACGAAAAGGTTGGTTTTGTTTATTATCTTGGAGAGGTAAAACCTAATAGTTTTCAAATCCCCCAAGCACATTGTGCGTTAAAACATGGCACATAATTGTTGGTTGATTACTAAAAATAACTCAATTGCAAAATAACTCGCCAGTAAATATTTCACAAAACCCGTATGCCTTCTACACTACATTTTATTAAAGCCAAAATCGATTCATAATGGCTTGAAGAACTCCCGTCCCTCATAGGTATTTGAATGCAATTTTAACGCGTGTATCTTGGCTGTAGGCGTTTCTTTCTCCATTTTTATAACGTTAACTTCTGAAAACTCAAAAATTTTGCTTGCTATAATTTTGATTACTGAAAATTCCATGTTATAACAAAATAAGTATTGTTTTACCTCCTGTACATTGTGCATTTGCAGGCACTCGCATAATTTGATAAGACAACTGAAGAGTGTCACGGCCTTTCCATGGAAAAAAAATACAAAATAAATATCTAAGTTCATCTAATTCCCCTTAAAATTGGCGTTTCAAAATTCCTCCTGGATTCTGTAATACTAAAATGATTTGAAGGCAATACATTCAAGGGAAATGGTGTGATAAAAACATTAAAAATATAAAATATTGAAATAGAATAAAATCATTGTAATCATGAAACATTAAAATCGGAAATACCATTTTTCCCACTTATATCTAGTTTTACGGAAAAGCCGCTTCCTTCCATAATTACTATTCCAAGGCCGCGCTGCAAATGTCCACACGTACAATTTTCAATACATAGCTGTTTTTTATATATCTCATGCGCTTTATAGTTATAGAATTTAGAAAAATTAATACCTACAAACATGCAAACTTATGTGCTACACTGTTTTTAGTTATAGCCGAGTTGTGTTAGTGTTAGGATTCTAGACACAGTATGGGCGGATCCAGGAATTATTGGCGGAGGGGGGGGGGGGGGGGGGGGGGACCGTGAGTCTGGGCCTAGTATGATACCTGTTTATTACTCCAAAAGTCGTTATTAATCAATGTATATTTTACCCTTAGATGGGTGGGAGTGCACGTGCCCCTGTGCCCCCCCTCCCCCTTTCTGGATTCACCTATGGAGCACACACGCACGTGCGCTGAGAATGTACTGAGCTATGGTCCCTGCAAACCTTAATTTTAAGTATTTAAACGGCAGTTTTTTTAACGCGTTAAATGCTATTTATAATTCTTATCTCACGGTTTTGCGTGTATACTTAAATATATTTAAAAGTAATGATATCACATGTCCTCCCCACTCCATTAAAGAGAATATTTTGAACAATAGAAAAAATGCGCATGTTTCTTTTTGATGTATAGGGGGTTCACATTCCTACTTTCATTCGATTTGTTTACATGCACTGATGAAATATTCCCCCCCCCCCCCCCCCTTTATTAATACTACACAACTTAGTGTTTAGGTTAGTTCTATAACAAACAAGAAAAAAAGTTAAATTGAAATAAATTCTGTAGTTCTCGCTGATGCCCGAACACACAAACATTTTAAAAACATTTGATTTGAGTTTTTATTAATGGGTGGGTATATATACGTTAAGATTTCATTTTTAATAAATTAATTCAGTAAATAACCTTTTTACCGCGAAAGACTTTATTATTATAGATAATAACTCAGTATTTTGCACGAAATATATAATCCTTGACCTAATATTAACCTACAGTTAATCATATAAAAAAATTAAAAATAAATATTCGTATTATAAAACAAGTGACATTTCTACTTAAAATCACGTTTGTTTAAACTTACCTCTGCTAACACAGAATGTGTCCTTCCTTTTGCATACGTTCACCCACTTATTGCAAAGATCTTCATTTTTTGGAAAAGAAAAATATTTTATGCTAGAATCTCGAGTCTTTTTGAAATGATTGTGAAATCTGATCACTGCACAGCTACATAAAATCACTCGGGATTATGTAAGCACCAACCATAACAAAAATTCGCACGAGACGCAGATGAAATGGATGGGAAGCGCCTGGAAGAAGAGCGCTGGCTACAACCAAGGTGACGTAGCAAGGGAGCGCGTGGAGGGGGAAAACCTGCGCACGGTTTCACCTCCCCTTCTTTACATCATGGGCTTGGTGTAAACAGTGTGACACATATTCAGCTCAAAAGTCGTGGAAAAATGAGGCCCTAAAACGTTGGAGCACCATTTGAGAGGGCAGCCATTGAAATTGTTGGGCCATTACTCAAGACTAACGATGGTAACCAGTATATCCTTGTGGCAGGTTTGTTTGCTAGCCAGCCAGCCCGCACGCTCACCTGGGTGGATGCGGACCATTACCATTACAATGCCTAATCGGATTAGCAATGGCGCCTCGCAATCCCTTCCCCCCGCTTCTCCATTCCTCAGTCCCTCTGGAGGGTTCGGCATGTTCCCAGAGCCCTGCCTGTGTGAAGTGGCTAACTATGATGCCATTGTTCTGGGAACTTCGGGTGCCAAGTCTACCCCGAAGACGCGACACTTCAAAGGGGTGTGTGACCATTCCAGAAGAAGGCTGAGTGGTATAAAAATACCGACGCCAGCCTCAGAGGCAGTGAAGAGGGCGGGTGACCCCTTGATTAGCGAACATAGACAACGAGCGACGGGCTACATGTGCTGAGACCGGTGCATCGGGACCGTGTTGTGTGCGAGGCAGTGTATTTGGACAGAGGTTAGAGGTAAGAGACGAGTCGAGCTCCAATGGGGAGAGTAAACTGTGGACTAAATGAATAAAATTTATTATTTTGTGTAAAGAAATTTTAATTGTTGTAATTTAATTAATAGCGTAAATAGCAGTTAGAAATACAATTGTATTTAATAAATAGGGCTATCCTTTTCGAACCCGCTTTTACACTCATAACAATAGGAACACATTATCAGGAAACATTTCCTTAGCAACTGCAATTACTTCTCATTTTCAGGTACCATTAAGTCAAGAAGAATGGCTGACCATCGCAAACAAACGTGAAGAGTTATAGCAGCTTCCTCAATTTTGGGTGCCATCGATGGCAAACATATCGTTTTACAAGATTATGTTAATTAAAAATCTTATTTCAGTATATTACTGTTAGCATTACTCGATGCTGATTATTAATTTTGTTTATGTAAATGTAGGGTTTTTAAGGCAGGATTTCATACAGTAAAGTGTATACAAATTGTTCCTTTCACAAACATATTCAATCAAAATTGCTATTTATTCAAGATACCATAAATCACTGTTATTGGAACCTAACAAAGCACAGGTCATTGTCACGGCTATTGTTTATCTGCACAACCTTTTAAGAAAAACAAGGCATTCCCTTAATAAGTACACTCCACCGGGTACATTCGAATATGAAATTGATGGCAAAGTTGTTTACGGGAGCTGGAAAGACACAAGTGGCAGAAATATGGAATCCTTACTGCCTAATCGGAAAATTGCATATAGACCTCCTCTCAGGGCAATGGACATCAGAGAAGAATTGGCAGAATATTTCATGCACGAGGGAAAAGTGGAGTGGCAATAACAAAATGCATGAAATAATTAACTTTAGACAGTTTTAGTTTTCTTTTTTAATCGATGTACTTACTGCTACCAGTGTTTCTCGTGGTTTGTTCTTTTGAAGTATGAATTTCAAACTCTCGTAGGCAAACCCAAACCAAGTGCTTTGATATAATATATATTCCAGCCCTGTCTGACATCGGAACTTTTTCAATTTATTAAAACGTTAAGTGTGTTGTGGGATCCCAGATTGTTTTCTTTTATACGCATCTATTAACGCTATTGCATCTTCGTTGTTCCACTCCATAATTAATAATAATAAAAACATATCAAAAAAAAATCAATCCGGAAACACAAAAAGAGAAAGCTGGCGTATCCCGATGGTTGGACAAATATGTACTGAAGAATACTGACGGAAACGTATAACTGTAACGGTTATTAGTAAAGAAGTCTATACTTGCCTAGAGGTATCGCGCTACCCCCTTAGGAGCGGGTCATTTACAGACACCTCACGGGAGTAACCGAACCAGGTAACAAGTAGCAGTATGAACATGAACCTGTCTCAATTTGTTACCACGTTACAGGCTTGGGTAACACGAATCGGTAACTGAGCGAAGAGCAGTAACAAATAGACGCCGCTTAAGAGGAGTAACACATGATGAGCAGCAAATTATCAAGAATGAAAACAGACCGTATGGATTTAAATTTAAAAAGGTCGGCAATAACAACGAATGTGCGTACCACACAGCAGTCTATTGGCTCTTGTCACTCGCTGCACCGGATATTTAATAATATTCAAAAGGCTACAATTTAAATTTTTAACAAATACACTTCTTAATACGTCATAACAATACTAACAACACATTACACAATAATAAAAAAGCAGAATCATAACAAAATTCTAGAAAAATATTATATATAATATATTACTTTAGGCCTAGATGCCGAGTGGATCAGTATGATGTCTGTTGTTTTCAATATGCACACCACGATATTTCGCCATGTGAAACCGACACAGCATGTGTGTAATGTTGCAAATGTGGCCTCAAGATATTATGTCTGCAAGATCCGCCGTAACATCTCTTGTACAGCACAGCGTCATGAAATTTCTGAAACAGCCTGTATACTCGAGAAATGCAACCAAGCGCCCGAAATGTTCATCACTAACGTAACACTAACTTAAAATTCCAACTGGGACCAATAATGGGTCAGCAAAATGACTGAAAACCAGTGAAAAAATGATTCTCTGAAATCAGCGAACCTATTCTAAAAACGGAATATGAATATTTATAGGCTTCCAATAAAATTAACTGAAGAAGTGCGGATCTTCACTGCAATTCGCTGTTATGCCAATAGGTATCAAACTAATAGAATTTTACAGTGAACCTGTTCTACAGATTTAACTAAGTCGATTCCGTTTTAGAGCGCAGAAGTGATTGCGCAGGCAAACAGAAGATGAGAAATAGCGTAAATGAAATGAGTGTTTGGAATATTTTAAGCAGTCGAAGATAAATAAAGAAAGAGTTGTGAAGAGGAGATAATAATAAGTATCTGCGTGTATTTTATCCCCGATCAAAGAAAGTCTTATTCACGCCCTTTGCTTAAAACTACAAGTTTTTTTTTTAATTTAAGCCGATTATATTCTCAATTAAATGGACACAATAATAAAAATTCCTATAATTTAATAAAAAATAAACAAGCATGAGTTTATTTTTTATGTGCAAGCGAGAACATAACGTTCTTTTAAAGAAAATTAACGTTAAGAAACTATATATATGTATCACGTAAAAACGTAATTCACGATGATCCCCAAATATATTTTTTGTTATTACCTTTGAAAGATTTGTGCAATGGGAGTGCATGACTTGATGTAAGTTTTTGTAAATAGCCTACGCCATTGCTAAGAAAACTTACATCAAGTCATATTTTTTGTTGGTTAGCTTTCGATAATGCTATTCCATCAGTTACACTAATGTTGACTTCCATTAGGCATTTTCTGTGGCCTCAAGCTCGCAGTGACTGGAGAGGCCACACTGTGTCTCGGCGGCAGCCTGACACAAGGGCAAAACTCGACAACAGCACAGGGAACCCTTAGAACCTCTCGCGAGGCGCTCTGGCGGCGACCGCCGAAGTACGAGCGGGGAGCTGCAGTTAGCTGGCTTCTTCCTGCGGATTATCTCGAGGCTGAAACTGAGAAACTGGCTGTTCTGCGTGGCACGGGGTTCTGAGCCTCCAGAGTTTTGTACGTGAAGGTAAAGGTCGAGTTATGACGCAAACGGAAGCTCCAACATTACAGTTGTCCCTAAAACATTAGGGTAACGAGTCGGTGCTCAACAATTGCAGTCTGCCGAGGGCTTGGATCGAACAACCAAACTTTCAGCACGTACATAAAAGTAGACTTGACATTTACAGTCGTGTGTGTATATATGTGTGACATTTACTACCGTAAATGTAATTTCCTACCTTGTGTAATTTACTACAGTAAATGTCAAGGCCACTTACAAAAAAATATGCTAATCAGTGTAGTTACTTACGGCTGTTACCTGCTTAGGCGTCTTTCAGCACTTGTAGAAAATACACGATGGCGAAATTTTTGGTTTCATGTAAAAGATGTGTTTAAAAATTCTAACGTGATAGTGATATTGTTTGAAATACCCATCTGACAAGTGGAATATATATCCAATGTAGATTATCGCCTTTCATAATAGTATTTTGAATAATTTAACTAATATTGCAACCACTAAGTATTAAGTATACTTACTATAAGTAGTACGTAAAAAAATGCAACTCGCATAGAATGTGTGCTTTGATAGCAAACGTTTAACAAATAACAGAAATAGTTAAACTGTATGTGCCAGTTATCCATTTTAAAAAAGAAGTGAAGCGACTACGTTTACAGTTTCATAAAAAGAAAACTCTAGTGCATACAGTTGTTACCACTGAGTACCAACTGGATAGCGATTAGCCATAGTAGTGTAAATCCAAAACTCTGGTATGATTGATGGATTGCAAGCCGCTTCTTCGTTGGGCGCCACAGCTGTACGTTCCGAAACCACGGGGACGAGGAGGCGCAGCGGTAAGACCTGGCCTCACGCTGCTGCGGTCCGGTTCCCTGATCTCTGTTCCCCGTGCTTCCCTCCAGGCGAGTGGGAGCCTGCGGGCTGGTCAGGAGCAGCCGCGGAGACTGCTGTGCTCCGCTCCGCCGGAACACCAGCCACCACGCGGTGCGTGTTTCCTTGTGACCCGCGGTCACAGGCAAGCAACCACTCAATAATTAACATTAACTACTGTGTCAGTGGAATATGAAAAAATTTGTTTCACTGATAAATTAAATATACTTTTTTAGACGATATTTTTATTTCGGTCATGTAAACTATCGGTGATTTGTTTGATAATTATTTAATTCAAAAATGGCGCAAAAATTAATTTGTGTATTGCCGTAGCAAACATAAAAACACAGATAAAAATACAACCGTAACAGTTCTTAACCTCAAATATTGCTTATGTTAAACTTAATTGTTAATAGGTTTGGCTCTTCAACAGTCCCAGATATGATAATAAAAAAAAAGAAATCGCGCCACTAAAACTTAACATTATTAAATATGTTTTATAGTTCAATTAAATCGCTAAATTCTTATTTGTTTCATACCATCAACTGATACACACGTGGTATATAACGTAGCCCCGGTGCTATAATTACCGTCCGAAATGTTAGTTATGGGTACGGTAGTACCGTCAGAACGTCATCAATGGTCGGAGTTTAAAGAAAAATGTTATGTTCGTAATCACGCAGCTTCTTCTTGCGGGAATCTTCACGACTTCCCATGCCGTGTGTTGTGTAACAAACAGCATGTGTGTTCATAATCAGCCCACTGGTCGTTTCGTTGGTTACCGTCTCTAACGAAGTCACTGTCGAATATCTGCAGTTTGGACACTTGAGTCCTTATCGCTGATCGATATACAATTACTGTAGGTATAGATAACAAATAAGAACGCACAACATGAGAACGCTTTAAAACACAGTCAAAAGGTAACCCTACAAACGACGGGAGCTGTAGCTTTTGAGTTACCACTGATCACTCTAACAGTCTAGTAAATTCGTTTCACAAGTCACGATCACACTAACATTCATCATTCATCGCATACACCGATACTCCCGCACAAAAAAAAAAACCAAGACGACAATTATGAACAGGATGTATACATGTTACAAAAGTCACAAAATAGTAACGAAACCAAGGACTGGCCACGAAAGATAGGAAATTAACCGTATGGGTACGACACTCAATTTACAGCAATGTTTTGCTATTTGCATTTTGTTTTTTGACACCTCAGTTTATAGTCGTTATCACGCGCGTTGAAAGTGAAACTTCACAAGACATAGATATGAAAAAAGTAAAACAAAGTGTGCATGTTGCGAGTGAGCACGTGAGTATGCGAGTGCACAAGTATGCAAGTGTGCTATAATGGAAACTTGCCAAAAAAGTGTCGTCTCGACTAACCCTGTCCCAACTGTACAGAAATCTCACTCTAAAAAAACTCATTTCAGTCTAATTTCGGGTTGAATACTAGATAATTTGGTATTTTTATATAGTAGATACTATTCCATGGGGGGTATTTTTGAGTACCTACCACTTGTCACAAAAAAAAAAGCTATTTAGTGCTTCCTTTAAATTCAGCTAAGGTGACCTAACCTAATCACTCGTTCACGCCTTTCTTATAACTTTTTTTTTTGGTGTGTAAACATCTTAGCTCTCTGTAAACGGCATTTGGTAGGAATAAATTCGTGAATGGAACGGAAAAGAGTAACCGCGGTGCGTGGAAGTCTCAAAAATCTCGAAACGATGGCGAACCCGCGCGATCCATACGTATATATACAGTTTTCCTCCAGTTACTGGGAAAGTGCGTGTTTATTGTTTTCGTGTGTCGTGATTAATTTATTATTGCACGTTGAAGTATTTTAGCTCGTTGTATTGTTACCAACGTTCTGTCTTGTATATATTATCAAGACTTACAAGGTAACCTGCATTTAAACATATCGTTTTTTTATTCTATTTCTGTCGCGAGTCAATTTTTATTTTATTTTCGACTCTGACATTAATTTGCAAGTATTTATTAGAAATTTATTTCTTACTTGTCAGAAACGGTTTGCATGAAAATTACTGTGCTCTCTCTATTATTTCTAATTTCAACAATTCCTTTTTTTTTCCCCGCCCACGGTGGCATGTTTAAGTAGAGGTTGAATGGAATTTAATACCAGAATAAAGCCAAAATTACCTACACTACTGCTTACACAGTGCCCACGAACTGCATCGCAGCTGTCCACTAACTACCCGAAGCGCATCAAATGCACCTAATTTGAGAAAATTTATAAGAAATAAAAATTAGCCTAACCTAATGTAAACTAACCGAACCTGATGTAACCTTGCTATACCATTAGTATAATAAGGAGCCAACCCAAGATTAAGAATGTTGTAAATCTGGCAGGGAATAACACTTATCAACCCACAGGAAGATTCTAACCCTTGTGAGGTCTGTAACCCCCCACCGTAAGTGCAGTGTAGCCAGGTCTCTGGCTCCCGCATGTTACTTTACTTCATCACTTTGAGCCGGCGACAGAACTGCCCGCCTTGTCCAGCGAGCTTCGCCTGTCGAGAGATATCCATCCCCCATCCCCCCTTTCCAAACCTTAATGTGGCCAAGTAAACCATTTTCCAATCGCGCATATGCTCTATTGTTAATTATTTTAAGGTGATGTTACATGTTTTAAATGATAAACTAATTTATTCATCGAGTAGACGTCTACCTGGTAGCTTGCAGCATCGTAGTATAATTTAAGTTAGGCTGCCGTGGCACGACGACGACGTACGAAATGTAACAGTATTTTTATTTAAGCTGTTCTTTTCCAAATTTCCTTAGGCCCCACTCTTTGGAAATTTTGGTTGTTGTGTTGCTGCTCGTTTGGCTTTGCCGTGTCTTGTTAACTTTGTTTTGTTTTACTTGCCTTTAGGGGCACGACTGTGATTTCAGTAATTTGGCTCACACCCATGTTAACTTTGCCCGCTCCTTTTGAAGTGTAACATCTTAGTTCTCGGTATACAGCATTTGGTAGGCGTAATTTCGTGAATGGAACGGAAGTAGGATGTAACGGAAATGTGTAACCATGGTGCTGCCATCTGTGGCAGATAGCGCGAACCGAAGTTCACAAAGCCAAAAGGGAACTTTAGTATATTAACTGTTGGTTTATTTTAACCAGACAGTACTAAAATAAAATTTCTTGTAAATTTGGTCCAAAACCGGGGTTTAGTATTTTTTTCAAGTATTTTTCGCTTTTATCGGAGCTATTTCATTATATTAACCTTTCTCTCTGAAAATCGAATGATTCGATTTTCTACGTAACTGCTCCGGCAACGAATTCTAGCGGCGAGTGCGGAAAATGCATGCGATTTGCGTGAAGAAATGTAGTTGAAAATACAATTTTCCTATATTCATTATGCTCAGCATAATTTGAAGACTTCTGCGTTAAATTTTGTGTTCGAATTTCGTATTATAAGCTTATTTGCAACATGAGAACACATGAATTTGCTCGTTACCAAGGTTAGAAGTTTAAACATCACTAGTACTGAAAGACTCAATCACATTTTTATTTTTTATTTTATTTTATCTAACCTAACCAATCATTCACAAGTTTTGACTGTGCCCATAAACTGATAACATTTTCTGGGCGTGGGAAAATCATTTAAAAATAAGTATTCACCATATAAAAAAAACAGCCAAACTTTATTATTCTTGCTGTAGTTGCTCGTAGCTAACATTAACTTCCATGGAATATTATATAATTCACTTGAATGATACAACTAAATAAAGTACACAAGAGAGGTTTAAAATTGTAACTGGCGGCGACAAACCTGCAGATTTTAACATTTGTCTTACAGTCTACGTTATTCGCTGTTCTCTCCACCCCTGTCCCCTTACCACAAGCCTTCAAGCAATATCCGATAAGTTCACGTGATTCCATGACAATTCACCAAATGGCTGCAGCTAACCATCTTCGGTTTTGTTTAAACTTAGGCGAAATGCTTTCAGATTACTTAAAGTAAGCTGTGCAAAATTGTAACAGCCTAACACAAATGATTTATGGCACCAGAACTATGGATTGCTGTGGACAGCACAGAAGTAATTTGTGTAAATTCTGTCTAGTTTGGCCCTAAAGCTGTGCACATAAGCAAGATAATGTGCTAAATTTTGGCATTCTATACCGTCTTTCTGTGGAGAATACCGAAATATCTTATTTGAAAAGCTGGCTCTAATAGAGTTTTCACAGTTATGAATCATCCGAAAAATCTCTACAACTCAAATTTTAACCATAATTTGACTAACTTTTTTAATATTTTTTTTTCTTTCAGGAATAGATCTTATAAGATTTTATACATGACATGTATGGACAAACAATGCCGTAGTAGCAACATTCTGGAAAATTATATTATTTTCAATATTGATTTAAAATTATGACTGAAAAATCGAAAATGTGAATGTTTACTAATTGTTGGGAAAAAAATATCTAAAATAGGTATCCTCCAATTTATTGTGATTGGTATCATTGACAATATCTGGTTTTTAACTTGATGAATCTTCTCATCCCAACGTGGATCCTGTACTAAGAAGCCGCAGAAGCACTTTGAAGATTCTATAGATTAATGCCTAATGTGCTGAGTTGCCTTCTCACATCGGTGAAAGGAGCTATGTGTGCTTTTTTTTCCAACCCGTTACGGCATGTGGTGATTGTTAGGATGGTCTCACACTGCACGTCTCTGCTGCTGAAGCTACCACTTCAGCAGCGTTTTTCGGCCGAATATCATTTCGACAGCTTTTATTAGAGTGCGCAAAAGCAGGTCGCTCAAGAATTCACTAAGTAAATTTATCAAAATCGAACATGTAAATAATTTATCTAGAATAAATCACAGAACAGAGACTGGCAATTGTTTAAGTTCAACTACACAGTGTGAGACCGGCCTTCGGGGTCAGGCAGCCAGATGTGCGACACGTGTTCGCCAGCGGACAAGACTAAAAAACAGTTGTGCGAGAAATTTAATGCATGTAGTTCCAACGTTCCAATTGTTAGTGCAGGAGAAGTGTGACAAAATGAATAAATAGTGAACCGCAAAAGCAATCTTCTATGGATGGAGAAAATGATAAGTCAAGGTGTGGTACACGCGGCCCACCTGATTTTTACATGCTTTATATTAGCTTCACCTGTATGTTTGTCTGTCAGTCTGTAACTCTGTCTGTCCGTCTGTAACTCTTTCGACTAAGGCTGGACTCACAACCATCCGTCTCATCCGTCCGTCACCCGTCCGTCCGTTAGTTTCGGTCCGTCATTTTCTCTCCGCGATTAGTACCGACTCACAATCATCCGCCATCCGTCCGTCCGTCCCAAATATGCTCCCTCTCTCTTACATAATAAATAAGTAGTTCTTCTGAAAACGGCACACACATTCTTGAATCGAAATTTACCACAAATACTTAAATCCACAAAAATTTAATTTGTAAACAAACGTTCTATACATCACAGCCTTGTATTTATTGCAAACCCGAACAATCGAAGGCTGTTTTCAAAAAGTCGTTAAAAAATCGATTTTACAAGGCTGTGGTCTATCCGTCGGTCCGTCAAAAGCTAAAGCTTGGCAAGGTTTTGACGGACGGACGGATGGAATTTTCCGGGCCATCTGATTGGCTGCAGGTCACGTGATTGACGGACGGACGGTTGACGGACGGATGAAACGGATGGTTGTGAGGCCAGCTTAAGAGTGAGTGACTCATCACTGTAAAATGTCCCACCCATTTCATTACGTTCGTTAGCCGAGCGGTCTAAGGCGCGCGACTTCTGTGACGTCAGCTTTCGGATTCAGCGATCGTGGGTTCTACTCCCGGCCACGCCGAAAAAAAAATGTTTTTTTTTTTCCCCCCGGTAAATTCTAATATTATATCCATACATCTAACTGCAAATGATTCGTAGAGACTTTACCATTTCTTTGTGACGTTGCAACTCCAAATAGTTATCTCAGATGGTAATAGGTAGTGTCGGTAACTCATTTCCCTATGATAATTATACATAAATATAGTTTTAAAAACTAAAAAAAAACATGCTTTTAAAGAATATCAAACTAAAAAGTTAAAAATAAATATAGTTTAAAAAACTAAAAAACATGCTTTTAAAGAATATCAAACTAAAAAGTTAAAAATAAATATAGTTTAAAAAACTAAAGAAACATGCTTTTAAAGATTATCAAACTAAAAAGTAAAAAATAATTTTAAAATTAAATTTATGACAATAGTATATAAGCAATACTAGTATAAATGAGAAAAAAGCATGGGGCGCTTAATATTCAAAAAATATGGCACAAAGCGCCTCAAGTTTTTTTCTCATTTATAGGTACTAGTATTGCTTATATACTATTGTCATAAATTTAATTTTAAAATTATTTTTTTACTTTTTAGTTTGATAATCTTTAAAAGCATGTTTCTTTAGTTTTTTAAACTATATTTATTCTATTTTGTCACTGCTCATTAATAAAGCTACATATTTCTGTTTACAGCACTTATGTGTATGTTTTCCGTCAACTCAGCCATTGTTATAATTGTTGTTTCCATTTTGTTAAGTGCAGATATGTATTTGTTGAGCTGAAATAAAACTATTTGATTTCGTTTTAAATATACTAATGTATAAATAAATATGTAAGATCCAGAGGCAATCTAAATTCAGCGCAGTATAGACAGCTTAAACTATACTGGACTTTTGATAACATCACTTCGAAAAAATGCTTGAAATTACAAAATTAATACAAATCAAAAGTTCCGCAGTTGTTAAAACCAAACTGAGCATTGAATTTTTATGAAATATCAGAAATAAGTATACACCACGAAGCCTTTTTTTTTTGGCCCAAATTTGAATTATAATCTTTCTTTAATCCCTTTTCCCTTTCAATAAGGAATCTCAATGTGCTGAAAACAATTTCCGCTCAATTACAATGAATACTGTTGATCAAATTCAAGAAATGATGAAGATTTGTGATAAATCAGGTCAAAAACTGTACTCATCATGTAGAAAACTATTATACTAAACTATTATTCGTTCAGATAAAATCGGCCAGTTGAGATGTATCACCAAGTATCGATGACATAGATAATGCAATAATGCATATTTAAGATTCTGTGAACATTTGTCTGACGGCACTTGGCGTATCTTCTCTTAATTTTCCAATGCATTTTTAGTAGATATATGCAAAGCTACGTAAGACAAAAAATAAGCACAAGAGACAATTTCCAGAAGAAAAATAGCTGGAGTCGGTAAGCTTAATTACATTTATCGAGCCTGTTCCAAGTAAACTATGTGAAGATTGTTTGGATTACAACCAATTAATTGCAGAATTGAAGAAAAAATGCATTATCCAACCGTAGAAGAGAACAATCCAAATTCTGACTTTATAACTAGCAAGTTGATGCATAAAACAGACAATGGAAGAATTTAATCTTTCATAAAACACGGTAAAAAAAGTTCTGTATTCTGCACGCCATTCACTTGTCTTGCTGCCGCCCACACACAATTTAAAATCGGCACGCACAAGAAGCACATAAGAATTCAATTGTAGATTGACAAACCCCAAACTCTTTAGAGCCTTCTTGCTATGGAGTCACCTACTTGAAGTCAATCTGCAGTTGAACGGAGATTAAAAGTAAACACACATTTAGCATTAATGAGTATATCTATACTCTATAGTATCTTCAAAGTGCTTCTGCGGCTTCTTAGCACAGGATTCACGATGGGAGGAGAAGGTTAATCCAGTTAAAAACCAGATCTTGTCAATGATAATAATCACAATAAATTGGAGGATACATATTTTAAATATTTTCCTTCCAACAATTAGTAAACATCCACATTTTCGATTTTTCAGTTATAATTTTAAGTCTATATTGAAAACAATATAATTTTCCAGAATGTTGCTACTACAGCATTGTTTGTCCATACATGTGATGTATAAAATATTATAAGATCTATTCCAGGAAGAAAAAAAATTATTAAAAAAAGTTAGTCATATTATGATTAAAATTTGAGCTGAAGAGATTTGTCGGTAAATTCAGAAAAATCTACCAGAGCCAGCTTTTTTCATTTACTTGCTTAGCTGCACAGCTTTAGGACATCAAAATTGACAGAATTTACATAAATCACTTCTGTGCTATCTAAAGCATTCAATGCACTGGGCTCTGGTGCCGAAACCATTTTAATTAAAATTTTGCATAGATTTCTTTAAGGAACCTTACAGCATTCTGTCAAAGTTTAGTCAAATTCGAAGAGGATCGAGCTAGAGCCATTTTCAAAATTTGTTATGTTTAGGTGGAAAGACCCATCAGTTACCTTTACTCGCTTTCTAACTACCGGCTGTAAAAATGTTTCACTTCAAAAATGACCCGTGTTAAAACAAAGGTCCAAGAATATTTTATTGAAAGTCTTGAATAAGTCCTGAAATTCGTTTCTTAGGTATAGTGCATTTTCGATTTATTTTCAACTAGGCTAGCCCCGTTTAGTATCTACTTAACACACCTGTCATTTAACGGCAATAACTATTATTAAATTAAAGTGTTTATTATATTTATCATTTTTCCAACGGGCACCTTACAACCTGCTAGTTGTTATATAATATGCGGAAAAAAATTGATCAAACTATAACCACCTTCCTGTGCAGTCTTCGAAACATCTGAAGTGTAAATTACTGACCGCTCCTTTGACGTTTTGACGCTCTTTTCTTTTTATCTGGCTCCTCACGGCTCAAATGGAATCTCCAGTCGATTGTGCAGGTTGCCAGACTGAAAGGAATTCTGTACGAGTCGCTTACTGCGTGCGAACGTCTGCAACAGCGAACCCGCTGGTCTCGGACTCCACGGAGACATCCACGAACCATCAGAACAGATAATCTTGCAATCTCGATACGCATATGTACAGCAGCATTAACATCAGGTATGGCCTCACACTATGCTGGTCGTTGGTACCCTATTGGTGAGCTTCAGGGGACGTCCAACACCAATCTACAGAGTTACGGTTGAGAACACTATCTTAAATTAAATGCATGTACAATCCAGAGTCGGTGGTGTAATATATTGGCATTCAATGTATTCTGTAAATATATTTAAAATATTTATGGAGAATATTTTATAAAACTTGTAGTTGAAAAACTTACTTTGTGATTATTTTTTTAGACAATAGTGAAAATTTACGCAGAGATCAATAAATGCATGGATTTTAATAGTCGTTGAATTTGCAAAATAAATTGTACCAATAAAATTCATGCTTGAATAATTGCCCCTCCAGGTATTCCGGTAATTCTTAGATTCATAAACATAAACATTCGTTGATCCAATTGCTGTTGAGGGACACTCCTGATGACATTGCCAGTTACATGCATCTGAAAGCGGCAATGGTACGATATCTCTCCCACTAAGACTGTTACACGGCTTCACCCATGTACACGAACAATACGCTAATGGTGACAGGCAGACTATTATGTTGAAAAGCATGCCTACTAAGAGACAGCAAGCACTTCTCACATTAAAGATTTTTTTGCCTCAAATACTACCTCCATTAAACATCCCAAAACTTTGATCACCATAATACAACAGACTTCTTTCGTAATTCAATTCAAATTAACCATCAGCTACTTTTATTTACTTACAAGACGTTTCGTTTGAATCACCATCCCCAGCGAATAACAATCAATGTTCGGGCCAACAATGCAAGTTTTCAGTGACCACTATTTCAAGAATTAAATTCTCCACTCTGCGACACATTTTTTTTTTGTATTCTCTTTGAATACAAAAAATGCACGTATACGTTGGCTGTCTCTTGAAGATTTACATCAATTTCCAAAGCGATAGCATTCCAGCGGAAGATACGAAAAGCAATTCCTCTTGGGTTTTAAGATAGTATGCACGGAAATATAAGCTAGACCAACTCGAACACACCCATCAGTTTTTGGAAACAATGTTTGTTTCTAATACCGATCGGTAACCTCACTAAGAAATATATTTTGAAGACGAGATTCTTATTTTCACAGTTACCTACTCTTATTAGCAAAATCGCACCATTGTTAAAACTACCCTAGTTTTATTAGGTATTCCGAAGGTTACTCAATACTCATTCCATATCTAAATGATAAAAGAATGCCCATAAAAACAAACATTCTTATCACTCAAGGACGTTTTGTTTCTGTGCCGCATGTTTAGAATAGATAATCGGTTTGCAACCACCAGGACTACCGAGAGAACTTCTCTCTAGCTGCTAATATTTATACGGAACGAAATTGTATGTACATTTTCGCTACGAAAGAAAAGCTGCAGCATGCTTAAAATGCACAACAATTATGTAAAGCTCCAATGCAAATTTTGCATACGTACTATACAACAAGCTTAACCAAGCATTGTTGTGCAGGGTGCTTTAAGGAACTAATATTTTTTTTTTTCCTACATAAAAGGCTTCTCTGAGGAACTTCTATTCATAACTCGAAACTAAAGTCAAGAGTACGTAAAACTAGTAAATGTTACAGCAAAACTATAACAATACAAACAAAAAAAGAAGCTTACGAATACGTACTGTACGGGAAATTGTGGTCCTTCTTTGAGAGGATGGTGGGGGGAGGCGCTGCACTAACCTTATCCGCCATCTTGAAGCTGCGGTGATTCGCAGTCGATGAGCGATCCGCCGACTGCGAGTCTTCAGAGAGCACAAATGTCCCGCCTGTTTAGGCGCTTCCGAGGATTTTAAAAGAATAAATTAATTTACGTTAATATCTTCACTTTTTAAATAAAAAAAAACCTTGTGTGGTGGAGGATTGATTGATCCCCCGAAAATGGATGTATCACACTTTTTTCCGCTTCCTTTTTGCAGCAGGGACTGCCGGAAAAACTCAAAAAGAAAGTCGAAAGGGAGGAACAAAGAAAAGAAAAACAGAGCACAACACGTTTTCGGACGGCTACGTAGTTACTGCGCCAGGCACCGGCTGCGCCTGTCACTCCAGCCCTGCGGGTCGCATCAGGGGAGGGGTGGTGGTCGTCTGTGCGCGCCGCTAACTCGACCTGCCTCCTCGCGGCTCCCGGTTCCAGCAGCGACTGAGAGGCCGCCGCGACCCCGCCGGGGCTGTATCGAGCCGCGCGGCGGCGGCGGTGACGTCACACTGCGTCACCAACATGGCGCGCGCTTCGGCCGCGCTCGGCTCCTTCCGCGAGTCCCCCCTGCTACACCCTTCACTTCCTTCTACAACCAACTTCCTTTCCCGAAGGAAAATGATTCGAAACGAATTGTATGGATTTACACTTTCAAAAAAATGTACGAGCGTTTTGATTGAAGACACTGAACTATTCTGAAATTTGCTGTAGTGCTCAGTATTCAATATTGTTATGAACATGTGTACACAATAATATTATAGCAATACGATAAACAAATAAAATGTATTCAAATTCATATATATTTGCTTAAAGCACAATTGGTATAATCTTGTAATATGTCATTTTTAAAAAGTAAAAAAAAAAGATATCCACTGCCGTGCTTTGAACTACGATCCTCAACCTTGTTAATCGCACACTATAAATACTACGTTACGAAGCCTGACAAATGATTGTTAGGAAAATATGTATTATAATTTATGTAATATAAATCCTTAGGATTTATTAAAATAGAAATTACTCTTTATTGTGACAAATTTAGGTTACCAAATATATTACAGGGTAGTTTCCTTGTCATAAAATTTAATTTGGCACACCAATACATTTGGTATATCCTATATTTTTTATGAACGTGACTATATATGGGTTTGTGTTCATACACGTAGGCCCGCCATCATCCCGTGAAAATTTCGTAGCATAGTGCGCACATCCAAAGAATTCGCGTTCATCATTTTTTCCATAACGTGTTTAAGGAAGTATAACTTCACAAATTTAATTATTAAACTTCGAGCTACACGCCAAAACTGACAGTATTATAAAAACAACTACAGTAAATGCTTAGCGTGGGCCCCGATCACAGAACCGAACTAAACAATAAGTATTTACGACTTCTGAAACTTATTTTTATTATACGTCATTTGCCAAAATTCACAAAATCTGTTAGAACCAAGTGCTCCTCAGACTTTATAATTTCCGCAATAGTCGCAAACAAATTGTCTCTCTGTAAACTGGCGGTGCTTACAGCATTTGTGAGATATAGACCAATGTGTCTATTAAAGGCTACATAAAAAAATATCTGCTAGACGTGGGTGACTACTTAGGGCTACAAGCGGGTAATGCAATGTCGCTGCGGCCATCGTAGGATAACTGAGTGTTTCCAAGGCAACTTACTCTCTTCGCAGGGCTGTGGCGACTGTGTAATAACTATTATTCCTTGCGTGAACGAATGAACTAGGGCTAAAGCTCTTGTCACATCGAAGTCATTCGATGACTGACTGAACAGTGAGACGGAAGTGAAGATGGATGACGTAAAGCAGTTATGGTGAGGTTTCTACAGGTACTGACGTTTACCCGACATATTTTTAGACTTATGGGAAACTAGGGTTTGAACCCGGAGCGCCTGGGCGGAGGGCGAGTGGTCTTACCACTCAACCACCGAGGCTCTTTTCCCTCGATGCTTGTTCTTGGACTACAATATGACCATAAAATAATACCCCAATTATAAAATTTAACAGTATCAACTGCAAGCGTTGTAGAGTGCTGGCTCAAGGTGACAACTAAAAAAAATAATTCAGAGTGACTCTTTTCCCAATTAGTAGAAGGTGAACATGTAGACTTTATTTGGCATCAGGATGGAGCCCCTCCCAATTGGAATCTCATTGTACGAGAGTGGTTGAACGACGAAGTCCCTGACCGTTGGATTAGTCATAATGGTCGAAACGACAGAGCTCTTTTTCACTGGCTTCCACGTTCACCTGACATAACGCCATACGATTTTTTTTCTTTGGCGCTTTACAACAGATCGTGTCTACGTTCCGCCACAACCTAATGATTTGCCTGAGTTGATACACATAATTGAAGAGGCTATTGCTTCCATTACTCCGGACTTGTTAACCAAAGTGTGAGAAGAATTGGACTTTAGGTTGGACGCGTGCCTTATACCTAAAGGTGCTAATATTGAACATTTGTGAGAACAAGTGCGTTAGTTTACGTTCAATTTGATGTATGATTTGTTGCCTGTATGTCGGACTCTCGCTCGCTCCGCACGTGACCGAGCCGAGCCGAGCCGAGCCGCGCCGCGCGGGAAGTCATTGCACTTGCAGCCGGAATGACCGCAAGCTCGGGTCCCGGTCCACCACTCGTTATTTCGGTTCACAAGGGTTTCTTAAAATCATCCCAGGCAGATGCTGGGGTGGATTCTCACTACACAACACGACCAATTCCTTCCCCTCAAATGTCCCTGCACTGTGTTGCTTCCAATTACCTCGATGTCGACAAGACTTAACACGACTTCCACCCCCCCCCCCCCCCCCGCCATCCACCACCCGCCTCGCAAATAAACACACTATGGAATTACCAGCTGATTGCAAAGCTGACGCACTTGAACTAAAACTGCAATTTCACTCTTTAAGTAATATGTAATTTGTTAAATTAATTATATCGATTAGAATAATAAATGTATATATAAAAAAGGAGTACTGTTGCAATCTACAAATATTTCATAAAACACTTCAATTATTAATTGAGTTAATTGTGTTGTTGAAGAACATCATCACGTAATTGTGTAAAATTATTTTATAAGACATCTACAGACATAGAAAAATGCAAGCTGGAAGTAATGTTTTTTTTAAGACAACTTTGTTCCAGGAGGAAGGGTATATTACATTTACCAGATTTTTTTTAACGTAAACGCAAATTAGTAAATTAAGCCCCAAAAAGTGCAGAAACACAAACAGAATGTACGGAAACTTACTTCTTACTATATAGCAACAATGTAATCATTCGTAAGGAAAATGTCATCTGGTGAAATACGTGTACCGAGCTACGTTAATGTTCAAGTGCATATATTGATCATTTCCTGCAGCGCAACACAAACATTGACCAGTGATTCACAGCCACTAACCTTCTGGCATGTTCACTTCGTCCGAGACATGTTTGTTGTGTCACATATTACGCACAACATAGCATGTAGACGGCGCCAATGTTTTTTTGACACAATCTGTGGATTCGATAACTTCTGGGGGCAAGCCGGAGTGTCGAGAGAGGCTATGAACCTCCGTACATGACTCGATCACAGGTCCAGAATAGTCCTCACGTCGTCACATCTAACATCTAGCCACCGTGAAAAGCAAGCCCTCTCTCACTAGACCACAGAAACAAAATGTTACATGCATCAAGGGACAAGAAGCAGTTACAATTTTTATTTTATTATTTATTCTTTAGGCGTATTATGAAAAAAAAAAAATAGAGTGAATTTTTACGATGCGCGCGCACCATGCAACGAAATTTTCACAGGATGAAAAAAAAAGCTATATACAAATAAAAATTATAATTATATATATACTTTTAAATATATATAATGGATCTTGAGCCATATCATTTAACACATTTATTTATTGTAAGTATTTGTGATAAAAATTGTATTTATAAACTTTTTTTCAAATGTTTCTAATTAAGTGTGTTAGGTTCCCGTATGTATAACGATGTCCGGTTGCTTGTAAGCTTCCACTGTCGCTGGCAGAGAGTGTCTGAGGAAGGTTTAGTAGTATACTGGCCGTTTTCATGGGAGTGTTTGTTAGGGTGTTTTTTATTTTATTTTTAGATTGGGCATTTCGTTTCTTTAAGGCGCAGAAATAAGAAACGAAAGGAACTAGCCATGGTCTATAGCGAGAAGCCACCCTAGTATATCCCTGCATTGATTTCGGAAAACACAAAATCAAGGTAGCCGGACCGGGATTTGAACCCAGATCCTCTGGATTGTGAGTTTAGTTTGTTACCACTGCGCCACCTCACTATATACTATGTTTTCCATATACACGTTCTTTAATTCAACATTTTGTAAATAATAATTTTTTTTATAGTTTTTATTGGAAACTTGCCTGCCTTGTGGCACACACGAAAAAAAAAAACTAACATATTTCCCAATAATTCTGATCATATTATTACAGCTTGAGTCATTCTACAAACTAATTTTTTCGATTTTAAATACCAATAATTTCACAAATAAAAATATTTGTTGCACTAGATCTGTAGGATTCGCAAGCGCCCCCCCCCCCCCTTACCCCCCTAATTTCTCATAATTTGTGGGGGGAGGAGGAGGTGGGCCGAAAGTTTTGCGCGTAGGTTTTTAACCGATACAGGTCATCTCTGGATATGGTGCTTGTATGCGGTGTACTGTCCATATTTTGGCCTATATTAAAACAATAAACAGAAAACTTCAAAATATACAGAACATAAAACATAATTTTGACGTTTACGTTTATCAATCCCGTTTCACAGTCACGATTTAAAGTGAGGGGCTTCTTAATTTTTGGGAGGGGCCCCCTCCCCTTCCGGGGGATTTTAAGCCAATGCACCAGACCACTCTCTACAGCAAGTACCTAATCTGTTGGATTTACTGTGGGCTATGCAACAAAGAAAATATTTTTTTTTTTTTTCAATAATAAACCGTGGGAAGTTTGTAGGAACCGAGGAGTCGTGTTTCGGTTCCTGCTTCTCTCGTCAGACGCAGGAGCACTAGGCAGAACAGACGGTACTGAAGCTCAGCTGCGTTATCTGGAAGCAAGGATGCGGTCAGATCGCCAGTTTTTCCTCGATTACCGCGAACAGAGACCGAGTGCTGCAGGCACCGCCGCGACGGGAGGCGTGTTGCAACAGGCCGTGTTTTCCTACTGCAATTCAGCTCAGCTCAACACGCTGGAATGTATGTCTGACCGACATAAGCTGTCCTAGGCTATGTTCTGACGAAAATAATTTCTTCATAATCCGTTATAATTGTTTATCAGAACAGAGTGGTTTCAGTGCAGGCGTGTTCTGAATATCAGTTTACTTCTATCTACCTGCGAAATATAGAATAGACGACGCATATATATCGAAATACCGCCATTAAATGTTTTACTAAATAGTAGTGAAAAAGAAACAGAATATGTTAACAAATTATTGTTAGCAAGGAAGGATAAAGGAGAATATCAAATGTTTCAAGATCTATTAAATTAGTCAATTAAATCTTATCAAGGACTAGACGCGTGGAATGCACATTTGGCATTTTAACAGCGAAGTGGAGATATTGGAATCCGAATTACAGATTTTCCCCGAAAATGTACACATCATAATTAAATGCGTTTGTTTATTGCATAATATTATTATTTATAAAGAAGGTTTTACTTCACTGGAAAATGTTGTAGACTCTGTGCCCTTGAACAACATGTCTGTATCAAGACGGTATAATAACTATGGCAAACAAGCCAGTTACGTTCGACAAACTTTTATAAATTATTTTGTTAGCCCAGTAGGAGAAATTCATTTTCAATACAATATATTCTAAGTAATTAGAAGTGTTAACAATTGCAAATGCAAATTGTTAAAGTTCATTAAATTTCAAAGTATTTCTCAAAATAAGTTTTTATTTGACTTTATTGCATATTTCCAATTTAAATTTGTTTTATTCGTTTTTTTACGTCATAGACTTGCACTAAGAAAATCATTTAGGGAACAATTAAATGTATTATTTATAGATTAAAATATCAACAATACACACGTCTTTGTATTTAAGTTTAAAAGTTGTAAAGTTTCAAGGTAAAAAAAGATAACTATGTACCTAAGCGAACAATACAAAGTATAACAATTATACTTACTATTTGTGTTAATTTCTCCAGCAATCAAATCCAATTTCTGCCGAGAAAGATCTCTGTGGTGGTAGTTTTTTTTCCAAACATATCCCATAGACACTTGTTTTCAAAAACAAGACTAATTAATTGTTCTACATTCATTGTGGACACGTTGATTTTAACTACAACATACACGCGGACGTCAGAACCATATGCGAAAAATCAAACTGGTTTGAACGACCAACTATTTCTGACGTGTTCGTGCGTAATCTGCCGAAGCGATAGCAGGTAGTGTGAACAGTTCCATTTCATTCTCATTTTTGATTGTTCTGACATACTCGTCAGAACATGCATCCACTGTGGCCGTAGCCTTGCACCTAACAACATATCACGAAAAGTACACGTTGTCCATTTAAAAATGTCCCAGTTTCAATAGTATATTATAAAAGTTTAAATTAGACTATTTACAATAAATCATACATCAAATTGAAGGTAAACTAACCTAGTTGTTCTTACAAATGTTCAATATGTGCACCTTCATTTATAGGGTACACATCCAACCTATGTCCAATTCTTCCCACACTTTCGTTAACACGTCCGGAGTAATGAAGCAATAGCCTCGTCAATGCTGTGTATCAACTCTGGCAAATAAATGGGTAGAGGCGGAACATAGACATGATCTTTTATAACGCGCCTTAGGAAAAAAAATCGCACGGCGTTATGTCAGGTGAACGTGGAGGCCAGCGAAAAAGAGCTCTGTCGTCTCGACCATCACGACCAAACTAACGGTCAGGGACAAAGACGTTCAACCACTCTCGTACAATGAGATTCCAACGGGGAGGGGCTCCATCCTTTGCCAAATAAAGTTTACAGGTTCACCCTGAACTAATCGGGGAAAGAGCCATTCTTTCTCGCTGCAAGCGAGAAAACAACAAAGCCGTTTTCAGCATGCTCTTCTCTAAAACTGTTCGAGTTACTCTATTATTGTGACCTTGAACCAACACACTACAATGCTTACAGTTGGTACTATTAAATTTTATAACTGGAACATCCTTTTATGGACATACTGTACTTCCCTATTTGAACGCCTACTTGAGCCAAAGAAAAAACTTAGCAATGATTCAAACGTTATCAGATTAACCTCTGTAACACAGCGCACCTCACTGACGAACCCATTACGTAAACTGATTTACGCAAATTGGTTCATGATGTTATACACTGCATTTCCTCCAACACATTTCGGATAAAGTTAGCAGGCTAGGATAACGTTGTGTCCCGATGCTCATTTTTGATCATTGCGAACCCAGATAACACCCGAGACTGCAAGGTGATTCTGCCGTGGTCCGTCATTGCCTTCCGCAGAGTGGAAGTGATGAAACATCACAGCACCCGGCTCTGGACCCGTGGAGGACCGTGTCATCCACAAGTGATGGATCCCCGACCCGGCGAGAATATAACCCGGGAACTCTGCCTGGCCAGCAAACATGTCATAACCACATTGATAACCAACATCACGAAGAACATTAGAAGTAATGAGAACTTTCACCAACAGCTCCTCCCCTCTTACCCTTCCACAAATTGCCGAGAAAAATATAATATATAACACACGCCGGATCGAATCCACACACAGTACCGTTATCGATGAACTCTCGTATTGAATTTCCTAATTCCAGTAAACATTACAAACCCGGGGGGGCAACAAAAAATTATGATAAAATTAAAATCGAATAGATAATTTTTTTATCTCTAACATAAATAAAGGTGGAATATCTAAATTAATATTTGAATCTACACTACCTATTATAAAACTGTAGTTTGTTTGTTCGAGATTAACGCAAAAATTAGTAAACCGATTTTGTTGAAACATTGTGTTTAAAAGCTTATGATCAGACGTAAAAACGGTTGTATATTTTATCTCGCTACGATGACGAAAGCGGGAGATATAACAATAAAAGAAATTTCATCGGTGACGCTTTCTTCGTATCCATGGCTACGGGCTTTTGCATTGTTGATGCCTTCTGCGTATCCATGGCAACGGCTTTTGCAACAATAGCGTACCTTCGAGAAAGGGCATGTAGGTATAATGAGCAGTGCGAGTGTGTTCTGATTGTAGACTGCCGTCGCGACAATCCAGACAAGAAATAAACGCCTCCAATAACACGTGTAGACAATATATGTTAGGAATGTAAATTTATATTCCTATATCAAGTTTTGTATATCTACTTAATTGTGTTTGTGCATCTTTGGTTTTTATTCCAGAAAAGTGGAATTCGAGTGTTTGCCACCATGAAGTGTACTGTAATACTTTTAATAAATTTTCTAAAATAGCATAGCTATTCCTTAACCCAACATTGGTAATGGGCCCAGTAATTAATGGATTACTTACAATGATCTGTGATTTTGAGGATGTGAAAGTTTCTTTTTAGTGCGCGGAACTTGTAGCAGTGTGTATACTTAACCTCACCATCATGAGAAATCATGTTGTCTCGGCCGAATCGTTATCATATCTTAAAAAATGAGTGTGCCAAGTTCGGAATTACCTATGATGGAAAAATAAGTTGGGAGGGAAATTTTCTCAATATGAAAATTCGCAATGAAGGCGTATTTGGTTCACGACGATTTATGGGATGAGATAGAAAGTGTTTCAGAAGCTCCGAAAATGGACGAAGCCTGGAAGAAAAGGGACAGGAAGGCTCACTCTCGTATGATTCTCTTTGTTGATAAGTTGTATTATTCGTACATATGTTATAATAAAACTTGCAGAAGAAGCATGGAAGGCGTTGAAAAATGCTTAACCCGGCTTGTTGACTTACTGAGAGATTTAGTTACAAAGACTTTGGATAAATGCAACTCCATTGACGATTATTGTGATAGGATTATCACAACTGCATTCAAGCTAAATTAAATAAAGTTCAGTGTGAGTGATGAGTGCGTAGGTACCCTTTTGTTGGCTGGATCACAATCATGGCTCTTGAAACTTCTGGAATACCCATTACAGGGGATTTCATAAAAGTTAATCTTCTGCAAGACGTCAAGAAAGAAGACTTGCATCAAAATGAGTCAGCAATGTATATCTAGAGGAATTATAAGAAGCCACTCAAGGGCTTTAAATGTAGTAAACTTAACCATTTGGCTTATAATTTTTGGCGGAAATCCAACACGAATTCTGAGAAAAGATCAAGGACTGGTCTCAACAATCAATGGAGTGATGAAAAGAGGGGATTTTTGGTTGCAAATTCTCAGCTATACCATAAGAAAAAATTCTGTTTTTTTTTTATTCTTTTGCGTCAGTACGTGTAACAAATAATGTTAGCAAGTTCCATGATGTGAAACCTAGTAACAGTTCAGATTTAACTGCGGACATATCTGGCAGTGTGCACCTAAAGTTTTCTAATGGGGAAAATAATTTTGAGGTAGATGTCAAAGAAGTTTTGCATATTCCCAGTTCAACTGTCAACCTATTGTCCATAAGCAAGATAGTCGAACACTGTCATGTAGTAACATTTGACAAGATGGGAGATCATATTCGAAATGCTAAGAGCAGCGAGTTATTCGTAACTGCATATTTAAAAAATTGAATTTACTGCGTGAATACCCCACAAATAATGCATGTTATTACACCAAAAACAAAGGTTTGCTGTGGCACCGAAGGCTGGGACATTTAAATAGGATAGGAATTTTGAAGTTTACTACAAATTCAGAACAGCTGGATGAAGACGATGTTGTTGAAGACCCATGTAAGCTGAGTATTATGGGAAAGCAGTCATACTTACCCTTCAAGCAGAGCAAGAGGCACATTTTACATTTCATTCATACAAATGTCTGTTGGCCTATGGAAACCCCATCTGTTGATGGCCATCTTTACTTCTTAGTTTTTATTGATGGCTTCTCTCGAATGATGTTTGTTTATTTCCTGAATGAAAAATCTACAGTCTACAGAGTTTGCACATAATTTATATCTAATGTTGAGAAGAAAACAAGCACAGCAAACAAAACACTCAGATCAGATAATGGTGGAGAGTATGTGGTTGAAGAAATGAAGAATTATCTGCGATCCGAACGCTGGTGGAAAAGGCTCGAACAATGCTGTTTGATGTGAGCTTAAAACAGGATCACTGGGTAGAAGCAGTTTCTATAGCAGCCTGCCTAACCAACCAATTCCCCTCTTATCCCCTGGGAAGGATGATGCCCTATCAAATCTGGCATGGTAGAAAACCACCCTTGTCTCGCCCAAGAGTTTTTCGTTGTAAATCTATGGCAAATTTTCCAAAACTTTGTAGACAAAAGTGGGATCTGAATCTAAAAAATTTACTTTTGTCGGGTACTGTGATTCAACTAAAGGTTATTGATTTCTTGATATTGAAACTAATTATGTCATAATTAGCAGCGATGTTACTTTTCTGGAAGATAGGAATTACATGACCATGCAATCGTTTGAAGAAGTGGACGGAAGCAGAATAAATCTAGGTACATTAACACATGGGGCATATTTATACAGTGACCTAAATGAAAAAATAGTCCAAAGATATTGCCTAAAAGGCATTATAACAACATTTGCAATGCTCTTACAGCTTTTAACTTAGTTCCAGAATAATAAATGAAGTTTTCTTAAGGTGAGAAAATGTTTTTTTTTTTTTTTTTTAATTATTAGAGGTCCAAATTTACAAATTTTGATGATAAATAGAAAATTACTAGTACATTTTGAAAGAGTAGTTATTTCTCTTCAATTCGCAATATGAGTTGAAAACATTCTTATTGTTTTTGTTTATACTACAAACATAGCGATGGGGTACTTTTACACACATTCACTGGGGTAAAGTATTACACATTGTGTACTGTTTGCTAAAATGTAAATAATCGAATTAAAAATGTGTATTTAGCAAGTTACATTATTTGTAATTAAAATATTTATGGCATACATTACTAGCCTTGATAAGAGTAAATTAAGATAGAAGTTCTACTTTTTTATATGTTTAACAGGATGGTATAATATTTCTTGAACAATATATCATGAAAGCATTCAACATTTCCGGTTTAAATCTAAATAAGTAATACGGATTGCTTGCACTTATGCTGTTTTTTGTAATAGGAAAACACATCAATTTTGGGAAGAGAATGAAATGGCATGTGCTTAATGGTTGACTATTTTTTTAAGGAAACACACTGACTATTATGACCTCTAAGCTACAAGCCTAGCTCGAGCTACAAGTTTCAATCACAAGATGTTTTTGGTGTCAAAATCTTACAAATGTTGTTAAAAGACTGAAGGTAGGTCATGTCGATATTGGTAATGTAGACGAAACTGGCATTACAACTGTGAAAAGGCCAAACAGAGTTGAGGATTCTGTCAAATTTTAAAAATGAAATCAGCAGAAAGAGGATCGTAAGTTACTGTGGCTCTATCAGTAAACGCTGTGAGGACTGTTCGACCCCGGGTACTTACTATGTCCAAGAGTCAGGTTTCAGCAACATTTTTGAGTTACGGAGCGGTAGGCAGTGAAGATAATGCCTACCCATCGGGAAAAATTAGTTGAATTTTTTTTTTTTAATTTAGTAAATATTTTGTTTCAAGTGTAATATGTTCAGCCAGATAGCCATTCATTATAAGTATTTTGGACAACTTGGATAACTTTAGTGTGATGTTATGGTCATTTCCCACCCCAACATCACTGCAGCCATAAATTACAGCCACGAGGCCATAGTGTTTAAGGTTCGGTAAAGAGTTATGTCAACACCACATGTGATTCATAGAAGAATGTTAACAAATGCCCCATGACAATATAAGACATACTATATTTTAGCCACAAGCATATTGAAACCTATGGTTTCTTACTGATTCTGAAATGTAATAATTATTTTGTTTAGTTGCGTTAGTATATTTTGCACTTGTGGTTTAATTCTTAATGTTTGGCCAGTGTAGTTAATTTAGTTTTATATCTTTAAAAGGTTAAATTCATAATTATTTTTTTTTGTAATCGGCGAACTTTTTGGAAACATACCTAAAGGAAAGAGTGTTAAGTTGATAAGACCTAAAATGGTTTAGAAGGTCGGAGAACATTCAGGTTTAGCGTAATTTCAATTGTATTTAGTATGTTGAAGTTATTTTTAGAGTATTTTATTATATTAATTTTTAGTTAGGTATTTTTACTTTTAACTTAATATTTTATGATGGCTACCTAAGTAATAGGTAGGAAATTGTAGTCATGTGCTAGAACTAATTTATTCAGTGCTTCCGCGCAAGGTGGCGGTAGAGGGCACGTGAATGAACAAATTCGTCATGGAAGATGCCTGTGAAGTGAGTGTCCCATACCAAGAGGCCAATGGCAGCTTGCTGTGCTTTCTCAGATCAATAGACCAGACCTTTATTTGGCAGCTAACCTGTCAAGTAGCTTTAATAAGTGTCATGAAAGGGTACAGTGGCTTGTTATTAAAATAGTACTAAGATTCTTAAAAGTACTTAAAGTTATAAGCCACAGTTTTTTAAAAAATAAATGTGAAAGTGAATTTACCTTTTTCTGCTTCTTTGGGAAACAAAATTAACACAAGATACTCTGTTAATGGTTGTTTTTTTTTTCATTCAAATTTTGTGGTGGTTCAATATCTTGGCTTAGTAAAAAATATAAAATTGTTGCATTGTATACATGTGAAGCAGAATATATGGCTCTGGCATTTACCATAGAAAAATTGTTGTGGTTTAGAAATTTAATTTCTGAAATTGGCCCACAAAGTGTAAGCAGATCCTTTGCTGTATTCTGTGACAACAGAGGTGCAATGCAGCTAGCAAAAACGAAATTACTAACTCTAGATCCAAGCTTATTGACATTAAGTATCATTTTGTCAGAGAAAATATTAAGTCAGGAATTGTGAACATCTTGCATCTAATCTCAGAGGAGATGATAGCTGATGTTTTGACTAAGCATTTAAACAAAACCAATCATGAGGCATGTTTACACTATCAAGTGATTTCTGTGTTAAGTGATGTTTATCTTAGTTCATCAATTCTTTTATTGATAGGTGTTTGAAACAATATAAATTTAAGTAATGGTGTTCGGAATGTAAATTTGTGTTTCTATATTTAGGCGTGTACATTTACTTAATTGTGTATATGCATTTTGGTTGTTACCAGAAAAGTGGGATTACAGTGTTTGCCACCATTAAATGAACTATAATACTGTTTATATATATATATATATATAATTAATTGCCTCATGTATGAAAGATCATCACTTGAGAACTGCTCGACCGATATGGTTTTTTTTTTTGTGTGTTCGTAATTTTTAAGACAAGGTTTGTATGAAAGAAAGTTTTTGGAAATTCCACAGGAAAATTCTGAGAAATTCGTTCAATTTGATAGTTATGCTGTCACAGGTTTTCATAACAACAAATTCCACATTAAATATTTCAGTATTTTATCAGTGGTTATCATATCTTTGGTACATTCAAAACAGTCACATAATTTCATAACATAAATTTAAAATTCATCAAATTCCACATTGAATATTTCAGTGTTTCATCAGTGGTTATCATATATTTGGTGCATTCAAAACCGTAACATGTTTTCATAACATAACCGTTGAAATTATTAAATTGGAACATTCAAATGATTTCAGTTCGTAGTTAATTGATATAAATGCCACCAGTGAGGCAAAATATTGGTCGGCGTATACACAACGCAAGCCAACTACATGATCCTCGAGTAAATGACTGACGAAGAGCGTGGACATCGTTTGAAAGAAAATCGAATAAGAATTTCTCAAGCGTGATCCATTATGACTCCAGAACAACTGATTCAGTCGAGCTCGACTCGCTCAGTTGGAGCATACACACAAAATAATTTGGAAAGACGACAAAACAAACTGCCAAGCGTGACATTACGACATAAACGTTTGGCATTCAGATATGATCCAACAGTCAATTACGCCGCAGATATATCGGTCGGCTTTGGAACAATAAGCACTGTTTGTTAACATTGCAATGCTTTGAGATTTCCACATGAACCAGCAGGGATTATGTTGAGCGAGTGGAAAAATCAAATTACCACAATTATCACCACCACCAGAGCCACTGGCATCATTGCTTTCTGGCCAAGAACCTCTACCGAAGCATTTCTTGCAGAATATTCAAAAGTATAACAATTCCTTTTAAATGGCATCGTTTAGGGGCGAATATAATCAAAAAATGAGGTTACAAACCAACTTTTAAGGCAAATTCTTTTTCAAACACATCACACAACTTTTCACCGAGGTTCATAAATACAGTATTTGTTTTCTATTTTACAGATTCATCACAAAGCATTGCAATGAACGCATTAAAAACACCAACAAATTATTATCAAAAAATTGAATTCCGAATTGTTTCATAATTTCATTAAATTCATTATTTTACTAAAAATTTGTTTTTTATTTAAACACAATTTAAGAAAAGATTCGAATGGTTCAATCCTTTCTCGACGAACTGATTGAATATATAGAATTAAAGAGTCATTGCAACGCATGCCGGGCATTAGCTAACATAACAAGGTAGTTATGTTAGTCATGTTTAACGTATTTTAATTGTCCAAACTTTCAAAAAATCGGGGGCAAGACATCGCCCCTACGGAGGGGGGACGGGTTGAATGTTGAGAAACCAGAATGGTTAGGAAACACTACAAATCGAAAGAGAATCAATTTTTAGAATTTTCGAAATTTTGTGGTTTTGACCCCCACTATATATACATAAATATTTGAACACGGGGAATATTTTTGCGATATCCATTTTGTTATAACTCTTCACTAGATGGCGTTGTGACATCAAAATTCTAACCCGTTCAACCGATCGCCATAGGTAAACAGAAGAAATAGGTCTTAGACATACATAAATATGTACAAATAAGTTTTTCTTTAATAGGTCATAGATATACAAACAACAATTTTGTGCCATTTCTCTACGTCCACCACACTGTCATATAGCGCTATCCATTTTGCTTTAACTCGCGGGCAATATATCAGCCTGTGTTGAGGCCGGGCAACGCCGGGTACTGCAACTAGTATATTTTCTAAAATAGCATTGTTATTCCATAACCCAACAAACTAGAGTGTACCGAGTACTATGGTGGAGTGTTGGTTGAGAACGTGACACAAGGCAGGTGCTCATATGGTGGTAGTTACAGTAAGGATTTGATAATGTTCAAAATATTTTTGGTGGTGTCTGTTTTATGACCTTCAAACAGTAATTATGCTGTATAATTTATGACGAATACAGCTTGCTACAACCAGTATTTAAAATAATTATGAAGTTTGCATTACTGAACTGTAAACGCACCATAGATACTTGCAATATACATTTCCTTCACACAACCAGAGTCTTGTAGTCGTTCACTGCGTACTTAAGAGACCATGCAGTATTACATCCACCAGCGAGCATCATCCTAGTCATTTTATGTTACTTGACTCAAATTTATCAGTTTTCAAAAGTAGTACGAATGGTCCGTATCATTCTGCCACTCGTATTGTGTCAGCAGTATTTGCAAATAACTTTATGTGATTGTTAGTGTTTGTAACCAAACATCATTTGTGTCTTTGCAAGCCAAGGAAATGGGTATCACTAGTACTGCTATTCAGAACAGTCACATTTAAAGCAAGCTACACGACTCAGAGTAATATAAATACACTCATAACGGAGGTTGAGCGGTCAGCGGACTTGCCTCCTGTAAGACGAACCAGCTTCGCCAGTGAAAACGTGGCAGACGTTTATGTGAGCCGTTGGGCTTTCCACTGAGTGCTACCAGTTTCCCAAATTCCAATAATTCCATCAATGCTCCATCTTACATCATCACCATCATAGTCTCTAATGACCCATGTCAACAAAAAGCTAAGCCCTAATTCATTCAGAGAACCCGGGTCGCATCCTGGGTCTAGGCCTCCTGGTTTCGGTTTCCCGTAGTTTCCAGAGAGCATACAGGCAAATGCTGTGATGATTCCTCAAAACTGACAATTGCCGATTCCTTCCAATACTGCCTTGGTCTGTGGCGTTGTGTGTGAACATTTCTCAAGACCTCGCTGTCGGACGGGACGTTTAACTTGAATTTTTAAAAAAAAAAATTCACCGGCATCGTGCAGGCATGAATTAGCATAAAACGGTACTTTTATTTTCGACAGGGTGCTTTCGCTTCACCCAGTGTCACAACAGCAGAAGTGGCGGGCCTGTTAGCAGCCTCGCGGTAAACAGGGGGTCCTCCTTTGAGCAGGGCCGACAATTTGATTGGCACGTGACTTGAGAAGTGCTAACACGCGGCCGGCAGAGACCCAGCTGGCGCCACCGGCGACTGTCGACCTGCCTGGCGGGTTCTCCGCTCATCCGCATTCGCGCTCATCTCAGCGCTTTGGAAGTCAAACATCGGGGGAAAACACTGCCCGTACACTGGAAACAGTTTGATGGCTACCACGAAGTTATATGTGGTAACAGTACCCACTAAACCATTTTTTTTTGATGATGGCAAGATTTTTTTCTGTCACTAATAACTTCGTAGACATCACAATAAACAGTAAAACATTTTGTATGGTCATTAAAAAATATTATATACTGTCCAGGACATTTTTTAGTCAATTTGTCTAGGGGAACGTATGGTTATCAGATAACCTTCCTGTCTGCTGTGTGTGTTTGGGTCACGTTAAAAAAATTCATAAGTTTCTAAGCGTTTTAAAAGTTTTATATTTGATTATTGTATACTAGCTGTAATACCCGGCGTTGCCCGGGCTGAACACAGGATGAAGGGGACATTTTTAGAAATCAAATGTAGACAGTAATTATTGTCTTCTTAATTTTAATGTCAAGTGCGCAAACTAATTTATAACACTGATAGAACTCGGAAGACGTTTTTTGCCAGTGCGTAGTTATTTACCTCTATATATCTGAAAATGGATAGTCTGTATGCAATTTAGACTCTATAAAGCACTATAGAAAAAAGTGAAAAATTAAAGTTTACTGATATTGAAAAGATAACATTATTTAGCTAATGCTCGGCATATGTTGCAATCCCTCATTCAATTATGTTTTGTAATTTGTTTGAAGTACGTACACATAAACAAAGCATCTCTCCAGCTCTCTCTCTCTCTCTCTCTCTCTCTCTCTCTCTCTCTCTCTCTCTATATATATATATATATATATATATATGGAGATATAGATGCATATAAGTATAAATATGCATCTATATCTTCCACTATATCTATCTCCTCTATATACCAATCTCTATACATCTATATAGCTCTATATATATTAATTTCATTTTCTATACCTCGCTTTATCTCCCCCTCTCTCTGTCTCTCTCTAGTTCACTATATCTATCATTCTTTTATAATTGATTCAATTTTGGCATCCGTGCGCACTCATACGAACAGCCGCTATACAATATGAAAAAAACACATTTGCTAAATCGACTCTCGAGCTACATATTGTTTATATCACACACGAACTGAAATGTAGCTGTTTGTATTCAATTTAATTCTTTTCAATTCTGTAATGTGTGTACATCCATATACCGAAAACACATGAACTGCCGCTAAACTTAGCAAAATTTCATCGCAATCGGATGAGGGGTATAGGAATGAACGAAAATTCAAACCGTGACGGACGCCTAAACGATAGCGCGTTTAAAAGTCAAGGCAACGCAATCTGTTGACGAAGTTCAAAACTGAACTGTAATTAGCCACATGGAACTCCACTAAGCGGATAGGAAGTTGCCAGACCTTACTATATGGCGGACACAGAGAAATGACACACACTCACTGTTCGCATGTCTATGACCTATGATTTTCTGTTACAAAAATTAATTTACCCCTTTGTCAATCCATTAGGGATGGAATTTCCTAGTAATAGGTAAGTTGATTATGTGTTAATCTAGGTTATTAGCTAGCTGTATGCCGAATCTCATCCAAATCCGTTCGGCGGTTCGGGCGTCAAGAAGTAACAAACATTCGCTTTTATAATAGTAGAAGGATTTGGTTAAGATTTCCCACTCACCAGGACTCGAACCCGGATCGCCTTCGTAGCAAGCGAGTGGCCTGGCCACGAAACTACAATGGCCTCCCTCCAACCTAATTTGAGATCTCGTACGGCCTGTAGTGGCCAATCAGACACAGGGCGGTCTCCACGATCTCGAGTGTGCGTAAAACCAAGAATTAGAAGTAATTTCTCTTCTTTGATTTATTACGACTAGATTGTAGCTCGTCCGTGGTTAAATATGCGCTCTAAAAGTCCTCGTTTGTTTGCTTGTTTTCTGTAAATCCCCCCTCCACCATCAAACCTTCCACTAATGGGCTTAGTACTTTAACGCGCGTGTTTTCTTGCGCTTTCTACCACCTTAACAGCAGTAGTTGCCAAGACATATAATTCTCAGAGCAAGCCAAGCTTAAACGGATTAAAATCTTTAAAGAGCTTTTACTCGCTTCCTAGGGCCCACTCAGGAGAGATATTTTTTAGGACGTTGAAAAAGGCATCTCCCTGCTTCCACTTTCACAGTTCAAGCCAAATCGGTGGGCTCCGACTGCCAAATCGGTGGGCCCCGAATCGGATCCTCCCCTTGTAAGTTTTTATCAAGTTACAGAAATTTTCAAATGAAGTATGAGTATGTTACAATTTTATTTCACTATTTATTTGACGTTAATGAAATTAATAATCTGAAGGTGTAAAGAATCCGTACCCAAATTCTCACTTAAGACAAAAGTTCAAATACTAACTATTCCATCTCACACTGGGTATAAAAGCATTTATAGAGTTGAACTGTGAAAAGCGGCCACGAAACCAGAATTGTATTTTACATTGCACAGGCTTTTATGAGCCGGTGTGGAAAAAAAGGCTTGAAATCGCAGATTGTGCACAAACTCGTCTCAGGTCATTTAGCGGGATTCAAACCACAGGGCCACTGATTACAGGTCAGCAACACTGACCACCAACAAAACCAAGGTCGTCTTTTAGTGAGCAGCAAGCAAATCCCATCAGAAAGTAAGACTGTGCGATGTGTCGGTACATCGGTCAAGATACTTTAGTTTATATGCAAATAACATTTAAAAAATAGTTATATACAACAAATGGTGATATTCAAGATGTATCGCTGCAACTTATATCTGCAGTTTCTTATCAAAATGTTTTTGGCAAGGTTTAACGTCGCACAGATATGCACAGAGGCTTGGGGCGACGGCAGCTCCGGGATTACAGTGGACTCTGAACCACTTGGGTTACCGACTCGGTGCTCATGAGTTTGAGTCAAGCCGGAGTGTTGGGATCGAACTCATAAACCTTTCCACATGTGTGACGCGTTAGCGATCGTGGCTACCGTGAACCTGTTACACAAATAAAAGGTTTTCTCGACATTTGCGTAATATTTGCAATGTAGTCTCGATGTAAGTAGGCGTATTACTGAAACGTACTTTTATGACAGTTTTAAAGTCAATATTTACTTACAATGTCGATTTTTAGGATGTCATTATTTAGGAAAGCTCTATTAATAAAGAGTGCTAAGGCTGAAGTGTAATGCAACGATGTGGAAAAGGGGATATCACTCAGCCCCACCTGCAGGATGACAGAGTTGGCGCGGCGAATTGTAGAAGTCGCCCGACGTAGCCGTCTGGAGAACTCTAGTATGCGTCTGTGCACTATCATGGTACAGGGCACTCAATATGACGGTACACCGGCATCAAATAATGATACCCTTCAGACATTTGCAAAATCTCATTTCAAAATATTATTTTCCTTATTGTTTAGAAATAGTTACCAAAAAATTAGCTTTTTTTTACTAAAATTTAAGTTAATACTTAATAAATGCTTTAAAAAAATTTATATAAAACTTAAATAATGACAGTTATTTAGTACACAGTATTGCGTTACAAAACCAGCACGCGTTAAGTTCGGCAACACAATTCACGCACACAAATAACGTCGTTACTGGAGTTGAATGTGTTCATGGTACACAGGACTCAACCCACGGTACACGTGCCGTGACAATGGGACGCCCAACGAAGCCCCGCCACGGCGCCCCGCACTGCGGCTACAGTCGCCCCATCGACCTGGCGGCACGGCGCAGGCGCGGCGCGACGGTCTCCCTCCGGCTCCGGGAGAGATTGATTTTCGGCGATCTTCTCACCCCCCCCCCCCCCCATCCCATTTTAACCCTTCCTCCCCTCCCGAGGCCGGCGGGGACCTGGGATCCCCGCAAAGTCGCACGACGGGGAGTAAAAAGCTTCCAGCCGACGACACAACCGCTGATCGGGCGGCTGTCTCCGCCCACCTCTTTCCCAACGCTCTGGAGGCCGCCAGAGCAACGTTCCTCCGCCTTCCCCCTTTCACAAACCCGCCTCCGTCGTCTAGGATTCTTCCGCTTCGCCAGTCGTTTCTGAACACAGTAACGAGAAAAAATTCACGTTTAAAAAGTTCCTCTCAGTGAAAAATGAAAGTTTATTAAAATTCTGTGAAGGGTATTATTTGATTAACTAACCGCCAAAATAATGTCCCTACAGGGGTGGTGGTTAGTTTTACTCACAAAATTTATTTTCATCGGTGCATCAGGGACAGCAGCTTTCCGTACTAACCACGTGTCATGTGTTTCGCCGTGACCCGCTAGTTGGCAGAACGTGTACTTTCCAGGGTTAGGGCTGCATTTTGACATTTTTTGTGGATGTTTCTTACCGAGTGAGCACTTATTAATTTACTGCTTTGCGTATAGCACTTTTAATATTTTTTTGTAAGTTATCATTTTACTATCGTAAGTATTCACACTGAGAATAATTAGATTTATTTTTGTGTATTTACAAAATATTCTCTTGCCGTCACATACTCATTTCCACCTCCTCTGCATGGCATAATGTTATGGCTCAGCGAAAATTTTTGTCTGCTGAAGAAGCATAATATTTTCTCCGTGAAAGACCTTACGACAGTGACAGTGAGAAATTCTGATGATAGTAACAGTGATGATACTGTAATTAATAACTCTGTGAATGCTACTGGCAATGTAAATCGCACTTAACACGATATATCAAGAATCAGTGATAAAGTGATGTGCCAACAGTTCCTCAATGCAATTTTTCTAGAGTGAATCAATCACCGGTGACACATAACTGGAGTCAAAATAAAAGAGTTCCTCAAATTCCAGCCTTACTTCAGAAAATGGAGTAGTTCTAAGACTAAAAGACAAACATAACCTCAATCCTGTAGACTTGTTCCTTGAGTATATTGATTAAACGCTGATAAATCATATAGTGTTTTAAATGAATCTCTACGATACGCAGAAAGGTAAACCGTTTGTTCCTACAGAAGCAGCTAAGATAAAAACATTCATAGGAATCGTTCTTTACATGGGCATCATTGTAAAAAAAATTGGTTGTCTGTAAAGTCGGTTTACGGACGATAGTTTAACGTGACGTCATAACAAACATTGATGAAATGATTGCATACTTTTATGAATAAAATTGAATCATTTTTATTTTAATAATAAAAGAATAAATATTTGAAATTATACTAGTAATCAGATTTTTAAAATGCAAGAATAATTAACCTTTATTGCCGAAATTGTTGTAATAAGCAATTAAAACCACATTAACTTTTCACTTCGCTTCATAAACAGTCGACGAAACAGTTCACGTGTAGATGACTTGTAATTAATTTTAAAAACTGGCGTTTAGCTATAAAATTTAAATATAATTATGAACAAGTTTTCATATAAATAATCTGTAATCAAATATATAGGTATCATCAATTATATGAATCACCATAATTTTTTAGTCAATTTTAACATAAATGTAGAGACCCGTAAATTTCGCGAATTCTTCTGGCCTCAGGATAGAATTCAAAGTTATAGGTGTGCTGGACCCATGTTTACTTTCCCATTGGTTGATTTCTTAGCGAGAAAATTTTTATCCTTGTTATTTGGCAATACCTGATTCGCTTACTTCTCTCATAGCTGTGCATCATTGGCTCACGGTCGTAGAGGGGCGTGTCCAAACAACTGCGTGCCAATCATGAACGCAGTGCGAGAGTGTGAAGGTTTGCATTCTAGCTTGCGACTAAATGAATCCGCGAAATTTCCGGATCTCTACCTATTATTACTGCACTCGCCGACAGATGCTACTTTTTTTTTAATAATAAAAGAATAAATACTTAAAATTATTCTAGTAATCAGATTTTTTAAATGCAAGAATAATTAACCTTTATTGCCGAAATTGTTGTTGTAATAAGCAATGAAAACCACATTAACTTTTCACTTCACTTTATAAACAGTCGACGAAACAGTTCACGTGTAGATGTAAGTTGTGTGCTGCCGCTGTCTTTCTTCTCCTCGGACGCATAGGCCAATCGAGTGGAAGAGAGATAGATGCGGCGCAAGCGTACAATGAGCGTAACGGGACACAGCGTAACGGAACAATATGCGTAACGGAACAATATGCGTAACGGGACATTTTTTCGTGCGTGCAGCCGGCGTTCATCGTTTTATTAGACGTTGTCACGTCAATAAAGTTACAGAGATGATTGGAGCACAGAACCAGACCTGGATGAAGCTACGTGAGGAAACATGTGAAAAGATATGGTATCTTAATAAGTCACTTACACCTGAATGACAATGCTCAATGCCGAAACCGTCCGAACAATGAAAAACTGTATACACTGGGTCCATTTCTCTATCATCTGCAGGAAAATTCCTTGGATTTTTACACATCACACCAAAAACTGGCAATAGACGAGTCAATGGTGAAGTATGACGGACAAAACCATAAAAAGAGGGTATACAGTGTGGATGCTTTGAGGTGAATCATCATATAACTTAAAATTTTATATTTATACTGGAAAGAAACCAAATTCACCAGAAGTATAGGGTTGGGTTCAATAGTATTTCAGACTTTGAAAGAAGGTTTGGAAAGCAAAAATCGTAATTTATATGGACAGTTATTTTACATCATATCCTCTCTTCAGCGGCCTGAAGAAAATACTGGGTGAAACTAAAATATGAAAAGACATTCAATGAGAAGAATTTGATTTAAGGGTGAGTGATGATGGTGTAGCTGTCTATGATTTCCACTTGCCATGACCCAATAGAATTTTCATCTGTAAATCGCAAAAGGAAAGGACGGAACAACTACACCAATAAATTTCACACTCGTACTGAAAGTACTTTTTGCATCACAAATACCTTTGTTTTGCACAAAGAACTTCAAATGAATAAACTGACCAATAAAAACTTTCGAACGACTGTATATAAAGGTCTTCTTGCTTGCAGGTGTCAGTCACTGTAGCAGCTTCTTCCACTGCAAGAAAAGGAAACTCTCCTATGGCAGCGAGCTCACACAAACCATTTGTAGATGGAAGTATCCGCTAAGAAAACAGCAAGTATCAGTCTGTACATTTAAATTCTCGAAAAAGTG
Source organism: Bacillus rossius redtenbacheri (assembly GCF_032445375.1). NCBI lineage: Eukaryota > Metazoa > Arthropoda > Insecta > Phasmatodea > Bacillidae > Bacillus > Bacillus rossius. Next base: position 87,003,938 of record NC_086332.1, on the reverse strand, counting down.
CTGTTTGCAGCACAAGAAAAACCCCAGTGCGCACATTGAGGATGTGCACAGTATTTAAAGTGCCACTGTGTTTGAGAGCAAAAAATTAATGCTTTAAAAAGATAATATCTGAGTGCAACAATCTTAGACTTCTTTTGGAGGCGGAAACAATATTCTTTTGATTATTATTACAATTGTTTGTTTTTACATTGTTACTGTCATTAATAGTTTTGGCATTGTTAGATTGTTACTGTCATTCCTTGGCATTGTTACAGTCACTTTCTCTCTGGAAAAAAAATTTAAATGGCTAAATTTATTCAGGTTTCTAGATGGAGAAGGATAGTGTCGTATATTTGAGTGCAATGACAATGCTACATTCTGTTAGGGACGAGAACAATTTTTCGTTATTTCTTATTATATATAATACTGACATTGTTTGTGTTGTATTGTTATTGTCATCGCTTTCTCTTTGGCACAAAACGTAATAATTTAATTGCTACATTTATTAAGGTTTTTCCCTAGAAGAAGTAAAGATTTTGTTTTGTTTTTACAATAACTTAGTATTTTCGGGTACACATCGTTTGCCCTACAGGCGTTTGCCCTAAACGTAGGGCAAATGCCTGTAGGGCAAACGACTTTAGGGCAAATGCTGTTTAGTGCAAACGACTGTAGGGCAAACGCCGGCAAGCACTTATGTTTTGGATGAACGAAACCACACCAACTTTTAGGGCAGACGCCTGTAGGGCAAATGCCTGTAGGGCAAACGACTGTCGAAAAACTTATTTTAGGGCAAACGCCTTTAGGGCAAATGCCGGAGCTTGGTCCGAATGGGATTATCAAACATTTTGTGCAAACGCCTTTAGGGCAAATGCCTGTAGGGCAAACGCCTGTAGGGCAAATGCCTTTAGGGCAAACGCCTGTAGGGCAAATGACTTTAGGGTAAACGAAGTTTAGTTTATTTTGGGTAATGTAGGTTTTTTCAATTATGTATCGATTCAAACAGTGTTCTTGTAGTTTATATTTCCTCCGCAGGTGGCAGTACCTAAATAAAAGTTTTCCCTCTAAATGCAAAGTTTACAAAACCGTCGCTAGATGGCACTTATGTAAGCCTATATCGAGGTTTGGTGGGAATTCATGTGGTATGAACTTCCTAGATTCACCAGCAGATGGTTTCCTGCGCTAAGTTCAATGTTATCAAATTTTTTTTTCTGTAAAATATTCGGAACATTATGTGATGTAAGGTCTTCGACCAAAAAAAATTGTATAATAAAAAAACAGTATTGGCGATTTAACAAAAATATCGCTGGAAAAAGGTTCAACTTTTTTTCCCGGGGATTTGCTTATTTCAATTTCAGCTGTCAGACGCGCATTACGCTATGATTACTTAAAATATTACGAGCATATAGGTAAATAATGCGAATACTAGCCTTTAAACATTTTCTTAATTAGCATAATAGTACCTACTAATGCGGTTAAACTCCTACATATTGTTCATACTATTTTATTCTGGAATGTATACACAACATACAGCTGAAGTACACAATGAAGAAGTATTCCAGTTCGTTTAGTTCTGGGTTTTCCATAATTTGCATTTAGTTTGTAATGTTTGTGTTAGATCATTTTGACATTCAGTTATAAGAGTTGGCCGATAATAGTCATTAGTTGGCATGATTCTTAAAATAGGCTATATCCGTAATATAATATATATTTAAATATATCCATAATAGTTCCCATATTTCCATAGTGGATTCCACTTATATTCCCAAAATAAAATAATGAAGATACGTAATGGTATTTCTCAATAATAATAATGTGACTTTAGCCCACCGCACACAGAACGACTTTCCTTGCGGGATTGTATGCATATTTGGACGGTGTTATGTAAAAATGGTTCACCCACAAACATTTTTACTGAGTAAATTGAGCTCAAAGTTGAACACACAATAACCGGTATTGTGGCAGTGCGTTGAATGTTTGGTCGCAAGATGGCTTAGTAGCAAGGAATGTCGGTTAAAAAAATTTAGCTCAATTAAAAGTGTCATTTTACCTACACAATTATTTCAATAACTTTTTTTTTCCTTTTGTTGGTTAACTCATTTGTGCATAACACCATCCATTTGTTTGTTCCACAATATTCCTTCCTTCTTCCAAAGTGACTTGCAGTGACGCGATGTAATGTTCACACTTACTTAATAGTTCATTTTCAGGAATATCACACCCTTGTACATCAGTAACTTGCCCTGATGAGGATCCATAGTTAACATTTGGTTTAGTCGATTGGAGTTCACGCCGTTTTAGTTTCAACCGACTATCTTCTTGGTAAGTCAGTTTACGCCGAGTTGTGCCATGTCGAATCTTTTTACGAATGACTTTCTTGTTTATTGAACCAGGGCTCCTACCTGACATTTTTTTGAAAGGACTCTTCTCATAAGCTAAAACCTTCTTGAATCTTGTCCTGCCATGTAACATTTACGCTGAAAAGAGCCTCGCTGTGTCTGTGTGTAGGTAATTTATTATTTTGCGTCCATTAAATTTGGCAACGAGGCTCGTATAGAATTCTGCCGAATTACTGGTTTTGTTTTTTTTTGAGATATCTGTCACAAAAAATAATGTCTTATTAAAAAATTAAAAACCTTTCCTTTGAACAAGATTGTTTTAGATATGGAGCGTCTGTGTGCATAATAGTGTGAAATCATATATCCCATAATTATAAATGAAAAATCCCCGATGGCAGCCAGTCGGAAAGGTAGATTTCGCCGTGCGGCTTACCAATATAAAAATTAACTTTCTGAAAAATTCCAGAAGTTTCAATAACTAGGCTATATAAAATCTTATGAATATTTCTAGAATATCCAATGTAACAATAAATTGCAAATTAATTGTTGGCTCAACAATATGTATAGGGATATAAATCCAATCCAACAATACATTAGACATTCATATTTACCTGAATTAGAAATTCTGAAATTCATAGGACCTAGATCGGAGAAAAAAACCTGAAATTTTCTGTAAGTCGCTCTGCGAAATCTACTTAAAAACAATCTCAGGAGAAAAAAAAAATTATAGTCACGTACAAACTTAATTTGTGGAGATGAACTGCGCGTGCACAACTGATACTATTTTTGATACATGATTGTTATGCTAACAGTTTTTGTTATGGTTTGCTGTCCTGTAAGCCCGCCCCACACGACGCCCAATTTCTGCTTTATATTCTATTATACCCATGGGTATAAAAGTGGGTATATAAATTTCATTAGCAGAATTGAAGAAAGAATTCATTACTCCATACACACGATACCCAGAGTTCTAACAGAGAAAACAGCCAACATATTTGCCGACCAAGGCAAGCAAGTCGGGTTGGATAAACCTATTGCGTACATTTAACCAAATACTGAATATATACATATATAGGTATATATAGGTGTATATATATGTGTGTATATAAGTATATATATATATATATCGTGCCCACTGTTAAAGTCGTAAGACTGTTTGTGGGCATGTGACAAATATGTAATTAACTAAATAAAATTGCAACGGTTTATTTTGAAAATTATGCAATTCGGTGAATTATTTTTTTAAATATATATTTTCTAAGCTTCACTTGCAAAAAATATAGAGAAGTTGATTCAGTGTTTAAAAACAAGATCATAGCAAATTTGAAACTAAATTGTTTTGAAAATATATTAACTAAAATTGCACTTTTTTTTTTGCTGATTCATTAGCATCTGAAACAGAGTTATATTTAATGATCTTTCTTTGTGTATTATACTTTTACGTAATTCATTATTGTACATTCCACGACATATCAAAATCGTTCCTAGTTTACACTCATACCTATGACATTCATTCAAATATTGTGGCAATATGGATGATATGATTAAATGCATTTTGAAAAGTTGTACATTTCATTGGCTGTCACACATAAAATCAGTCTTTTATTATAGTTCACTTGTTCCCATAAAACTTATTAGGGGTTAAGCTATAGATGGTCTGGGCGAATTAGCAAAATATGCACTCTCTCGATGGAAGTATTTTCACCGCATTCTACAAACATATTAATATATCGACAGATTCAGTTGGGTACATGTTATATAAAAATTGAAAATAGGCATGAAGATCTCGGAGGCTATTTTAACAGTAACTTTTAAACACTGAAAATGTTTTTTATAAATGCATATGTATAATCTTCTGCCTTAAATTATTTTAGGGTCATCGTTTTTAGGACGACTTAAAGTGAAAATTCCAGCAGGCAAGGATAATAAAATTTTGTTAGCTCCTTTTGTTAACGCTTGTTTTTATATATAGCAGCAATATTAAATTAAGTTAATTCGTTCGCTAGTTAACCCCCCTCCACCTTGGAAAATATTACATCATCAACCTCTCTGTTAAAAAAAGATTTAAAAAATACAATCCAGTCACTGAGATTGGTGCACCATCTGTTGTAAGGTTCAATTACCAGCTGCATTCTTAGACTTCAACGTTGGGAAAGCAAACCGTATGTGCTGCCATCTAATTTGTGAATTTTGTACTTTGTACTCATTTGGAGAATGGTTCCAACATTTGTCAACAGGGGCGACACACGTAAGAACATCTATCTTCGAAAAGGTTCGTAGGGCAAACGCCTGTAGGGCAAACGACTTTAGGGCAAATGCCTTTAGGGCAAACGACTTTAGGGCAAACGACTTTAGGGCAAACGACTGTAGGGCAAACGCCGGCAAGAATTCATTTTCGGATTATTGAAAATTCGCAAACTTTTAGGGCAAACGCCTGTAGAGCAAACGCCTGAAGGGCAAACGACTGTCGAAAAACTTCTTTTAGGGCAAACGCCTTTAGGGCAAATGCCGGAGCTTGGTCCGAATGTGATTATCAAACATTTTGTGCAAACGCCTTTAGGGCAAACGCCTGTAGGGAAAACGCCTGTAGGGCAAACGCCTGTAGGGCAAACGACTTTAGGACAAACGCTTTTAGGGCAAACGCTTTTAGGGCAAACGCCTGTTTGGAATGAGGAATGCGAGAATATGCTTCGAAAATTCGTTTAGGGCAAACGCCTGTAGGGCAAACGACGCACTCCCGTATTTTCAATGTTCTCGTTTTTGTTTATTCCCACTTTATTGGGGTGGTGGTTAGTTAAACGACCACATTTTAACCCCTTTTCCCATAACTGATAATATGAAATTTTAAAACGTGATCAGAAGATTATTATATAATAATATAATCACATTGTAAGTCTCCTAAATAATTATTTTTAAATATTTGTTTCAGTCCCACTGCGATCTTTATCTACCATAATTCAATGCCCTTAAAACAGTTCTCGTCCCATACGCTCATCATTAAAAGGTTAACAAATGTTCCTGAAGAACATTTGCAAATTTCGCATTACAAACGAATGCACCCACATTTTTTTTTTTGCAAAAGACATCAAAATAAATTCAAGAAAAACAAAGATATCCACGATTACAATACGCGTGGCTACACACTGCTACTAAGTTTTCAATATGAAAACATCACATAGGTCGAATGCTTTTTAATATTTTACCGTATGAAAAAACAAAATTGGAAAATAATGGCAAACATAAATCTGCTAATAAAAAAGTACTTTTAACTCATCCTTTCTACATTTAAGAGTTTAACACATTAGAATGAGAGGAAGGAATAAATTTTGATAGTAAGCTGGTTAACGTATGCTCCTTACTTTGTTTCTTGGAATTAAAATTATGTATATGTACTATATAACGCGATGTGACAGTGATATTCATGGTTTTATATTTAAATAACTAGTCGTGGGATTATAAATGTATCTGGTGTGTGCTGACTGTATTCAATGTGTTTTTTTTTTTAAATAAAGTAGGCCTATTTGTGAATTTTACCTTACATTTCAAAAGAATATTTCCCAGCCTTTTTTTACATGGGAAGTAAAGGGAATGAAATTTCTTATTCAGGGGGCCAGTTAAATATAGAAAGTTGTCTAAAGGCGCAACGCAAAACTTAAACTTACTTCACGCTTCAGTGAGATAAAGTGCGTAAAAAATTTGGAATTGAAAGTCCGATGGAAATGCAAAATAGCAATGAAAATGAAATTTAACCAACACGCTCTGCACACATGCAGACAGGCATAACGTGAATAATTCACAAATAAAACTTGACGGATGAAAGTAAGGAGCGTTGGCTCGGCCTCTGCGCGGGTGCAGATGTTACGGTAGTGGTATTTAATTCGTCGATCCATAGTTTTGCACACACAAGAATTCTCTTATTTATACGATGAATTACTTAGCAGGCAATACCTATGTTGTCTACAATGTGTGTAATGAAGCTCTAAACCATCTTATTAATGCGGTAGCAATTTTGTTCGATCACATTTTTTTTTATAAGATTGTAATTTTAAAAGTTTGAAACTAATCCATTTTTACCATAAAGAACATACATAGCTGTTTTTTTGCAATTGATATAATAAAAGTATGTTGAACTAAAATATAGCAAAATACAATCATACACAACCAGTTTTTTTTATTTCCATTGAAACTTTTTTTTTTAAAGAATCTACGTACGCAGCGCGTGAAAATAATTGACATTGTGCGAGATTAACTGTCGCTGTTATATGTCAGACACGAACATTGACAAGTAGTTTTTAGTATATAAAATATATGGAATATTGATACAGATATTTGCTACAGGTAAAATGTATCTGTAATACAACAAATAAAGTAGCAACAAAATTGTTATTGTATGTCAGACATTTTCATTAGTTTCTTCGTACAGTTGGGCAGCTTACGCTATTTTTTTTTTTTTTTAAATATAGGAAACGCCATTCATCGTTCTATTAATGCTCTTTTTACTTCTGTGAAAAAAAGAGCCTTAAATAGGCTCCTGATTTAGAGCGTGACGCAAGGAAAATGGCCTTCGGCCATTCATGGAAGATCCTCGTGTTTTCGCCCCAAGTACTCCAGGAGCCCACGAGGAAACAGGAATATGTACGCCCTCCAATGCTGCGGATCCAGTGTCGTGTCACTGAGCTTCCCGAGTGTGCCGCCGCCTCTTCGACCTTGTTTCACACGGAGCACCACGGGCGCGTGTGCGTCAGAGAAACAGCTACACATGTTTACAGCTGGTTCACGCTTAAATTAACTTTTCCGGGAGCCCGTTCATTATTCTTCCGTCACGCGCGTTTTCACTCGCAGGTACGCGTCGAGCAAGGGTAAAACTGTATTGCTGGATTGTAAATAAATAAATAAAAAAAAAATCGTTATCCCGCTAAATCATAACACTGCACACAAACGAAAATAAACCAATTACAGAAGCCACAAATTTCAAACACAGAACAATTTGCTACACATTTAATTATTGATATGCTGCCAATATAACTACATGTAAACATGGACACGGTCTTCCATTCCCAGTTCACGGACAGTGATTTATTCAACAGTTTATTTCAACAATACCAATAGTCTGTATCCGGTATGACCATGGTCTTTTACGTGAGTTAGAGTTCTTATTATTGGCTTTTGTGACAGCTAATCGCTTGTGGCCTCTTCCCACTGACTGATGTTGGTCAATATCAGTTAGTCTCAGAGTGATTCCGGTCCTGTTTCCGTCAAGAAAGAAACCAAAACAAATTCGTAGAAAGTCTACTGTTCGTTGCTTATTCCGAATTGTTTGTTTGTGTATATGCTATTTGGTACTCGTTCGTCTATTAATTAGGCCTGCTTATTCGGTTTTTCTTTATTCACTTTGAGGAAGTCTTATTTTGTACAATTTTTTTTTTAGCAACTAATCTTAGCATGAGTTTGTAAGTTTTACTATCGCGTAAATCACGCGGAAAGAGAATTTTTAGAGACGTAAACACAAAATGCAACTCGGGGATGAGGAGGGAGTCTACGATAAGCAATTATCCCAGAACTTGCGTGGAGTGCTTTCGGGAAAAGGTAGAAAAACAACTGCGGTACCTCACTCCGTTTTTTCTGTGTGTCCCGTGTAAATTATTTGTGAAGAGAGTGATAGTTTCATGCGATGTACAACTGCTCCGCAATAGCGTAAATCTACACGCTATTTCCCGAGTCGCCTACTTTCCAACGCAAAATCGTTGGACTCAGCGGGAGAGAAAAGGAACTTTAATTTGGAGGTCACCGGTACGGACCTCGGTACAGACGGCCACGCACTATTAAAAGTGTTCACCTTCAATTTACTAAGAAAGCTGGTTACAAATTATCCAGGGATCTTCGTAAATGTACGGGTATCTTCGTGACTTTACGGCCACTAAGTCCACTTTCTTTGAACATAAATCCAAAATAATATCAAAAGAATATTGAATATTCTTGATGCATCAAAACACCTTTTAAAAATTTCTTAAGAACATTCTTCTTTTGTCAGCGTGTATGTTTATCTTTGTTTAGAACGTAACACACAACTTGGAAATAGAAACACGGCGTATTTTCTACAAAGATTCAGTTATTTGAAATCACGAAGAACACTGCGTTTATTTCAGGTTTGTTATTCGTTGAAAATTCCGTAAACTTACTGTAATTTCTAACTGTGCAGTTTTGTTCTCTGATGTTTCCCTGAAGCCCTTCCAGGCGAATTCCGGGACGGTTTCTCACCGCAGGTCCGAACCTGCCGAGCTCCAGGCTCGTTTGTACGTGTCCGTCCGTCTGCGTGACCTCGTCGTCGTAAAGCTAGAATGAAAACGGCCTGAAAAGAGGGTGGGCGGAAAGTAGAACCGTCCCTACGTACTAGAGCAACGCGTGAGCCTTCGCGACACCAGAGACGCAGGGGAAACAAGAGGGGAAGGGGGAAGGGGGAGGCTCGCGGGCGATGAGTGACCAGATGACACACATCCTCATTATGAGGGGGCCTCCTCCCCTCACCCCCCATGTCATCCGGGAACTCCGCGCGCGGCGTGACCATGCGAACTGGACCGCCGGGCCGCGGCCCACCTGCGCGCGGGCCCCGCGGCTGGCAGTCCGCCCGGGGCGCGATGCTGCCAACTTCTCAATTGGAAAATACAGCGAGTGCGGACGCAAGATCCGCCGAAATTAGTCCAAAAAAAAACCGCGTACCGGCCGTGGCGGGTCCAGGACCTCTTGAACGGGCAAGGGATGAGTTTGTGTTCAGAAACTAATTGTTTTCCGTCCTTTAAAATGATTCATGCAATGGAAAAATTTTGATTTAATACGATTCCTTGGACGCCATTGCAGTTTTGCACATGGGAAAAAATTCAATAATACAAAATAAGAAATAAAAATTAAAACATAAACCCACAGAAAACAAACCTATATCAGCTGATGTCAAACATCTGAAGCCCAACGATGAACCTAAACAGATATTATGGACAACATGAGGAAGACAGCACGGACGAACACATTTAAACTTATATATCAGACAGCACAAGAATTCCGCGGGATTTAGTCGAAAAAAAAACGATAACAGCACAGACGAACACTGTGGGTTTCCTATTTTTTATTTTGCATTTATGAATTTTTCCCTAGACAGTGCAATACTTCAATGGCTTATGTCCAAGAAATTGTATTAAATGTAAGGTATTTCCCTCGTTTTTTATTTCCTTCAGAAAACAGTTATTCTATCCATTGCTACTTTGGACCCTCCCCTTTCTAACGGATCTCACTGTGTAAAGCAAGGATGATAATTTGTTTGTAAAATGTACCAAAATAAAAATGTTCTGCTAATTGCCAAATTTGTGCTAAAAGAACACTAATGACATGTTATTTCAAATTAATAATCAAAGACACACAATGAAACGTTTAAATTAGTACTCACATAACAATTGGTAATTTCTTTTAAAAACAGGTGGCCAACATCGTATCATTAAACATCGTTTATTTACAGCCGAGTAACGTTAAGCCTCTTCCACTCTTCTCTTACACGTATGTCTTGTCCCCTAGCTACCGTGTCGGTCTTCATTAAATCATTCAAAAATGAAAATCCCAAACATTTCGTCACACATTTTATAAAAAGGTCCACTGAACAGTGTTTAAACTCGCTTAAACTAGTGATAAATTCGATACGTTGGCAACACGCTCTTCAGGGCGGCGTCGTAAATTACTCGAGTGCAAAAATTACAAAATAATCAACTTTTTGACATATTCGGTGACATATGTCATTTCTAATGTAAGATTTAAAAAAAAATAGTATTTATTTTATTATGGTTACATATAAAACAAAATCAACTGCAAATAAACATGATAAATTTTGAAATAACAGAAGCGACATTACTTGTGTAGGTACTATGACGGCCAGTTTTTTAAACACTAAACTCCAAAATCTAATTTTTTAAAAATTCGTAATAATCCAATATGAAGGGAACGTTATGGTTACCAACGCACCCTTAGAAACGCCTACACACAATGAAGAAATAGTTCTGTGGTCAAAAGTAATAGTTCACTGTAAAATATTTTAACACAATTATTTACCTATAAAGGAACACCGCTGCTACTAAAAAAATTGCCCACTTCGAAATAGTCATTTTGTCGTTTTGTCAAAATATCTTAAACCTAGCGATGAGTCAGAGTTAAAACTTTGGACTCGGATTCAGAAGGACCTAGATTTGAACTCTAATACAGTTATTCTGGTTTATATATTTCTAATAACCGCATAGCCACAACCCCGTTAAAAATTTGACATACTGAAAACTTACAAAGTATATTTTTTAGAGTAACATTTTGAAATAGAAACTTTTAAAGCGCCCTAGTAATCAAACCTAAGTGCAAGTATTATTACATCTCCAGACGTTGCGGGAACTGTTACATAGTATCTTACACTCATTATATCGATTTTATTAACTAGCCGTCCCGGAGAAATAAAGTATCCAATTTCGTTATGTTCACGTTAGTGTTTTATTTTGCACATTATTTTTAAGAAAGGCAAAAATAAAACGTCTACCTTGTCCACATTACCGCTGTCAAATCCTTAGGCCACAGCCAGTCCCTTATTTTAGGGAACGGAATTCGGAGTCATCCGTGCTCAAATTACTGCGTATGTGAAGAACTACTCTTTCTTTGATTTCGTCCAGATGGTGGACTACACACTCACTTAGCTTTCATGAACACCGGACGTGCCAAGCGTATGTTGTGTACCAATTAAAACTTAATGATAGCAAAACCATCCTGCAATACATTTTGTAAATTTAATGGTCTTAACAAGTACTATTAGTAACTTAAAAAAAAATACTTGAAAAAATTAGTATTACAGCTTTAAAACCCTATAGTTTCAGCAACGAAAACAATAATGTCTCTGTAGCAGTAAAGTGCGTGGAAACCTAAAGAAACTGCACAGTGTTGTGACCACAGTAAAAGCCAAACGCCGGTTTTTTTTAAATTTTTTAACAACTTATTATTGAATTATAAACACTATAATTAATGCAAAACTACTTTAAAATATCTGTTTATTTGAGTAATTGCTATAGTAAATTTAAATACATGGCTCAGTCAGCTGGTTGGTTCATTCATACAATCGAAGTCATTTATTGTATGAATTAATGTAGGTATGTAAATATGTGTGTATATCTGTGTGTACGTATGTATTGATATGAGTATTTGTTGTTGTCAGTGAGTGTCCCAGGATAGACAAAACTGCTGCTGTCTACGAGAATACGTGTTAAAGACATCCTACAGCTTCATTTGGTATCCCAGAATAGGCTGAAAATATTGCTGCTACGTAAAGAGAATACGTCTTGTTTAGTAAGACTACATAATGGTGTTGGATAAACGGTCATAGCTATATCCTTTTCGAACTGCTACAGACTTAAAACGGTAAGTAATTTATTGTAAAGTGATTGCGTAGGCGTGTATGTATAGTGTTCGGTATAATTAGCATTCCAAACTACATATTTACATATATATTTACCTCTAAGCGATTAATTTTTTCTTTAACTATCATCATTCTTAGAGTACCCTATGAAGATAAGATCACAGTAATATTATCTAACGCATCTCAGCTTAAACAAATTTGTACAAATTTGTACAAATTTGTACTTAACTAATAAATAATATACAATTTATTATATTATTATATGAATTTATGAGATACATTATAAGTAGTTGGAAATAGGGGGTTCAAGAACAGGCGCAGGAGCCAGGAGCCGGCCGCCATCTTGGATGACGTCATCGGCGGCCATCTTGGATGACGTCATCGGCGGCCATCTTGGATGACGTCATCATTACCTTTGACCTTGACCTTTGACCTTGCCAATCTATGCTAATCTATGCCAATATATGCCAATCTACGCTAATCTATGCCAATATATGCTAATCTATGCTAATCTATGCTAATCTGTATGCTAATCTATGCTAATCTGTATGCTAATCTATGCTAATCTGTATGCCAATCCATGCTAATCCATCCGCCATTTTGTATATCTAGAACTTTCCACCAACTTCGAATCGTGACGTCACCGTTGCACTTTGTGTCACGGACGCCATCTTGGATTTGAATTTTTTTTTCGAACTTTTGAAATTCGATGTAATCATCAACCGCCATCTTGTTTCGTCTGCTGGTGGCCGCCATCTTGTTTCGTCTGCTGCAGGCCGCCATCTTGTTTCCATCTGCTGGAGGCAGCCATCTTGCGACGTCATATAGTTCTGTTGGTCGCCACCAGATAGCAGCAGGGATTATTTTATTTTAACTAAAATAATTTCAGTGCCGAGGCTGGGATTCGATCCATGGGACGTGAAAACGTCCAGGATGTCGTGGTTACGAGGCGGACACCTTGACCACTAGACCACGAGACCAATTGGGATATGGTGGAATAAATAATCTATATATGCCACGTACTGACGTCAAGTTTTATGATAAAAGGGGGGAGGGTGTCTTTGCCTTCCCAAATGCATGAAATTCAAATTATTATTATACCATCGCCATCTTTAATTCCAGCACAGACTACCAGATGGCGCTAAATTCAAAAAATTAGTTGCCAGAGGTGCCACCATCTTGGTTCTCAAGTTGGCTGGTAGATGTCGCTAGTATCGCGCGCCAAATTCAAAAATTAGTTACCAGAGGCGCCGCCATCTTGGTTCTCAAGTTGGCTGGTAGATGTCGCTAGTATCGCGCGCCAAAGTCAAAAATTAGTTGTCAGAGGCGCCGCCATCTTGGTTCTCAAGTTGGTTGGTAGATGGCGCCACCGTCGCCATATTTTAGTTAATATAATCGATACCAGATGACGCCACCATCGCCATCTTTAGTTCCTAGTGTTGCTACCAGAGTGTGCCACCGTCGCCATCTTTAATTCTTAAAGTTACCGCCGGAGCGCGCCACCGTCGCCATCTTTAATTCTTAAAGTTACTGCCGGATGGCGCCAAGTGTTATGTAGTCAGTCTAGACAAGTCGGGATAAGTTTGGAACCTGTAGCCATATTATTATTAATTAATAATGTATGTTTATTAAATATGATAGAGTATTTATAAAATATTGGTGTTGTGTAGAGACACTCTCTTCTTCTCGTAGTGGCGGAAGACTTCTCGAAGCCAGTGTTACAATTTATGTATTAAAGCAATCACTCTAGCTGAGGAGACTAATAACTTATAGTTACAATTCAATAATAGCGGCAATTAAATGTTTTGAAATTAAAGCAAACAACATAAATGTTAAACACATATTTATTTAAATCTTATTACAAACAGCAAGGGGTAAGAACAATCGATGATTTAAAAGAAGTAAATAACAAGTAATAAAAGTACATAATATTCACACACTGCACATCATAGTGACAAAGTCAACATTAACTCGAGGCCCAATTATACATAGTAGTATGGATGGTCGAATAGCCAGAATTTAAGTAGCTGAACATTACAATGGGCGCAATGGAATTTTCCATACATTTTTATACATTTATCCAGGCGGTTTCCATAAGTCTTTTAAAAGTTTGTTCAAGCTAGGACAGTTTCTTTCATTATGTAAATCAACAATGTTGGCACTGCACAGATCACTCAAGATAAATTTTTGTTTGTCTCCTAGAACGTACACTAAATATCCTTCTTCAGGGTTGATGATGTCACATAACACTGATGAGATTTGGTCATAGCTCACTTCACCTTCGTTCCACGAGAGTCCATGCACTTCATAAGTCAGTTTACGATTCTCGCTTTGCGACAGCCTGTCTAGTTCGGACCAGTCACATGGCGGTTTGAATATGTATTCATAGGTCCTTAATACATCACCGTCCTCGATGAACATTGCTGCAAGTTGCTTAACCACATACCCCTTTTGTGATGTGAGGCACTGAATGTTGTAGAGAAATAATGACTTTTTTTGCCAGTACTCACGATAACTGATGTGTGAAGCTGTGCTAGCTCTGCAAGGCTGATGCTAGTTCTACAGGTATGACTGCAAGGCTGCAGTGATGATGTTGTCTCTAGGATGCTGAATGTCAGACTGGTTGTAACAACCTTTGGTGTCGTAGTACACACAAATTTATAATTCGTCTTCATCACTATCCCCCAAGCCACTATCCGTTCCTTCATCCACATCTTCGTTCGCCTCTTGCGCTTCCTTTGCGGCCTCGATGCAGGTCATAACAGCCTGATATAAATAGGTAATAAATTCCTCTTCCTCAGGGAACTCAGCGAGAATGTTAAGGGTGGAGGATGTAAGGTGGTAATGTATATCATTAAAGTCCATACCTATGTAGCGACGTACTACCTCCATTACAAATTCCCGAACATCGTCCATCGTAACACTGTTTAAATTACAATCGCAAACACTCTCCGCGTAAACACTGGTGGAAGCCATGTTGACTGGAGCTTGGTCAAAGCAGAATGAATTCTATACCTACCACGTTAGCATGGAGATGTCGTCAGAGCCCCCCACACCACTGGGCGGCAGTTACGGTGACTCCAGAACTCGCTCGAAATATCCTGTACAACACATTCCAAAAACATGACGTAGCCTATGGTTGACGGCACAAACACCCTGAGTGGCTCTGTGTGTTTCCTCCTGCCCGAACACGCGCTGCTGTGAAAGCCTCTTCCCAAGCACAGACGTCACTCCCGCAGCAGACAAAACAGGCGTATGCTACAGGAGCTAGAACAATTGAATAACCAAATATATTTAGACTACCCAACTACATAAATGACATGAGATAATTCCTGTGAGATAATCGTACTTTAAATAATGCAATGTATGTATAAAAAATAATCATGACTAAGTACTTGAAAAAAAAAAATGTAAGTGAGGTGTTATTCACCTTTAGCGCTTCTCGATTTCTGTATCTGCTACCCACGAATTAAATTGAGACGGGAAACCCCACCATTTCACAAAAGACCGGCCATTTCTTCGTTTGAGAACTTTCTCCACCAAATATGTGTCCGGATACATCGTAGGCTGGATCTCTTCAGCATAGAAGCCACCACGAATAGGCTTGTGGTCCAAGTCTTCGAGGTAGTAGGTCATGGGTTCCGATTCACGAACATGTGTCACACGGAAAAGTTCAGAACTCCAATTCATCGTGAAACCTTTCTCAAAGACACCTTTCTGCTTGGAGATTCTCACAATGTCACCAACATTAGCTTTATGCTTGCGTGTATCTTTCTTCTTCGTGTTGGTGAATACAGTCCCAAGCAGACGATCATCCTTTACATCTGTCGATGGTACATCCTCCATCGAGTACGACGTTAAAGTCGGTAAAGATGCCATCGAAGTCTCAAGAACAGGCAGTTACGCGACTTATGCACCAGAAGAAACAAACTAGGTGATCCGTACACCGTCGACGGCAGTAACAAATTGAGCGTCCTGCTGTCTAGGACTCGTTTTTATACATTAACCGGTTTGAATAATACGCTAGTCAAATCAAGAACAATTTACTAAAATACTAGAGTCAAAACAACATTAAAAAAATAGAAGTACCATCAACAAAAAAGGCAGCAAATTTGGAAGCACCGACTACGAAAAGGCAGCACATTTGGAAGCACAGACTACGAAAAGGCAGCACATTTGGAAGCACCGACTACGAAAATGCAGCACATTTGGAAGCACCGACTACGAAAAGGCAGCACATTCGGAAGCACCGACTAAGAAAAGGCAGCACATTTGGCAGCACCGACAACGAAAAGGCAGCACATTTGGCAGCACCGACAACGAAAAGGCAGCACATTTGGAAGCACCGACTACGAAAAGGCAGCACATTTGGAAGCACCGACTAAGAAAAGGCAGCACATTTGACAGCACCGACAACGAAAAGGCAGCACATTTGGAAGCACCGACTACGAAAAGGCAGCACATTTGGAAGCACCGACTACGAAAAGGCAGCACATTTGGCAGCACCGACAACGAAAAGGCAGCACATTTGGAAGCACCGACAACGAAAAGGCAGCACATTTGGAAGCACCATCATCGAAAAGGCAGCACATTTGGAAGCTGCATCAACAAAAAAAGGCAAAAAGGAAGCACAAGTTACGAGATCTAAGTCTTAGTTAGAAATCAGAATACAAGAAATAAAAACATTAAATTCTTATAATTTAAATTATTTATTTTATTGCTTTACATTATAAAAATGCAAGTAAAACAAGCCATTATTGTATGTAGCCAGCATTCCTCAGTTCCTTGAGTATGAAGGATATTTCTATGATGCACGAATAGTTTCCTGCACAAAGCGAACCATGTAAAAGTCTTAGCCGGTCAACCAATATGTTTGGATCTTTCCATGATGTGTAATCAATCTCTTCTACCACCATCTTCCTTGCACCTTTATAAATATTACGATCTCTGGTGTCTTCCGTTTTACCACCAACCTCAGGGTAACTTTCATGTTTGAGACAGTGATCATCACAAGCTTGATCAGATTTATTTAATATATCACGTCGTTTCCACCGTTTCGGTCTCAGGACACCGCCACATTCTTCGATCTTGGCAGCTTTAGGTGTTTCTTCATAGTCTATGTCTTTGTCAACAGCCTCAGAGTCACTGTAACAATCACCGTAGAAGGAATCGTCTTCACCCAATTTACCGTAGTAATTCGATGTTGATGATGTTGAAGTGTCTTCTTCGTCTTCATGCTTCCTTTTTAGGAGTCCATCATTTTTACAAAGTAGGAAACATCTACTTGAATTCGGCTGGAATATATTCTCACTTTTCACGTTAAGGATTCTTTCATTGTCTTCATTCTTCCGTAAATCATCAACCTCCTTCAATTTAAGTTCTTTGTCGAGATCGGAAGAGCCAAGAAAATTATTGTCGTAATGCAGATCACTCTTCCTTAGGATGGTAGATTCATCGTTGTCCTCTAGCTTGTACGCAGGCTTGGCGCTACAAGTTCTGCCATGTCTTTTTAGGCTCTCTCTCCGCGTAAACGACTTGCTACATCGAACACAACTTATCATATTACGCAGTGGATTTTTAACACAGTCATTCTTCTCGTGTTGTCTTTTATTCTTTCTCAAGATAAACTCTTTACCGCAAAACTTACACCTATGTTCTTTCGATACAGCGTCAGATCCCAAATCAGAATTCATATTAGTTACTGAGACTAATGCCAGATACCAATTGAGTGTTTTAAATTAGATCCAATACTTAAATAGAAATTTTTTCATATTTCATCAGCGAGAATTAATATATCTCATGCAAAAGTACTTTATGCATGTAGTTCTGCTTTTCAACAACAGATGACACCACGTATTGCTTGCAGGTAAATATTATTTCTTTCTTTCATGCGGGATGCAGGATTCTCACTAACGATCGCAATACAGGGATGGCATTGCTAGACTCCAAGGAGAAGGTAGTTTGTTTATCCAGTTAGTGTTTCTCAGATTTCTCAGGGAATATATTATTATTATTTGACTGAATAATGATTTTTTTTAAAATTCCACCTAATAAAAATAAAATAGAAGCACTCAGAGAAAACCATCAGGGATGATGTCGTTTATAAACATCATAAATTACCAATTTTTTTTAAAAAAGTCCAAATTTAATCCTGATTAAGCAAAGAGTTCACAAGCAGGCTTGTGCTAGAACTCTCATGTTGCTTAAGCAAAGAGTTCACAAGCGGTATTGTGCTAGAACTCTCATGTTGCTTAAGCAAAGAGTTCACAAGCGGGCTTGTGCTAGAACTCTCATGTTGCTTAAGCAAAGAGTTCACAAGCGGGCTTGTGCTAGAACTCTCATGTTGCTTAAGCAAAGAGTTCACAAGCGGGCTTGTGCTAGAACTCTCATGTTGCTTAAGCAAAGAGTTCACAAGCGGGCTTGTGCTAGAACTCTTTGCTTAAGCAACATGAGAGTTCTAGCACAAGCCCGCTTGTGAACTCTTTGCTTAATCAGGATTAAATTTGGACTTTTTTAAAAAAATTGGTATTTTATGATGTTTATAAACGACATCATCCCTAATGGTTTTCTCTGAGTGCTTCTATTTTATTTTTATTAGGTGGAATTTAAAAAAAAATCATTATTCATTCAAATAATAATAATATATACCCTGAGAAATCTGAGAAACACTAACTGGATGAACAAACTACCTTCTCCTTGGAGTCTAGCGATGCCATCCCTGTATTGCGATCGTTAGTGAGAATCCTGCATCCCGCATGAAAGAAAGAAATAATATTTACCTGCAAGCAATACGTGGTGTCATCTGTTGTTAAAAAGCAGAACTACATGCATAAAGTACTTTTGCATGAGATATATTAATTCTCGCTGATGAAATATGAAAAAATTTCTATTTAAGTATTGGATCTAATTTAAAACACTCAATTGGTATCTGGCATTAGTCTCAGTAACTAATATGAATTCTGATTTGGGATCTGACGCTGTATCGAAAGAACATAGGTGTAAGTTTTGCGGTAAAGAGTTTATCTTGAGAAAGAATAAAAGACAACACGAGAAGAATGACTGTGTTAAAAATCCACTGCGTAATATGATAATTTGTGTTCGATGTAGCAAGTCGTTTACGCGGAGAGAGAGCCTAAAAAGACATGGCAGAACTTGTAGCGCCAAGCCTGCGTACAAGCTAGAGGACAACGATGAATCTACCATCCTAAGGAAGAGTGATCTGCATTACGACAATAATTTTCTTGGCTCTTCCGATCTCGACAAAGAACTTAAATTGAAGGAGGTTGATGATTTACGGAAGAATGAAGACAATGAAAGAATCCTTAACGTGAAAAGTGAGAATATATTCCAGCCGAATTCAAGTAGATGTTTCCTACTTTGTAAAAATGATGGACTCCTAAAAAGGAAGCATGAAGACGAAGAAGACACTTCAACATCATCAACATCGAATTACTACGGTAAATTGGGTGAAGACGATTCCTTCTACGGTGATTGTTACAGTGACTCTGAGGCTGTTGACAAAGACATAGACTATGAAGAAACACCTAAAGCTGCCAAGATCGAAGAATGTGGCGGTGTCCTGAGACCGAAACGGTGGAAACGACGTGATATATTAAATAAATCTGATCAAGCTTGTGATGATCACTGTCTCAAACATGAAAGTTACCCTGAGGTTGGTGGTAAAACGGAAGACACCAGAGATCGTAATATTTATAAAGGTGCAAGGAAGATGGTGGTAGAAGAGATTGATTACACATCATGGAAAGATCCAAACATATTGGTTGACCGGCTAAGACTTTTACATGGTTCGCTTTGTGCAGGAAACTATTCGTGCATCATAGAAATATCCTTCATACTCAAGGAACTGAGGAATGCTGGCTACATACAATAATGGCTTGTTTTACTTGCATTTTTATAATGTAAAGCAATAAAATAAATAATTTAAATTATAAGAATTTAATGTTTTTATTTCTTGTATTCTGATTTCTAACTAAGACTTAGATCTCGTAACTTGTGCTTCCTTTTTGCCTTTTTTTGTTGATGCAGCTTCCAAATGTGCTGCCTTTTCGATGATGGTGCTTCCAAATGTGCTGCCTTTTCGTTGTCGGTGCTTCCAAATGTGCTGCCTTTTCGTTGTCGGTGCTGCCAAATGTGCTGCCTTTTCGTAGTCGGTGCTTCCAAATGTGCTGCCTTTTCGTAGTCGGTGCTTCCAAATGTGCTGCCTTTTCGTTGTCGGTGCTGCCAAATGTGCTAACTTTTCGTTGTCGGTGCTGCCAAATGTGCTGCCTTTTCTTAGTCGGTGCTTCCGAATGTGCTGCCTTTTCGTAGTCGGTGCTTCCAAATGTGCTGCATTTTCGTAGTCGGTGCTTCCAAATGTGCTGCCTTTTCGTAGTCTGTGCTTCCAAATGTGCTGCCTTTTCGTAGTCGGTGCTTCCAAATTTGCTGCCTTTTTTGTTGATGGTACTTCTATTTTTTTAATGTTGTTTTGACTCTAGTATTTTAGTAAATTGTTCTTGATTTGACTAGCGTATTATTCAAACCGGTTAATGTATAAAAACGAGTCCTAGACAGCAGGACGCTCAATTTGTTACTGCCGTCGACGGTGTACGGATCACCTAGTTTGTTTCTTCTGGTGCATAAGTCGCGTAACTGCCTGTTCTTGAGACTTCGATGGCATCTTTACCGACTTTAACGTCGTACTCGATGGAGGATGTACCATCGACAGATGTAAAGGATGATCGTCTGCTTGGGACTGTATTCACCAACACGAAGAAGAAAGATACACGCAAGCATAAAGCTAATGTTGGTGACATTGTGAGAATCTCCAAGCAGAAAGGTGTCTTTGAGAAAGGTTTCACGATGAATTGGAGTTCTGAACTTTTCCGTGTGACACATGTTCGTGAATCGGAACCCAGGACCTACTACCTCGAAGACTTGGACCACAAGCCTATTCGTGGTGGCTTCTATGCTGAAGAGATCCAGCCTACGATGTATCCGGACACATATTTGGTGGAGAAAGTTCTCAAACGAAGAAATGGCCGGTCTTTTGTGAAATGGTGGGGTTTCCCGTCTCAATTTAATTCGTGGGTAGCAGATACAGAAATCGAGAAGCGCTAAAGGTGAATAACACCTCACTTACATTTTTTTTTTCAAGTACTTAGTCATGATTATTTTTTATACATACATTGCATTATTTAAAGTACGATTATCTCACAGGAATTATCTCATGTCATTTATGTAGTTGGGTAGTCTAAATATATTTGGTTATTCAATTGTTCTAGCTCCTGTAGCATACGCCTGTTTTGTCTGCTGCGGGAGTGACGTCTGTGCTTGGGAAGAGGCTTTCACAGCAGCGCGTGTTCGGGCAGGAGGAAACACACAGAGCCACTCAGGGTGTTTGTGCCGTCAACCATAGGCTACGTCATGTTTTTGGAATGTGTTGTACAGGATATTTCGAGCGAGTTCTGGAGTCACCGTAACTGCCGCCCAGTGGTGTGGGGGGCTCTGACGACATCTCCATGCTAACGTGGTAGGTATAGAATTCATTCTGCTTTGACCAAGCTCCAGTCAACATGGCTTCCACCAGTGTTTACGCGGAGAGTGTTTGCGATTGTAATTTAAACAGTGTTACGATGGACGATGTTCGGGAATTTGTAATGGAGGTAGTACGTCGCTACATAGGTATGGACTTTAATGATATACATTACCACCTTACATCCTCCACCCTTAACATTCTCGCTGAGTTCCCTGAGGAAGAGGAATTTATTACCTATTTATATCAGGCTGTTATGACCTGCATCGAGGCCGCAAAGGAAGCGCAAGAGGCGAACGAAGATGTGGATGAAGGAACGGATAGTGGCTTGGGGGATAGTGATGAAGACGAATTATAAATTTGTGTGTACTACGACACCAAAGGTTGTTACAACCAGTCTGACATTCAGCATCCTAGAGACAACATCATCACTGCAGCCTTGCAGTCATACCTGTAGAACTAGCATCAGCCTTGCAGAGCTAGCACAGCTTCACACATCAGTTATCGTGAGTACTGGCAAAAAAATGTCATTATTTCTCTACAACATTCAGTGCCTCACATCACAAAAGGGGTATGTGGTTAAGCAACTTGCAGCAATGTTCATCGAGGACGGTGATGTATTAAGGACCTATGAATACATATTCAAACCGCCATGTGACTGGTCCGAACTAGACAGGCTGTCGCAAAGCGAGAATCGTAAACTGACTTATGAAGTGCATGGACTCTCGTGGAACGAAGGTGAAGTGAGCTATGACCAAATCTCATCAGTGTTATGTGACATCATCAACCCTGAAGAAGGATATTTAGTGTACGTTCTAGGAGACAAACAAAAATTTATCTTGAGTGATCTGTGCAGTGCCAACATTGTTGATTTACATAATGAAAGAAACTGTCCTAGCTTGAACAAACTTTTAAAAGACTTATGGAAACCGCCTGGATAAATGTATAAAAATGTATGGAAAATTCCATTGCGCCCATTGTAATGTTCAGCTACTTAAATTCTGGCTATTCGACCATCCATACTACTATGTATAATTGGGCCTCGAGTTAATGTTGACTTTGTCACTATGATGTGCAGTGTGTGAATATTATGTACTTTTATTACTTGTTATTTACTTCTTTTAAATCATCGATTGTTCTTACCCCTTGCTGTTTGTAATAAGATTTAAATAAATATGTGTTTAACATTTACGTTGTTTGCTTTAATTTCAAAACATTTAATTGCCGCTATTATTGAATTGTAACTATAAGTTATTAGTCTCCTCAGCTAGAGTGATTGCTTTAATACATAAATTGTAACACTGGCTTCGAGAAGTCTTCCACCACTACGAGAAGAAGAGAGAGTCTCTACACAACACCAATATTTTATAAATACTCTATCATATTTAATAAACATACATTATTAATTAATAATAATATGGCTACAGGTTCCAAACTTATCCCGACTTGTCTAGACTGACTACATAACACTTGGCGCCATCCGGCAGTAACTTTAAGAATTAAAGATGGCGACAGTGGCGCGCTCCGGCGGTAACTTTAAGAATTAAAGATGGCGACGGTGGCACACTCTGGTAGCAACACTAGGAACTAAAGATGGCGATGGTGGCGTCATCTGGTATCGATTATATTAACTAAAATATGGCGACGGTGGCGCCATCTACCAACCAACTTGAGAACCAAGATGGCGGCGCCTCTGACAACTAATTTTTGACTTTGGCGCGCGATACTAGCGACATCTACCAGCCAACTTGAGAACCAAGATGGCGGCGCCTCTGGTAACTAATTTTTGAATTTGGCGCGCGATACTAGCGACATCTACCAGCCAACTTGAGAACCAAGATGGTGGCACCTCTGGCAACTAATTTTTTGAATTTAGCGCCATCTGGTAGTCTGTGCTGGAATTAAAGATGGCGATGGTATAATAATAATTTGAATTTCATGCATTTGGGAAGGCAAAGACACCCTCCCCCCTTTTATTATAAAACTTGACGTCAGTACGTGGCATATATAGATTATTTATTCCACCATATGCCAATTGGTCTCGTGGTCTAGTGGTCAAGGTGTCCGCCTCGTAACCACGACATCCTGGACGTTTTCACGTCCCATGGATCGAATCCCAGCCTCGGCACTGAAATTATTTTAGTTAAAATAAAATAATCCCTGCTGCTATCTGGTGGCGACCAACAGAACTATATGACGTCGCAAGATGGCTGCCTCCAGCAGACGGAAACAAGATGGCGGCCTGCAGCAGACGAAACAAGATGGCGGCCACCAGCAGACGAAACAAGATGGCGGCTGATGATTACATCGAATTTCAAAAGTTCGAAAAAAAATTCAAATCCAAGATGGCGTCCGTGACACAAAGTGCAACGGTGACGTCAAAATTCGAAGTTGGTGGAAATTTCTAGAAATACAAGATGGCGGATGGATTAGCATGGATTGGCATACAGATTAGCATATATTAGCATTGATTGGCATACAGATTAGCATAGATTGGCATAGATTAGCATAGATTGGCATAGATTAGCGTAGATTGGCATAGATTAGCATAGATTGGCAAGGTCAAAGGTCAAGGTCAAAGGTCATGATGACGTCATCCAATATGGCCGCCGATGACGTCATCCAAGATGGCGGCCGGCTCCTGGCTCCTGCGCCTGTTCTTGAACCCCCTATTTCCAACTACTATTATAAAGAAATATTGCAATACATACACGCATTTGGAATGCTAATATTGCTGTAACTTCCGTAAACATTCCTGTGCGAATATAAACAGAACTATGATAAAGATATAACGCATATGATGTGCTTTATTATAGTGTGATGGCTATAAATTTAAAATCTTTATTGAATATCATTATTCTACCCTTTGGTAATATAGTGAAGACAACAGGAAAATGAGTACAATGAATTACAAATAAACATTATTTGTAATGGTTGAACAAAACCATGCATTAATATCAATAATTCCTTTCAGATCACGAAACATTGTAAAACATAACTCCTTTAAATTAACGTTGCCTATATGATGGCACACTACTGCAAATGTCCATTAACTTATGCACAACACTTATTAGGCTACATCCTTTCAGCAAGATCATGTGCTTTTAACTTAGGCTACATCTGTTCAGCAAGATCACGTGCTTTGTATTATCATATTGATCAAATGTTTAATCAAAGAACACTGGATGAATGTAAGGTAAGATTTTTTATCCGTGTTTTATAATTTGTAAAAAAATTTTGTCTATAAAAATAAAATTTGAATACTTAACTAAGTCAAAATTTTATGTAAAATTATGCTACTCTTCCTTGCTGCAACTATTTCTTAAGGCGGCATGGTATCTAAACCAGAGCTAAATGCATTAATTAAAAACTGAAGATTACTTGAAGCCAAAACTTCTGCCTTGGTAATTTCGAACATTTAATTGCTGCGGAAGAAACAACGCTCGAGAATTGTCTTTTTAGGACGTCTGCTAATAAAGTTGGCAAATAACATTATGTAGGATTTTGTTTTGCAGTTTTTCAATGTTGTCTTCCAAAAACCAATAACGTCCAACTGACGCTTAAAGCATTTATTTATCTACCATGCCCCCCTTAAGCATCTACTAAACTTCTCATTTTTATTTACTCATGATCCCATTGATTCTCCACCTTGAAATTTGGCACAAATCTAACCAATATATGTAGGAATAACATACTTTTTAAAAAAAAAATCTAAAATGGTGTTTTTTAGAAATTCAATATTAAAAATTTTGAAAACAAATAAAAATTATCTTATTTTCCAAAGTTGGTCATGTTACATGTCAATTTGAAGCCCATTCAATGACCTTTAAAATGAGCTGTCAAACAGCCTTCTAGCACCATTAGTTGGAAACCTACAAGTATTTGAGTGATATAAAACATTGCTAAAATTGGCTATTTTTGCAATTTTCAAAAATTTATACAAAAAAAACTACTCAATTTTTTTTTTTTTTTAGAAAAAATAGATTTATAATTTATTTAGTTGATATTACCAATATACAAAAAAAACATGAAAATCTAAGGTGTAGAGGTTAAGGCCTCTGGTTGATTTCATATGGAATGACCCTATGCTATTTTAGCATTTATTAAAGTGTAGCTTCAATGTGAATAAATATATATTGTTCATGACTCTCAAACCAGGAATAATGATCTCACATTGAGGCTGTTGTACTGCCTATACCAAATTATTCATATATGTAATAAAATATATTACTCTTGAATTATAAAACATACATTTTTTTAAATATCAATTGATTCAACAACACATATCGTTTGTGACTTCCTCATGCCAAAGTCAAAGTCCTGCTATTTTTTTTAATATTCTCCATAAAAAACTAAAAGCCAAGAGATCGCTAAAATCAGATTATAGATATCTGGAATTTTAACATGGAAAAGCTCGAATAACTATGTCCTTACATTACCAACTGTGTTTAGTGTAGTTTCATATTAGGTAATTAGGAACAATGTACTTTCGCAAAGGAAATTTTCTATCTTTTTGTGTCACATCCGTTTAAGTGCAAATTGTCGGATCAATTTTTTTTAAATAACACACATCGTTCATTTTTTCAGATTTGGTAACAGTTTTACTTAAATTTGTATGGTCACTTTTAAATATTGTGAGCAACGATTGTTTGGATTACAACTAGGCGCCCAATTAACATATTATTTAACTGATTTTTCTAATTTTATGATTTAAAGTATTTGAGACTTTTCAGTTAAATATATTTAGTATTGGCAGCTCAGGTGCATTTTATAGTAACTCTTGATGATAAAGATTTCAATAGTTTGTATAAATAGTTCCACTTTACATAAAATTGGTATACCAACGTGTGACAATAAATAGTAGAAATTCTACAGTGTAAGAGAAAATAGCAAGTCTTAGTATACAATCATTTGTTTGTACTAGTGATGCTAATTTTTTTTTTTTGCTTAAGCTTTTGCCAAGTTGTTATTATATTTAAACTGTGCCCGCCGGCCACACAACGCCGTTTCCGCCCCACTTCCGCGAACAGAGCTGTAAACCCTCAGTCAAATCAGTCAGGAACCTCCATGCGATATTTTGTCGGTGTTATTTTACAAAAAAATTGTATATTAATAATACCTATTTAGCCAAAACTACTCTTACACATACACCTACAACAGTGGAGATACAGCTGCCACCTACATCGGTGTAACATTAAACTTTTTACAGTCTATAAAAAGAAACATTTTCGAACCTGCGTATACTCATTGAAATGTTTCCCGTATCTACATGGCTATGGTATGTATGTGCCCCCAGTTTTGGTGTGTATTTACGATACATCCTGAAGGCTGTGTGTGTTTACTTCAAGGCCCAACAAGGCAGGCCGAAGATCTCGCAAACAGCGTGTCGCAACAGCGCATGCGCCCCGACACTGCGAGCGTCAGAATGCATTTCAATCATGCCAATGTCACGACGAACTTTTCCGTTTCTGTTGCCGCGGTCACTTCGCTTCAAATTAATTAATTAATTCATACATTAACATAATTATAATTGTTCAGTATTTATATTTTAAAAAAATATAGCGAATGGAAAGGTTACATTTAAATTATCGATAAAAATCACAAATCATATTCTCTTCAAAGTTATTTGCACACCAGAATCTTTTTTTTTCCCCACGAGGGCCTCTGAGATTAACTGACATGGAGTCAGGCTCCAAAATAATCCGAGTTCGTCCATCTTCAGATCCCCCCCCGGTTAAAAAGTAAAAGGCATCAGATGATGTTATGTTACATAAATAAAATTCTCACATCTCGTTCTTGATTTTTGTTTTCCCCGGGAGGAAAGGGGTTCGCACTTCTGGTTGATCGAAACTTAAATGAGAGGTTGGTTAGGTTAGCAACATTTAAAATACTCTTGAAGTGAAAACGTATGGATTATCGCAAAAAATATGTTTTTCATTCCGACTACGAAGAACGAGCGCAGAACTTCGGATACGTTCGAGAC
The DNA here is from genome assembly GCF_032445375.1 of Bacillus rossius redtenbacheri. NCBI lineage: Eukaryota > Metazoa > Arthropoda > Insecta > Phasmatodea > Bacillidae > Bacillus > Bacillus rossius. The sequence goes on along the minus strand of NC_086332.1, from coordinate 86,976,684 downwards.
GGTTCAAGAGTATAAAACAAAAATTGGGGAAAAAATAATGACAAAAAAATATAATTCAAGAACAGTTTAAGGTATGTACGCCCTTGCAAAAATAATAGGCGAAATGGACTCCGAACCAAGGTGACCTTTGCAGGGCGTACACACAGTGCAACCTGAACTAATCCAGTGCCTAGTTTGTAAGTGAAATAAATAAATGAAATAAATTTCACCAGAAGTAAAATAAAGAACGAACGCTGACCCAGCGTCGTATTCGCCACCCCTACGCCCAGGTGGACTCTTTCCTACCCCGTCCAACTCTTCATCCAGACCACGCTGTCTTATGTATTCTCCTACGATATTAATGCATGCAAATTGCACCTCGTGTCTGTGCCAGGGTTTGCCCTGTGTCTATGCAGGTTTTACCTGGGCCCAAATTAGCATGGTTTTAATCAAGGTTTGAGATAGGGGAGTTAGACATGGCTTCAATCAGTTCTACTGCTGGCCAATCCCCGAACAAGCACTCGATGCATGCCACCTTCTCCCTACGTGGATAATCCTTAGCATGGCTAGGCGCATAGTCTTCTACCTGAGACCTCTCCTACAAATACACTCAGTTTTAATTAGTTTAACATAAAAAATAAAATAATTTCCGCTGAACATTTACCCGTTATTTCTTACCGACCCCGAACAAGCGCCGAGCGTCCACCGAGTTATCGGGGAGCGCAAATGCCACGGGGCCCTAGACGCCCGCCGCGGACTGCGAGTTATCGATTGGCCGGGCGGGCGAGTCCATTCGCGGAGGGCGTGATCCAGGTTTGTGGGACGTACCGAAATCACCGTCACTGGGCCGGGTGTGCCGTCGCCGAGGCATGTAGATTCACCACGTTTCAACAAAACATGGGGAAATGATGCAGGTGTTACTACTGATTCAATACAATTTCTTGAACATACGCACTGTTTGTCATGGGAAAAATCCATAAGTGCAAAATAAGAAATTAAAAAAATGAAAACATGAACCCACACCAATACAAGCCTAATTCAGCTGATGTCAAACAGATAAACCCGAGCACAGACGAACACATTCTATCTTAAATATCAGAAAGCACAAGAATTCCGTGGAAGGAATTTAGTCATCATATTATTTTGCATTTATGAATTTTTTCCATGACATACAGTACAAAACTGCAATGGCGTATGTCCAAGAAATATATTAAATCACAATTCCTCATTGCAAGAATCATTTAAAGAACGTGGGCCCTACTATGTCCATAATCGCGAGAGCAAGAACCTCTGCAATACCACACATTCATTATTTGTAACGTAATTCATTTTGACCACGTCTGGGTTGAAAAATAATGCTCGTGTTACAAAATAATTACCAGTATTGCAGTCGAGTTTTTTTTTGTATTATACGATAACAAAGAATTTGGTTTAATAATTACAAACGTTTGAGCTGTAATTGTTTAATACTGACAGCTCAACTGAGTAGCCACTTAATTTCTGAATGAATGTGAAACAACCATAAATATTTCATGTCAGATACGTGTCAGGGCCTCATGCATTTTGTAGTGCAAGGGCGACCTGACATGCCTGTGTAGAGCTGCTCCAGTCGCAGAGCAAGCGTGAAGGTAGAGCAGGTTTGGGTGGCACGGCGCATCTCGAAGACAGGTGGTTTTAATTATTATTAATATTTTTTTACTGTAGCATCATGTCAGCGAGATCATTACACTGTTAAAAACGTTCACTTTAAAATTATTAAGAGCACCGGTTACAAATAATCCAGGTATCTTCGTAAATTTACAGGTACTGAATGAATTCACGTGCTTCGAACATAAAAGATACAAAAAGTCACAAGAATTATGCATATTGATATGTTAAAAAAATTGTCAAAACTTGTTAAGGATAAAAAAATTCCACAAACATTCTTCTTCCTTCCATTTGCCTATTGACCTTGTTTACATCGAAACACTACTCAGGATCCAGAGAAGTTTTTAAGAAGATCCAGTTATTCAGAACTAGAAGAAATCTTAGTTTAACTGAGGTGAAATATTCGTTTAAAAGTCTGTAAATGTATTTTAAATTCTAACAGTGTTGACGACATGGGCGTAGATCCGGGGGTGGCAATGGGGCCGCCCCCTGGAATTAAGAAGCCTCTCGCGGGAGAGGGGGGGGGGTGCGCCTGCAGTTGCAAAAGCGTGACTTTGAAATGACAAAATTATGCCTTATGGAAAACTTTCTGTATATTTTTAAATTTTCTGCTTATTGCGTGCATGTAGGCCAAAATATGGGCAGTGTACAGCATACAAGCACCGTATCCAGAGATGACGTGTCCCCGTTAATCCCGCGTGCAAAACTCAGGCAACCCCCACCCTCCCCCCGGCTCTGAGAATACTACAGAGTTTCGCCCCTAAGTGTAGATACAGTAACACACAACAAAAACGCAAATATCGGAGAATAACTAGGCCATGGCCCACAGAAAGGAACGATCCCAGCATCTGCCGGGAGTATTTCGGAAAACCACGGAAAAGTAAAGTTAGGATGGCCGGTCCGTGACGCGCACCTAAGTCCTCACCACTTCTCCACTTTGTTACGAAACTACACAAAATAACACAGATATGTTAACGCTCTTATGTGTGTTTGTAGATAGGAACGATTTCCAGAAGCTAATCTCTATTTTTTCTTTATTCTTTTAAATATTATATTGAACACGCCAATGTTAAAAGCACGTAACTAACTTACTTCACAATAGTTTTAATGCACATGCTGAAATCAAGAGGTGACGGCGAGTCATGCTAGTGGTGGCTTGTTGTGCGGTTAATTGTGCAAAATAGGACGCTAAGGAAGTCAAAGTAACGTTTCACAACGAAGTGCTACATAAGCTACTTATTTCATTCAAGACTTACTTGGTGTATACAGCCGAGTTTGTTTACAAATGATAATTCATTAGACAAGCTCATTTATTTTAATATAATTATAAGTTAAGTGGTAATTTGATGCCGTATTCAGGGCCATAGTGAGGCAGGAACCAAACCGGAGAGGGGGGGGGGGATCTAAATGTTATTAATACCTGATAATTTTTCCGGTTAGAACAAAAATAACAAAGTCAAATGTTCATTGAATAAATATGAAATTTTAGAGTAATACGATATACACAGTTAACGTTAACAGTTATGACCACAGTAACGTTCGCAGTGTAGATTTTTTATTTTAATTAAAGGGTTTAAAAATACATCAAATTATTTCCTCCCGGACCGTTTCGTTAGTTTCTCTCGCTGGCTCTGGCAGAAGACCTGCGTATTTCAATGTATCATTCACAAAGTATTAAAGAGTTTCTCAATGAAATGCTAAGAGATTTTTATAATCTCAACAATGTGCCGGCCGCGTCCGCCATGACACTCTTTTTTGACAGTTCTATTTTCAGAACCCACGGTTCAGTTTCTGAAGCCATGCATGTTTTACTACCCATCATTAGTCCATGGGCACGGCCATATAGATAGGACTGGCAATTTCCTATTATTTGCCTTGGCTTGTCTCGTCCACTTAGTGAAGCTCGCGGCAGTCTGCGAACTAACGACGTTAGTAGTAGTGGAACCCATTATTAACATGGGAGTTTCGTGTATAATATATTATTCTTAATTCCATCACAATCTTTGAAATTTTTTTTCCATGTTATTATTTTTTTCAATTGTTTCGGTGTTTGGTAAATGTCTAATCTTTACCAATGCGTTAAAAATTTTCCCGTTTGTCAGTTAAGTTGAAGTGGTGAGAGAGAATGCCTCGCTCTTGTATTGTGCCCGGCTGTAATGAAGGTTACGGCTTAAAACCGTCAATTTTTTTCTTTCGTTTTTGTACCTATCTAACGACCGGTTTAAAAAAATAGCAAGCTGCAATATTGGAAAAATTAATAGTTGAAGTCCTACTTAGATTTTAAAGAATTCTTGGATTAAAAATCATGTAACAATGACACTTGCTTGACGATTAAAATGTATGGAAAACAAATATTATTGATTTAAATGCTCAATTAACGTTTCAAAAATGCTTTCTTATGGGAGATGAGAATTTTTTTTTTTTTTTGGGTTTCACATTCTTAACACTCCAACTTTTAACTGACAATTGCGGCAAATCTACAAGTTATTACTATTAATTTAATCCCTAAAAAGCTCCCAAATAATTTAAAAATCCTAAACTGTACTCGAAGTTTAAAACTAAAGACGCTTTTAAAAAATATTCCCACTTCTATACGAATCTCCCGTTTAACACCATGTCAATAATGGGTTCCGCTACTACTAGCGCCGTTAGTTCACAGGCCGCCGCGAGCCTCACTAGGCGGACAGAGGATGGAGATGAGTTGCCCAACCTGTCTGTATGATCGTGGTCCATGGGTAAGACGTTGTATTCGCATTCCTGAGGACGCGGGTTCGAATCCCGGGCCGGCTGTGTCCCACCGAGTTGGCCTCATGTCATACATACTTCCTTCCCCGACTCCACGGCTTTGTACATCCCTGACGACCGCTGTGACTGGTCGTTCCTGCTCGGCGAGAAACATAAGGTTCGCTGACCCCGACTGCACAACCGAATAAGCCGCGTTTATGCAAATTCTTAAATATTTATCTTGTATCAGCAGATGTTAGCTTAGGTTAGGTCTTGCACGTAAATAAGATTCTCGGAAAAATTCGTTCTTTATTTCTTTTTCGAGATGTTAGGATTTTGCACATTTAAGAGATCGAAACCTAAAAGATTGGTTGGACGTGAGTGATATTTAAAATACCCAAAAATCGTGACAAATGGACGAAATCTCGCAAAATGGTGGTTTCTTTTAAATGAAACTTCTTGAGAGCCTGTATGATAAGTCGATGCGATGACGTCAGTGCATAACGAAAAATGCAGCGCTCAGCAGTGGGGAGTAAAGACTCCGAGTACTACAAGGCCGACTTGCACAGTCGTGACTCAAGGCAAAGTAAAGTATTTCTACATTTCATTAACCTAAAGTTTTTTTTTTTTTTTTACTTATCTGACTTTGCAAGCTGCCTAAAGACTCTTTGCAGGTTTTTCGTCACTATGTTTGTTAAAAACGTGAACCTCCATTGTGTGATTCAGCTGTGTCGTTTTATCGTTCAAGTAGATTGTTGAAGTGTGAAGTTTCACTTCCAACGCGCAGTGGCAGCCATGCACCGATATTATTTTATCCTGAGATCGCGAAGTTGCACGAGCGAGCAGCGAACTTGGGAAAATTTTACTTAATAGAGGTTCATTGGAATTACGCCATTGCAGTTTTGCACTGTTTGTCATGGGAAAAAATTCATTAATGCAAAACCCACAGCATAACAAGCCTAAATCGGCTGGTGTCAAACAGATGAACCCAGCGATGAACTTGAACAGGCATCATGGACAACACGACGACAGCACAGACGAACACATTCAAACTTAATTATCCGTGAAAGGAATTTAGTCATGAAAAAAAAAAAATAACAGCACAGACGGAACACAGTGGGCTAACAACGACGAGACAGCTTCAACAATAAGAGTAAATACAGACAGACAACAAAACCTGGACAACGCAGCAAGACTGGCGTATGTCCATGAAACTGTATTAAATCAAAATGACGGGGGGGGGGGGGGGGGTGCGGGGGACTGATCGGGAGCGAGTGAACCGCGGGGTTTCCCGGCCGCTCGCGCGGCGATGAGGAGTCGCATAAATTCCCATTGGCGAGGCCCTGCCCCGCTACTTCGCCAACTGCTAAGTGCGGCCATCCTGTGGGCTCGTGGGAGCGCTGCCGGCCGCTCGAGGACACTTCGCGCGCGGTCCTTCTTTCTGGGCCGAGGGGGCTGCTGCAGCCTTCCAGCGTCACGTGGTAGAGCAGGAGAGTGCGTCACTCCAGCGCATGCGCTAGCGGTCGAATGGAAAGAAGGGGGGGGGGGGGGGGGAGAGAGAGAGAGAGAGAGGTTTGTACGTGGCATAGCATTTGTAACACGTGGGAAGATGAAACGGCAGGGGAGAGGTACAAATGACGCACCACTGACGATATAGAGTTCTCGAAACGCTGCTTGTGTGTTGTCTACTCCTCAGTTTTTTGTTAACGGCCAACGATTGACGCTACATTATTTCTTTTATCTCATTTCAAGTATCTAAAATGTATTTATCCGTGTGGAAAAGAGTTAGTGAATTTTTTGCAATTACCTTTATAAGTATCATTCATTTTTATGTGAATAGTGCATTTGAAAATGTAAAATATAAGTATAGACTTCAGAGGTTAGTTTTATAAGTGTAATTTATTTTTGATGTGCACACTGTGATTTTAAATGTAAATAAGGACTTACAGACTTGTGAGATAGATTTTTAGAAGTGTAACTATGTTCAGTTGGAGTGTTTTTTTTTTGTTCTTTAATTTTATTCAACTTGAGATCGTGTTTAACATAATTCCTTCAAATAATAAAGAGACAGAACCAGATAACAGGTTTTTATCAAAGGCAGCGTGACAATAAACCGCCAAAAGAGGCGCCAAAACGTGCCAGTAAACGGACGAGAGGGTACAGTGCGCGGAAAAAGGCATATTTTTATTACAGCATTTCAGATCATACCATAAAAAATATACCAATAATTTATCTCCATACATAATAAGCCAGAAGTTTCACTTCTGACGCACGTGGACTCCAAGCACACAATTTTACACTCGCGATGAAGGATCCGCCCTGCGCGCCGTAAGGGCTGTCTTTAGTTTTCGCCAATCACGCATTTTCACGGATAGAAGTACATTTTTAGGCAATCCCAAGCTACGTAACTAAGAAAATGACTATGAGTAACAGCCGTGCATTAATTTTGCAAACTTTAAGTTACAACTAGTTGCCTGACTTTTTACAAATATTAGATAACACTTAGTCTCCATTTGCTACAAAAAACTACATGACACTCTTAAGTGGACATCCACGGGATGGGAATGCAATCTCCCAACACGGCAACTACAGCCCAGCATTAAATACATTATGCCCATAAAATAAGTCCCAGTTATAAATTTTAATAGTAGTAACTATAAGCGTGTTAGAGTGTTGGTTCAAGGTCACAATTAAAGATTAACTCAAACAGTTTTAGACCAGCGCATGCGCAAGTATTGCTACATTGTTTTCTCGCTCGCAGCGCCACTTAACGTCAAATAGTGACTCCTGAGCGTAAAGCGTTTTGTGTTCTGCAATTTGCTAAGAGTGAATCTGTAATTTCCGTTCAACGTGCGTTTCGATTTAAAGTCCATACCGGTTACAGTTGCTACATGCTTTAAAGCCAGATGACTGTTCGATTGGTCGTAATGGTCGAGACGACAGGCCTCTTTTTCGCTGGCCTCCACGTTCACCTGACATGCGATGTTTTTTTTGGGGGGGAGGGGGAGGGGGATTTATTTTCGTGTCTACGTTCCGCCACTATCATATGATTTGCCAGAGTTGAGACACAGAATTGAAGAGGCTATTACTTCCATTACTCCGGACTTGTTAACCAAAGTGTGGGAAGGATTCGAATTAATGTTGGACGTGTACTATAGGTATAGCTAAAAGTGCACATATTGAACATTTGTAAAAAAAAAAAAATAGGTTAGGTTATCATCAATTTTATGTATGATTTTTTGCAAATAGTCTAAATTCAACTGTTATAATATACCATTTATGGACATCCAATACAGTAGTAGAACTACGCTGACCCAGAATATTATGGAGAGAATCTGGCATGGAATCAACCGCAGCATTTGCCTCAAGTAGTGGCAAGAATCACGGAAAACATAAATTAAGACTACTCCACCTCGCTCCACACGATGCGCGCGTCTAAATTGTGCCACAAACTCGGATGAAGATGATAACAAAATTGACCGAATGAAGGAGTTTGTATTAATAACAGTTCTGAATGTCATATCCAGACACGATTAAGTTAAAGATGTTATTTTACAGTATTTCTTACTAAAAAAAACGAGTGACGTTCCAAGACAATAATTAAATACTTTTTTTCCCGCCATATTTACTATTGTGGCCATTATTTAACTCTCTATCGCTACGCACGTGATAGTTTGTTTCAGATTATTGATTCACCCAGTTGGCTGGAGTGCAACGCAGTGTCTTAAGTTTGTAACAGTTACTTAAACGCTTATTATGTTTCATGGTCACTAGTGCATACAAACAGCGATAAAATGTCAAAATCGCAAGCCTGACAATTGGTTCTGTACAGATTATAAACGACAGTAAATAACTGATAAATTAGTAAATAAGTCAAATTAGTAAATGGCAATTGCATTTTAAGTTAAAAAGATAAAATACAAATGTTCAATCGCTGTAACCCGAGTATAAATCTAACCTAAGTAGTCTGTTTGTATGACATGTTAAATTTAACATCACAGAAATATTTTTTTTCACTGCAAAAACAAAAACAGAAAATGTTACTTTTTTAAAAAAAACTACGGATTTCGTAAGAATGTTAAAACGCAAAATCCGCCCTGTAGATCAAGTTTTCATTCAGTATCTGGCACGAGGTGGAGCAGTGGTAATACAGAGCACTTGGTTTCCTGGGGTTTCGAGGTCGTGTCTTCGAATGTCGTGGACGGTTCCTCAGTTCTAACCCCACCCCTTCGCAACCTGATCAAAGTCCGTGTCGTTAGGTGCTGCCAGTTTTAACATTGTCACATATTTGTCTCCATTACACTTGACAACAAAGATTGAGGGGTAGAATTGGGCGGAAAATGGCTTCCAATTATCTTAATCAAATATAATGGGACAGATAACCTCAAACATGTTCTTAATCATGTCACGTCAAACTTTTCAATTTTAATTTAAATTTTTAAATAAAATAACGCATTACAGTGCTGGATAAAATTTTTTCAATTTATGCCATTTCGGTATTTTATTTTTTTAAGTGTTCAAATTTAAATTCACAATAATATTCGCTGCACAATGAAATAAGAGTTATGTGATTTTTCAAAGTTATTAGAAACATTCTTTTTTTACACTTTTTTTTCGCACACGGCCTTCATATCAACTTTATTTTTTATTTTACTTTTATAATCTCTATAATCGTCGTCCTTGTGTTCTTCGCAATTTTAAACATTCTTTCTGGCGGAAACGGAAGTCATTTCCGTTTTCGATAGGTACACACGATTTTTTTTGACCGAATGCATCCAACAGTCAAGATATTTTAGAACCCGTCCTATATGTAAAATATTTGATGAAAACTCAAAGTCATCCAACTTGTCAAACAAACATGGCTTGGCTAGTGACGTTTCGGTGACGTCATATAACCTTCCAACTTTATTTGACACAACATATTGGAAGGTGTTGGAAGCGACAATCTGACAGTGTGACAGGGCCGCAACCATCTCGGGGTCGATGAGATGTAAAGCCCCATCTTAGAAAGGGCCTAAGGACGACACTAGCTCGCTCATTACACGCCACTTCGTCACTTCACGCGAGGCAATGAACTGTCACGCAGTTTTCACGTTGGTGGCTCGCTTCTGTCAACTGCAAGCTACGTCCTCGTGGTTTTACAAATTAAATATTAAATGTAAAGGCTCTTTGTAAGTCCCTACGAAATTCCACTACTGCGTAACACATTTCTCATATCAAAATAGTAAAAACGTTGGCGAAAAACAAAAATCCAAAGAAAAACGCGTTAAGAACGAAATTAAAAAAATTAAAACTGGCGTGTTTTATTTTTCATAAACATTAAGCAGTACGTTTTCATTTTTTTTTTGCTTGTTATGTTTGATGTGTAAACATCTTAGCTCTCGGTATACGGCATTTGGTAGGAGTAATTTCGTGAAAATGGAACGGAAGTCGATGAACGCAATTGTGTCACAAAGTTAGCGGACCCAAGTGTAGCAACATAAACCCGTATACAGACACGTTCGTAAACATTAGGGGACATAACAAACATATTTATGTGCCAAACTATATTTTATAACAGTACAACTATACTTTAATATTTTGTTATAATTTAAAGTCATGAAAAGAAATATTAACAACTTAAAATACACGCAATACAATATTAAAAATCCTTAGATAACATTGATATGTAAAGATACCGCGACGTTAGTCATACTATAGTGAAATAAAAAAAAAAGTTTGCCTAAATATATTCGACGCCATGTTGAATAAAAGAATTTCGTGGTTAATTTTTTTCTGTTAAATCTTAAATGTTGAATCAGCTCAATAAGGTTAAGAAAAAAATATACATACATATACTTAGTAATATAATTGTTTTTAAATTTTTCAGGTTCGTAATGCTTCAGAGAACCAACAAAATGTTAAATAACGTTGACGCCATATTTGTTCCAAAACAATTGAGGCACTGACATTGAAAGGGAGGTAAGTGCCATTAATGAAATTTTTCAGGAGAAGCAAAAAACCATCTAGCCATAAATATTACAATGAATAGGAGGTAAGGGCCATTGATGAAATTGTTCAGGAAAATAAAAAAACAAATGAGAAGTATAAATTGAGACAAAATAAATATACAGATAAATTTATATATAACATATATATAATATATATGGAATATATTTATATATAGAATATAAATATATATAATTATATATTATACATAAATATATATAATATAAATATATATATAATATAAATATATAGAATAAATGAATATCGACATGCATGTTTTTAGGAGCCAGCTGCCCTGTCTGAGGGACTGAACTGTCGTTTCAGACACACATGTAGAATGGTGACAAATATTTATTATACCCTTAGTATTTAAAAACTAAACGAATAATCATAATACCACCGACATTTTTGTAACATTATTTACAAATGTCTTGATAAAATTTGTGGTACTTTTGGTCCATGTATGGCAGCATCTTCAGTAGATCCTTCTTTTTTTCCTTCATTGAGTGACAGATTTTTCTTGCATGTCAAACTCACATGTCTTTAAACTTACTGTACTTTCCCTTCTTGAAGATGGTGATGCTCTCCCAATCTTATACCTCATTGAAGCTCTGTTTTGTTTTTATCTTGGGCAGATCTACCTCAGACACTCTTATCCAGGATTTCGAAGATATCTTCAATGAACTTCTGTTTATGAAATTGTCACATGTTTTTCCAACATCAAACAAATCGCTTCTTTCCATCGGAACTACGATAAACGGTGTTTGAAGTCTTGTTGTTTTCACCATCTGATGAATTTCTTCTGGCACCATACACTTACAAACCTTCTTCCTTTTTTCAATCACACCAAATTCGCGATCGCAAGGCATATAAGAGTGTCCAGAGACCAAGAATTTTAGGTCAATTTCTTTAAAGTGCCCTTTCACTACAATAAAAATAAGAGCAATCAAAACCATTCGGCTTTTGTTCTGCCCTGCACAGTTGTCACACCAAATTTCTAGACGCTTGTTTGGTGTGAACTCTGATGTGAGCACTTTGAGCAAACAGGATGCAACTTCGTTTCCTCCTCGACCCCCAATACCTTCATGCCACATACACATGTAACTTCTTGAAGTGTTCCCTACATGTATACATGTATACATGTATACATACCTGTAGGTTGTAATTGGACCACTGTCTCGAATAAAACATATCACTGTGTCAAAGCAGGAGTGAACATAACTTGTTGCATGTCGATTGCTACAACTGTCACTGAACTTGAAGGATACTGACACTGCAGAATCGAGAAAGAAAGAAGTTTCATTGCTTTTTCTGCCTTCCTTTGGTGAAGTTCTCGACTAGCAGTTAAGGGGAATCTTGCTACCCCAACTGCTGACTTTATTTCTGATGTTAACTTATCACAGATTCGGCAGGTATCCGTCCTTGGCCTTTTAAAACTTAACTTGGGAAATTCCCGTTTGAATACCCTACGATAAAACCTTTCATCTATAGCTGTATTCGGATATTTTTCTTTAAATGCTTTGAACATGCGATGTATATTTAAGTCAGGGCTCAAGTATTCCTTTGAGGACTTGTGGCGAGAATAATGACTCTCTTCTCTTGGAAATGAAAGTATATGATTTTTAATTAGATGTTTATCATCATGTGTATATTTTTGTTCTTTGTGAAGCAGGATTCCTTCCACGACCATCTTTAAATACCACATAACCTTTCTTCAAACGTGTCAAAAGGTTTTAATTTTTTTTTTGGTAATCATGAATATCTCTCTAAATGTTTTGTTGCACACCTGTATGTTTCCACCTTTTGATGGAACATTATATGTTGCGGATGTTTGTCTTCTACTTTGGGAAGCATCGTCATATTTACCGTGACGCCTCCGTGATATGTTCGTCAAATTAATGCGACTCATTAGATATGTACCATGTGCTTCTGGTGTTAAACTGTAAAACTCAGAATGAAGAATCCGAAAATCATTCGTTGTAAGAGAATGACACTTGTAGCGACATTTGCAACTGGCCTAAAACAAAAGTGTAACAATCGGTACAGTTGACTGTTACTTATATTTGAATACAATACAGTGGAACATACGTACAATGAATAAAACAATATTTCCCTTACACTTACCTTATCTGGTAAACGGTAATCAGTTTTCTTTCGTGCCATCTTCAAGTGAAAGGTAAACATGTAAACATACGGTATTGATATAATAGATAATGTAACAAGGAAGCTGTCACATTAAACGTAAACAAATCGGTATCACAGATAATATTAATAAAGTAGGTGAACGTGTGAATGTCATAGATACCATTATAAATACAAACAATAACTGTAGCATGGAGGTTATTGCTTGTTAGTTGTGTTATGGCACTTACTTCTTTATCTATGCCAACTGTAATGGAGTTACCTCAGTGTCGCTGTACGACTAATTGAATACAAATAATGAAACGTCTTAGGCACTTGCCTCCTTTTCAGAGCTATTGGCCTTGTGACGAAATGATTTCCTGGGTTAATGTCATTTTAGTAAAAAAATGGCACTTACCTCCTTTTCAATGTCAGTGCCTCAATTTCCCTGGATAATAAATTATAGGTATTTCTTAATTTGCGATCATATCTTGCTATGAATATTCAGGGGTACAAAGTGTATTCAAGGATAGTTTCATAGACGCTGATAGGCGCGCAACCAAGAAAAATATTTTACAGTTTTTCCTTAACTGGAATACTTTTATTATATTTATCACGCTTGGCATTCTTTTAAAGAATTATACGTTAAATTTCGTGTCCGACTTTCGTATTACAAGCTTATTTTCAACATGAGAACACATGCATGTGCTCGTTACCAAGGTTAGGCGTTTACACATGACTGGCGAGTACTGAAAGACTCGCTCACTTTTATTTTACGTCTCGTCGACAAGATCATTACAGACGTAGGTATGTACACCATAGAGAACGGAAATTGAGCAAGGAACATGGCCTGCAGTACGGAACTACCCAGCTTGAGACTGTAGAGACTCGTGTAACCAAGGAAAACCGAAATCAAGATGGATCGACTGGGATGTGGGAATCGAACCCGAGGCCTCCCTTATGGGAGTCCAACGTTTACCGTAGCGCCACCTTGCTGGGTTGAGGGGTCTATAAATGACGCGTCAACATGCGACCCTAAATTAGGAAAGGATACAGATGGAGCATTAGCAGTCAGGCGTGGTAATTTATCACCAAATTACCCCCCCCCCCCCCATTTTCACATACCAAAATGGCGAACGTTAGTTTATATTTGTATCAGCTGTTCTAGCCTACTTTTATTAACGACTGTAGTTAAACTGTTCGGAAGAAAAATATATCAAAATATTAATGGTTAATATGTGTTAATGTATACATATATATGTACAAACACATCACCAGTCGAAAACGAATCTTCATAAAGAGTTTTTATCGTTAGCTGATTACACAGTCAAAGATTAATTTTACGTACACAGCACTTCGAAAACACTTTAGAAAAAATGTCAATGAAAAAAAAAATTGTTTGAAGAAAATAATCTCATAAACTGCAGTAAAAACTTTTTTATCCCCCACCCCCTCAGAAAACAACCAAAATAAAATTAATTAGTATGACTAATTCGAAGGGCTGCTGCGAGTGATCTTGTCGGTTGCCACTAACTCTAGAAAGCAAGGAGCCACCCAGACAGTGACGGTTTGTCGCAGCTTAGATGGAGTCTGAGGGAGGCAACTTGCCAGGATAGGTCTAATCGGGCGAGTCGCCAGGGTAGAGGATGGGGAGGGTAGATGCGTGGTGGCTGGACGCAGCTAGGCCGTACTGCTGGGAGTCCAGAGGGTCATAGTGCCTGGACATCGGGTCTAGCGAGGGGAGGCAATCTGTGTGGTGGGTGACGGTGCGACCGACGACATGCAAACACGGTGGAAACATGCAACTGCCGGGGATGTCGCCGCGAATGTATCCACCCTTTCCGTCCTCAGCTGATCGCCCTGCAGGTGGAATAAGTATAATTGCCTCGCTGCTCAAGAGAACGGCTTGACCTGCAATGTCGATGCACTGCTTCAATGTATGATACCTTCAATGTATTATCGGGGACAGCAACAACGGTATTTACACTGTATAGGCATTTAAATTATTGTTTGGTGGCAGGTTTTGTCGTCATAAACAGGCTACTTGTTAACTGCTATTTGTGAAAAGCCAGGCAACCCTACTAATATTATAAACTAAAAGTTTGTACGGCGCCTATGGCGCCAGTTATGTAGCTGTATTTCAAATGTTACTCTAACGTTACACTTCCATTTTTATGGAGTAGGCTAGTATTTTTACTTGATGATACGTTTGTCTCCAAGTAATACATATCTCTTTGGAGTTACAGATTCTGTGATTCAGTGATGAGTGTAACTATAAATAGGATTAATATAAATCCTTATATAAAATTAATTATTAAATATAGTTAAATAATCGAGATAGAATTTAATTAATAATGAAAATCAATAAATAACTTAATTTGAATAATAATGTATTAATATATAATTTGAAATACAAATAAATAATACTTACGGGAACATGACCGCACTTATATAAAAACACTTGAAATGATTTATAAACACAATTTATATCACTAATATTCACAATAAATATTTCTTTTAAATTATATGGACCAGTATTCAATATAATTAACTAAAATAGGTATATGATTTAAAAGCACGTATCCTTTTTTTTTGTATGTAGCTTTTTTCCATCTTATCAATTATTCGTTGCATGCTGCCCGCGCATCGTATAAATTAACTGTCATTTTTTATAACGTGCCTAAAGAAGTATAACATAACCTCACTTACATATAATTTGTATGTAGCCACTAACAACCAGTCTATTTTTTTTTGCATGCTGCGCACGTATAATAAATATTCACTATCAGTTTCCATAACGCGCCCAACAAAGTATAACTTAAAAAAAATTTCATTAAAATTGAATTTAATATTTAATTCTTTATGTAATTTTAGTTAGCTGTAAGACGCCTAAGGCAAACGTTGAAAAATAAAAATACAAACAAAAATTTCAATTTAATATACACAAATATTTATTAAAAATTCAATGTATTTTAAATATTTAAATATGTTGCAAGCGCATTAATTTGTCTCTGATGATTCAATAATATTCCTTGCTGTTGATTGAATCAATATACACTTTCACTTTACTTGCAACTCTTGATCGTGACAAAGCCACATAAAGTTGGTCGTGTGAAAATATATTGAACAGTAAAATATGTATTTCATATTTCATTGCCTATAAAGGTGATATTAACAAAAGACCATTCATCTACCTTATGACATTAATAATTCAAATACAGAACGACATAAGGGTTATAATGGGCATACATATGGAAAGATATGGTCATGTATATGGAAATATAATGGTCAAACACATAATAATTCTCACACAGAATTATAAAAATCAACTATATATATATATATATACATTATCATACATTATACATTATCATACATTTAAGATACTAAACACACCAATGATTTGCAGGAAAATGGCTTACCAAACACAGAGCTGTAGTCAAAATATTATCTTTGCGCCACGGACTCGGCAGCAATGCTAGGAAGAAGAGGTTAGCAAAGAGCAATAAAAATTATGTAGCCTACATCGTTACGCGATCATTTATGTCAGTGATGACCATTAACTATATATAGGATTCCAAAGTGTGTTTGTCTGTTCTTCCTTCACGCAGCAACGGAGCAACGGAGCAACGGATCGACATGATTTTTTTTCCATATAGATAGTTTATGGGCCGGAGAGTGATATAATTATGAAATTCCATCCCTGAAAGAGTGAAAAGGTGGTAAATTCACTTTAATAACAGGAAATCAAACTAGGTATGTCACAGACACACGAACAATGAGTTTGTGTCATTTCTCTATGTCCGCCACACGGTCATATTGTAGGGGTCTGGCAACTTCCTATCCTTCTCCTTGGCGAAATCCATCCGTACAGCAAAGCTCGCGGCTGCTAGCGAACGAAAAAAAATACGCTAATAACAGTATAGTTTAGAACTTCGTCATTCGATGGCGTCGCCTTGAATTTGTAACGCGTTATCGTTTGGTGCGTCCGTCACGTCTTGCCTAGGGGTTATCTACCTTCCCACAAATAGAATATGAATATTGGCGTTTCAGTTTTGCTGATGCGCAGGCTTAATTTTATGCACCGTGATTTGCAATCAATGGGACTTTAAAATTAAAATTTATCGTTTTTCAAGTGTATGTCCTACAGACTTGAAACTCGGCAGTGGTGTTTCTTATATTATTATGTGTAGCCCGGGCAACGCCGGGAACTCCAGCTAGTATAATACATTAATAATTTAAATTTTTGCCTGACTGATTGCGCCGAGGTGACTCGCTAGAAATTTAATTTCCAGTTTTTCAACAACTGGGTTGAGGAAACTGCGCGCATTCGGGCGAGACGCTGGCGGGAGAGCCGGGCCCCAGAAACTAGAGCGCCGCGGGCAGACAGAGCGACGCCGGTGGTCGATGCTGGCGGCGGTGCCGGCGCCGCCGGGGGAAGGACTTGCTATCGACCCTCTCGTGGGCCGCCAGGACGCGCTCGCTTGTATCCTTGGCAACTGGCAAGCGCTCGCATATTGACCATCCGTCCCACGATCCCATTCGCTGCCCATCGACCCGGCGTAGCTCCCACACTAGGCCGCGCCATCTTGGTTCGCACTGTTCGACATGGCACAGGGCCTACAGTGCGAGCCAAACTTGAGACAGGGCCGTGGCCTGGCTTTTGTGCAGGAGGGGGTACCGTATAACCATTTTATCATTTATGAGTTTTCTATATAATTTTATTTTAATTGATTTTCACACTAAAATCTCCAACGTTTAGACATATAAATTTAAGTAATGGTTTTGGTTGGAAAGGAAACTGAACGTTTTATACTTTAGTTTCTTTTTAACTTTTTGAAAACTTTTTTCATGAGTTAATTGTTTGATTTCATTAAAACAAGTCGTAAATACTTAAACTATATATTAATGTTACTAAATGCATAAAACACACATGCAAAATGTGTGCAAACCGGCATTAAATAAAGACTATTTGGAAACACAATTCCTGCTGCTTCTGTTTGTGAGGCATGTCGGGTTATAGGCATAATGCGGAGGAATTAAATTATTGCACACCACTAAGTATGACAACAATCCTTCGAAAACAATCTCAATGGATCTTATGTAGCTAAAATTGCTGTAATTTTCTTATTACGACTTCTCTTTTTTTTTTTTCATCCTGGAAGGGAGGGGTCTGGACTCCACTGACCTTCGCTTGGCATATCGCGGAGATGAACGAAGGGGGTAAGCGGGACTGTATGAAAAAGTGGGAAAGGGTATACGTCATCAGTGGGGCGCGGCCTAGGATGTTTAAAATATCTCTTTGGGCGAGACGTTTTTCTTGGAATGCTACACCCGTTCGATATATGTTGACCACCATGTAGTATTCTAATGAGCAATGGTGTCGAGTGGTAAGCGTAGAAAAACAAACGATTTGATTTTTGGAACAGTTATGTAACCGGGCCGTGTCGGGTCGGCACTATTTATTCTCGTAGGGCCACGCCTACTGTTTGGCTCCGCCGGTACAGTTTCCATCGAACTTCCAAGATGTTTGACACACACTTACCCTTTGACCACTTGATGCAACCACCATTCGTTGACTTGCGTAATAATTACGTCAGTTGCATTGGTCCACACGAAATTATCAGGGTTTTTTTTCTTCCAGAGGTTACACGCTATAATCTGTTAGTAAACATACGGCTGTAACGAGTTTTGAAAATTTGGTAAGGAAATATTTATTCCTGCCGTGACAGAAAATTAGATACATAATTCAAAATTGACATTATCAACAAACAATCGGAACAATACAACGAAAATTGAACCATAAAGTTAACAAAAATAGACCATCTCCGCATTTTTTTTTAATACGATGAATTACTGTACTCCTTGCACCCTCGGGAAAAACGTAGTTATGTAACGCAAGGCTGTCCACTAGGCCAAAATAATTTGAGCTATTATGGCCAAAGTTAGTATTTTTGTGAACAGATGGCGGTGCGAAACCAGCAAAAATTATTGAATCAGTTTGAAGAAGATTCGGTTTTTAACTAACTCATACAAATTTTCATATTATAATGACCACGTAGTTTGGTAATGAAAAAAAATTAATTAATTTCACGTTCTTTTAAAAGATTAAAGTAACGTTTATAAATATCGACATAGTTTTTCTCTGAACGTTAGTTTTAAATTTAGCTGTAATATTAAAAGTTAAACTTGTGCAAGACCAAACTAATTTCAGGCGAGATAAATGTCGTATTTCAAGGAAATACTTTCATTACATTTTTATAGCTTTAAGAAACCTAAATTTACGGTGCGTTAATTTTTGTAAATAGGTTTAAAAATAAGATTTTTACAGTCTCTTAGCCGCTGGGGTAAATTATGTGGAATCGTTATTTTTCTTTTCAATCAAAAATACAAATATGATACAATTTGAGACCATGTTACAAAATAAACAACGTCCTGAAGATAATAGTTACAATTTTAGATACTACACAGACGAGTCTCGCTTCAGTCTGTACCATTCAGACGATCGAGACAGAGTGTGGAGACCACCAGGGGAGCGGTACGCTCATTGTACTCTTCATTGCCTTTCCAAAGGCCATCAGTTATGGTTTGGGGCGGAATACATTTCCAAGCTCATCGTAAAGATTTTCATTGATAATGGGGCTCTGACTGCCCAGAAGTACATTGAGGAAATGCTCCTAGAGACTGTGATACCATTCGATCAATGTATTTGTGAACAGTTCATTTTCATGCAGGATGTGCGCACACATACCGCAATAATTGTCACCGAATACTTGGCGCACGTGGGATCTACAGTTTTGGACTGGCCTGCACCATCTCCCGATATGAATCCGATAGCGCATTTTGTGGGATAATTTGAGAGAACGTGTTAGTCACCTTCGTCCTCCTCCTAGTACCTTAAATCAGCTTCAAATTCCTCTTCTTGAAGAATGGGATGCTGTGCCAGTGGAATACGTTAAAAATGTAATAATTTCTTCTATACCTGACAGGGTTAGGGGCCTTCGCCGTGCAAGAGGGAGTGATACCCGTTAATACCATCCCTTGTCAGAAAACCTGACGAAAATGAAGAATTGTCAGTTTTAAAATAAGACATACATTATTTTTGTTCTTTTTAATGTATCTGTCCAGTATTAATAAAATTTATTTGTATTATGTTAGACTTTGTTTAAATAATCTATAAAAAAAACTAATTCTTACCACAAATTTAAAAAAAAATCTATTTACTAGAATTATGGGGGGAAAACAGTGTGTCCGGTTTTTTTTCCCTGCTGAGTGTATCTATGTTTCTACGAGTTATACAATTTATAAATTACAATACATATCCGAAATGTATTTATGTAGTGCTTTCCAAATGATAGAAATTGTGCTCGGTGTAAAAGGTGCGTACACTGTTGCTATATGTCAGTGAAATAGCCGCGCGAGGCATGCCAATTATAAACAGAAGGAATGACCTCTACGAAAAGCTTTGATACCTAGTACTAACGTTTCATACTAACCTCTAGTTAACCTTAACAGCATTGTCCTATCACCGTTGCACATAAAACTGTAACTTGTGAAGGCATTTTCGAAGGCCTTTAACAAAAATAAAAGTGCCTATGAATACTTATGCAAAAGTTTCAATGACTAAGCACGGAATAGGTAAAACAGGGGGTATTTATAGGTCCTCAGATACCCAAGTATTTTCAAGACAAATAGTTTGAATCCCAATTCCATACTGATAACGCTACATGCATGGAATTTTTTCCGGAGTATTAGTACACAATTTTTGGGCAACCTTCGCGCTGAAAAAAAAAAGACATAGTGAAAGAACTTATATTTTCCTGCGAGAAACTTGCATGCAACATGTCACAAAAAAATGCACTTCCTATATTCAGATGTTGATGTCTACAAAGCTTATTGTGGCGCTTTCAGTGTCGAAAACGGAGAGCGATTCTAAATCAAGACATTTCTGCAATAAAACAGCATTGCAAAAGAAAGTGGTCTGTTTCAATGTCAGCATCATTCTCCTGGATGCTCCATAACTCTGGTTACATATTTCATTCTTTAATTTTATGTGAATTCTTCGTTGAGGAGTCAGTAAATATACTGTAATTTCTAACAGTGCAGACGTTCCCCACGAACGACGGGCAGAAAGAACGGTGTGTATGAAAAATTTATTGTGCTCCCATAGCCTCACATGTAACACGTCAACACAGAAACCAATCGGCAATCTGAGCCAGGAGGCGATCTGTGAAGGACGGATGCGACGTCCTGGCGGGGGCGGCGACTTCACTGCAGCTCGGCGGCGCCGTGTTAGGCCCTAGGCCGAGCAGCACAGGGATGAAGCTGCTGGCGGACAGCAGCAGTGTCTCTGGGGTGGGCGCGTTCCTCCGGACATCCCGGCCGCGCCCCACGACACTTCCACGGCCAACACACTCCTCAAGAACCACTAATCATTACAGCTGAGAATTTAGTTTATCTTCGATACACACGGTGGTTTATTTATTTCCCATTTTTTGAAGTGAAACTTCTTTGCTGAGGGAGCTACAATTTTCGAGCATTACGACAATTCTGAGAGAGAGAGAGAGAGAGAGAGATCTTATAAATTAAACTTAATGAGCCTTTAACTTCAGGAATTTAAACAGGCTATTAAGTGTATGAAACCACGTAAGGCACCGAGAAACTATGAAATTCTGACAGTAGTCCTTAAAAAAACTTCCTAGCTTAATTAATACATACCATGTTTAAATTACAGTATTTTCCATTGCAGTGCGGAAAGAAGCGAATACCTTAGTTTTTCATAAACCAGGATAAACTGCCCCAAAATTATAGGCTCATTAGTTTGCTTAGAACAGTGTCAAAAGTAGCAGAGTATAATAATATGCAGCAACTAACTTCTCACAATAAAGAAAATTATATCTTGCCAAACAAACATTTCTGTTTTTTCAGCGCGCATTCAACAAAGCATAAGTTTATCTGTATGCTAGAACAGATAATAACGGTGTTTTTTTCGGAATAGTTATAATCAAGCAGCATTTGTGGACACGGAAAAAGCCTTTCATAGAGCATTTCGTACATGGTTAAATTATAAATTATATCACACTGGCTTCCCCGATTATTATATTAAAACACTGGAATCGTATTTAGACATCAATTTAGAGTCACGATAAAACGGGAACAGCCTGGTTTGAAAACAATTAAAGCAGGAAACGCACCAGGTAGGGCCTAGTTTATTATAGCTTATATAGAAACATTTCTATCACTAGTATTAACAATAATGATACGGACCAGTACTCAATATCATTTACCAAAGTATAAGAATTGCACATATATAAATTTTATTTGTATGTAGTATTTTTATTTACCCATGTTTTCATCATGTGAAAATTTCGCTTTGGTGAGCGTGCATCGTAAAAATTCACTCTCATCATTTCTTTCACAACGCATCTAAAGAAGTGTAACTTCAAAAACTATGCTAGGTCGAACAGAGGCCGAAGCCGTAGTGTGCTGGAACAGGTAAATACCATTAGGTATAAAGTCTATTACCGCCATTATGGTTATATGATGCTAGTATTTCTTTATTGATTCGCAGGTCCCCGTGTATACAAAAGTCGCAATAAACCAAATCACACACAGGAAATTAAATAATATATATATCCACTACATCTAGCTAACGACTATCATTAATGTAAACACTAACGCATCAACACTCGTGGTTTACTTGATACCGCAGTATCAATAAAACAATAGTTTCGAAGATAAATTAAGGCTTGGGAATGATAAATGACTGCGTGCATTCACCGCGCAATGTAATTTCCACTTCATCACTCTTTATCGTGGATCATTTGTCTTAGCCACACCACCGCCCAAAACACTCCATTAAATTATTTTCCTACCAAGCTCTACCGTAAAACTTGTTATCGACCACCATCGCACTTTCCACTACTAAACCTCACTGCGTCAATCTTATTATCGTTCTCTAACTTTCACTGCACACGCACACACTCGCTGAAGTTGGTTTTTGTTTTTAACCTTCACCAACAAATAATGAATAACAAAAGCCCAAACCAAAATATTTTTGTGCGATGTCAATACACATATATACATACGCATATGCCTATATTAAAATGACGGAGTTTGCCATGTGGCTCACGCCCGAAATCGTTGTTCCATATAGTTACACAGAGTGATGCAGTGCGCAACTTATATGAGGCAATTACTTATAAAAGAGGACAGGTTGAAAAAGTATTAGAATTTTTTTAATAAATTATTAAGTTTTGTGTACCTAATAATTAAACTCAAAAAACATAAAAACAGCGCAAATAACCCAGTACATGTGATAGAAGTGGAACTTCTTTGGCAATTTATACCTCGACTCGAAAGTATATCGTAATGGGTAAAACGGCAGATAGAGATAGAGAGAGAGAGAGAGAGAGAGAGAGAGAGAGAGAGAGAGAGATAAGAGAGAGAGAAGAGAGAGAGAGAAGACAATTTCGAAATAAACATGAGTTAACAAAATTATTACTTACTTCAAAACAACTGCTCAGGATAACAATGATTATTTATCAATCTAAATGATTAATTAACCATAAATGTTAGTGTTGAACTAAAGATAAAACTGTGCATGTTACTGTTTCTTCAAACAATTTTGCCATTTGGAACATGCTAAATATCTGAATGAAATAAGAAATTCATAACAGGTAGCACTATCTATGCGGGAAATTCAGGGACTGTCTTAACAGAGCTCTCTACGCTGCTGGTATAACAAGGATGACCGCGAGCGAGCTGGTAGCAAACATAAAATTCAAGGCACTCACAGCTGACTATAGGATACCTATATCTATTTTCTTAAACAAGCGCATGAGAACACTCTGTTTTATTCTTTCGTTTATCCATCTCTCGTGTGTGTGTGTGTGTATATGTATGTATGTATATATATATATATATATATATATATATATATATATATATATACATATATATATATGGAGAGGAACGAATGATCGCACAAAAAGGAGAACGAAGACAAGCCCAGAAACGTATATAGCATAGTGCTCTCTTTATATATACATTTGGCCATGTACCTATTCTCTGTCCTTTTCAAAACAAAAACATTTCACAATAATGTTTCACGAAAACATTGCATTAAAATTCTTCCTTAAATTTTTACTCTCATCTCGCCCAAAGAATTAACAATTCAAAAATTAACTATGTTATATTGTTACAAGCGCTAGCGACGAGACTGGCCAGCAGCCCGCGCGCCAACCTGCGGGTTGTGGCCCGATGCAGGTAGCGCCTCACCCTCTTTTTCAGCTGCGTGGTAATCCGATTACCAACGAAGCCTCGCTACATTCCTTCCCCTTCCTCAGCACTTTCCCATTCTTCCCTAAGCTTCTCTGCATCTCTCGAGGGTTCGGCACGCTCCCAGAGCCCCGCCTCCGTGAAGTGGCGTAACTAGAACGCCATTGTTCTTGGAGCTTCGAGAGTTATGTCGGGTTCGAGAGTTATATCGGGGATTCTGATGGCGCGACACTTCGGAGAGCTACGAGACCTTTCTAGGGCAGGACTTGGCAAGTATATAAACGGATATACTTGACATGCGAGGGCAGTGCGAGCGACGGGCTTCGTGTGCGAAGATTGAAGCATCGGGAACCGAAGCCTCAGGGACGGTATTGTGTATGCGGCTGACTAGTGAGTAATGCGAAACAGTGTATTGGGACCGAGGTGTGCGATAAGAGACGAACAGTAAAGAGACCCACTGTTGAGCTGAGCTCCAGTGGGGAGAGTAAATTGTTGACATAATGAAAGAACGATTAATGTTTGGACAGACATCTAAATTGTTGTAATTTAACTAATAGTGTAAATATTAGATATTAAATCCTTTGCTTGGAAAACAAAGTACTTTATTTAATGAAATAAAATGATCGGTGTGGAATTATTGCGTAATGTGTAAACACGAATGTGTAATATACAGTTGCACGTTCATGGAATAGACTAATGGCCAGTTGCACCATTCTGCTCTTCGATCCGCGATCCAATGAACCTGGCCTAAAAATGATATATCGATCATTTCTCTAAACGTTGCCCCAACCCATGCTGGGACTACACGATCTTAGTTCACGTGAACTATAGTTCATATATTTCCAATCTGCGGCAACAGGCAGCAGCAGTGTTGAATAAATGTTAAGTGCATTTATTTTGGTGGGCGGGAACGATATGGTGTCGCTACAATCGATTGCTACACGGCGAGCAAAATTTTAATGCGATTGGCACAAGATAGCAGTACAAACAGTCGCTGCCTCATCTTTAGAATTTTAATAAAGGAATACTCTCACTGCTATAGAAAAGTTAATACAAAGCGAAGCAGTCTGAAATAAGAATAAGTTTGAACAAAAAAAAAAAAGCTTATATTTAATATGGAAAGTAGTCATGACGAAATTAAAAAATTAAACTAAAAGAACAAGAATTAAACATTTCAAATAACGGTATTTCGTGTGAGTAGAGGTTGTAACATTAGAATAGGTAAAATTTTCCATGTGTGTACATATGATTTGAATTTTTTTTAATGATACTCTAGTATTTACGTAAAGATCATTGCTACGAACTCACCCGAGACTCGGTTCACGTCTGAGTTCCGAATAATCTTTCCTCAGCGCTCACAACAAAAAATGGCGCAACAGAAAATGTGGTCGAAGTTAATGCCTGAACTCCAGTGGTACAACTAGCCATAGATGACGTCTGTTGGGGTTCACGAGCTGGGCTCGGTTCCTCCCGCGACGGCGCGGCGGCGCTGTGGGAGCGAGGCAGTGCCAGGCCAGGCGAGGTCCTCAGGTGTTGTCCGGGAGCTTCCGGTGCGCGTCGCCGCGCGACGTGTCCGGCCTGCCGAGCGGCGAGCACACGCGCGCAGGCTCCGAGCTTCTTGCCTGCATCCTCCACGCATCGAGGATACCAACACTTCTGTACTCGATACGAGTCATTTTGGCAAGTAAGCCATATCGTATCGAATAATAGTAACTATAATCTTTAATCTATTTTAATGTATTTAATAAAATGAGTTCCAACATATCCAAAATCGGACTGTTTGGATTAGCTACAAAAAGTTCCACTGACTTTTTATTTGTTTGAAACAATTAATAAGGGAGTGAGAGAGCAAAAAAAAAAGTTACTATGTTCGTTCGCTTTTATTCGTTTAGTTAACTCGTAATTTCTGTTCTTATTTCTTGTTTTAATGAAACTTTATTATTATTCTCTTTTATAATTAAAAATTTATTCATTACTTTTTATTATATTCAGTGAAAAATTAACAATAAGTATATAAGGAAAAGTGTCGATGTACTAATAAATATATTACGAGTACAATGTTTTCCTTTTTAAAGTACAGTATCGATACTTTTCATTCGCTACCGTGTCCCCGGAATAACTCCAGCCCCAAGGATACTGGACAGCCTAGAACATTAAGGGAATGCAATTGGCTGCTGACAATATATAAACTGATGCGACCTGAGAGATACTGTGTTGTAACTCAATGCCAGCGTGCGAAATACAGCACCAGTGTACTGGGGAACATAGAGGGTTATAAAAACGCTATTAGGTTCTGACAGTTGAAAAACCTGATGCAACCAAAAAAATACCACGTCCTTAGCTAAACGACAGCATTCGCCACACAGCATTGAGAATACTGGGCAGCGTAGAGCATTGGGGGAACGCCTTTAGCTACTGACAGTAGACAAGGTGATGCGAAAAGAGATATACCTTGTCCTTTGCTCAACACCCGTTTGATGAGACATAGCGCCGAGGGTTCTGGGCAGCGTATATTTTTAGGGGAATGCCATTAGCTGCTGACAGTCGAGGTGATGGGACTGGAGCTATACAATTTCCCTAGCCCATCACCAGCGTGCAGACACATTGCTTCTGAGAAAGTGCATAGAATGCAGAAAGTAATGCGACCAGAGAGAGACTATGTCCCTAGCTCAATGCCAGCATGTTGACATACATCGACAAGGGTACTGGCAGAATAGAATGTTGGGGGAACGCCATTAGCCGCTGACAGTAGATAAGGTAAAGCGACATGAGAGATACTGTGCCCTTAGCTAAATGCCAGCATGCCGACAATAGCGACGAGGATACTGGGCATCGTAGAGCGTTTGTGAAATAAGTGCTAAGAACTCTAAATCTGTTTCTGGTGGGAGTAACAGCTATAATTCAGCAACAATTATAGTTCAAACAAAGAAATGTAGGAAAAAAATAATGGCAACTGTAAAAAGGCACTATATTTTATTTACATGAGTCTAATGAATATCGGTGCAAATATATTTCCAACACCTAAACATCTTTCTACTTTAACCACAACACACTTGCATGTTGTAAATTAATAATTTCGAATAAATTGGGTTTTCTGTTCCAATCATAATAAAGTTCGCTATGATAACACCTGCAGAATTTACTCTCCGTTTTACTTTCATGTTATTTCCCTGTAGTTACTATGGTTTTATAATGCTATTACTATTGCATTGGGGATTTTTTTAATGTATTTCGTTAGTAAATATTTTCAACAGTTGAAGCATTAAAATTAATAGGGACTGAATTGCCATTTGGTTGAAAGTATAGTTTTGCTGAAAATGTGATCTATGTGCCAACGCCAACTACGTAAAAATATATTTAAGGGCCAAGAAGGTTCCTATTAGTTACAGCGTTCGATAACATAATGCCTTAGATGTATGTGCCAGGCGGTCAAATGTATAAAGGGTTCTAACTCCTGATACGCCGGCGCCGTGCCTCGTGTTTGCCAGTCGTCTTTGTTGCAATCTGTTGTCTTCTAGTATGTTGTCAGTGACTATTTGACTAAGCCTATCATTAGAAGGCCTATCATTAGAAGGCTTATCATTGTTGTTCAGTGTACACTATGGCAGAGAGGGTGTTAAGAAACGAAGGAAGAAAGGAGAAGGAAGGCAATCGGAAGAAAACAAGAAATTGAGAAATGCTGACAAGACCTATGTTACATCTACTAACACTGTAGTGAAGGCGAAGGATGCTACATCCAAACAAACTATACGACCTAATGCAAGTTAAGCATGTTGCAAGGCGTAGGTAAGGTACATACGGAGATATTGTGCAAGTTTGTAAGAATACTTTCTGTAATATTTTTGCTCCGTCCGGTAAAAGGTGCAAGCTTTTAGTAATAATCAAGCGAACTGCTAACTCAGTGTATATTTAAAAAAGGGGGTAATTAGAAAATCGATAGAAAATTTACTCATGATGACAAGGTTCTTGTGTGTGAGCACATATAATAATTTACAAGGGATGTAAGCCACTATTGGAGGCAGGAAAGTATATATTTCGCAGATTGGAACATATCCAGGTTTTACGAAACTTTTAAGAAAAAATATTCAGACAGCACTGTGCCGTACCATTTTTATTATCTGGTATTTAATACTCATTTCAAAAGTAAACGATTATTCAAGCAACCTAGAACAGACATGAGTACAACACATGATTGTTAACTTGTCAAATCGCAATATCGCCTGGTACAC
This sequence comes from Bacillus rossius redtenbacheri, assembly GCF_032445375.1. Taxonomy (NCBI): domain Eukaryota; kingdom Metazoa; phylum Arthropoda; class Insecta; order Phasmatodea; family Bacillidae; genus Bacillus; species Bacillus rossius. Next base: position 86,948,716 of record NC_086332.1, on the reverse strand, counting down.
CTAAAACAGAGATCAGAAATAAACGAAAATTTCCATCGTTTGAATACTAAATAAGACAACAAATAAAAAAAATTATTTTATTGAATCTCAAATTCCTAGTAGCTCTCGTGTGACATTTGCATTTAATTTAGAAAAAGTACTATCTTAACCAGCCTTAACTCATTCTAACATGTATAAGGCACCTTTCAAATTTCAACCTCTGTACCCATTTTCACAATAATACAAATATAATGAATATATGGCATGAAGGAATAAAAAGCAAGGGGGGGCGGGGATGAACTTGCATCCTGTGTCTTTTGAGCCCTCAAAGAAATTGAATCAAAGTACACAGCGTGGAGTGATAACTGCTGTGGGCAGAATAAAAATAAAATGATGTTTTTGTATGTATACTTAAGTTGCATTGAAATTTACCCAGAAAAAAACACAAGTTCTTAGTCGGGGGACACTCCTTCCTAAACTGTGACCGTGATTGTGCCACTATTAAAAAACAAAAAAGACTTACTAAATGCAATGTTCCAGAAGACTTAAAAATTCGTCTAAAGTAAACATTCGAAGCAAGGCTGATTTATTCGACTTCAAAAAAGCAGACAGATACTTTTACTAATACAGCGAAAGGTAACTTTACAAAACTGACATGGATAAAAGTTACTTCTAATAAATCATGTAAAATCCTCTTTAAAGAGACATTCAATGAACTTGAACAATAGACTGAAATTAATGTTTTCAAGAAGGTGTGACCAAAAAGACTGTATCAGCGGCAGCATTAACTATGTTGTTGTGCAAATCCCATAGTACGGAGAAAGTCAATTAAAAAACTATTACTGAATTTTTGGTAAAACCTGATGACAAGCTGTTTTATGAATGCATCACATATTGGAATTCAAGCTATGTTCAGAATTAGCTGTATGTTCTATATTTCATTTTATGGTGGTTTATTTACTCTTTACTTTTGCGGTTGGCTGTTAGCCTCCGACCGAAGGCCACGACTTCCAGAAGCTTTGAGAATGTTGTGTCACCTGATTCAAGTTTAAAACTTAATTATTTTTAAATAATTGTTAAAGTTTTTATGAAGTTAATTTTAGTATTTTCTTTTTGGTAAATTGGCTGGACGAATTTTAAAGAGACTTCAAATGGATCCCCCCCCCCCCCTTGCAAGAAAAGAGGAGGGCAGAGTGAAGTGCGACGCTAGGCGCTAGAGGGCGTGACGTCGGAGGTGTGGAGTGGACGAGTCGCGGCCGACTCGCGGAACGAACATGTCGGTGGCCGCAGCTCTGCGTTTTACAGACACGTTTCGGGCACCGGGTCGGAAATCGGTGCTGGTACATTGAAACTTTTATCACGTTAGCGTTACGTGGATACGCAGGCCTTACTGCGAGTAACAAACTAACATCGGGAGTGATGCGATGTTGTTAAGCTTTCCGGCGATGACGATTACGTCGGTATGTGCGTCTTCCTCTCTTACGTGAATCGGGGTTACGTTGGAGTACGTAAACGGGACTGACCTGTGCTGCTGCTAAGGCAATAGGCGTTTTTTTTTTTGTTTTTTTAAACAAAATTTGTATTTCCGAATTCAGCTATGTGGAAGTAACAGACGAACCACAGCGTCTAAATTTGCGTGGAATTGTTGGCTGTGAAAATGCTGCCGTTAACGGAGTTATGCACGAACATAAAAAGTTTATCGACTGATGATAAACTGTTGACGGCTACGAGAGACTATTTTGCATTGGTAAGCGACGGTGAAGTTGCGAAGCAAGTATCGAGCTGCCCCCATTAAACTTTAGTGAGAGCATCGAACTACAGTCTTTGCCCCAAGCGTGGACTGTTGAGAAATATTGTTGTTTATATTGTAACTAATTTTTCATAAGAATGTGCAGGCGTTCCCGATTAGGTTAATGTATGGCTATAGTAACTGTAAAAAAATATCAATATATTTATTGTATTTATTGGCTAACATATTTTTTATTAATTTTGAAAGCGTAGTCATAAATTGTAATTGAGATCGCGTGAAGGTACAGGAAGTAATATTGTAAACTAGCTTGTTGGAGTAATTTTTTATGGTAATTTGGTTATAATTTTTTTAGTAATTTTTTTGGTAATAAGTATATTTTTAGCAATACCCTGTTCACGGTCAATTTTGATGATTCAAGAAAGAACTGTTGTAAATGAGTTCGGGATTTGTGAGAAAGAGGTCCGAAAGAAATTACAGTAGTTAAAAAGATTCATAAATATTTTTAATGCTACTCCAAAATCCTACCTTTAAATTAAATAGTTAATATGTTACTTTTAAAAAAAAGTGCTCAGTAAGGTTTATTTGTTTTTCTGCCTGCACCTGAGAGATTGTGTGTGTGTGTGTGTGTGTGTGTTTAAAGTCGTAAATGTTGCACATTTTAATTAAATTTTGTTTTGTGATTTTGTGCTTAAGAAACACTAAAACCGAGCCGGGTGCGGATGACGACTAAAAGAGACAACCACTATCTTCGATTCCACCATATTGTTTTCGTCTTCTGGAGGCTGCCATATTGTTTTCGTTTGCTGGAGATTGCCACCTTGGATGGCATAATGTTCGCCATATTTTTTCTGCTGTTTTTCCTAGTGTGCGCCAGCATCGCTTTGTCTCATGCACGTAAGGTCATCTTCCATTACTTGCCAGTGTTGTTACGACCCATATGGACATATTAATTTTAATTTTTTTCATACATAATACAATGGAATCGAGGTGATTCGAACCAATACAGTTCGTACGTCTGGTATGGACAACTTACGCCTTTGACCACATGGCTATCGAGACATATACGAGACTAAGAACGAAAAAAGTTGTGTATATATAACACATATTCAGAAATAAGGCTGATAATACCGAAGACTGCGATGAATCAAAAACCAAAAGATGGAAAAAGCACATTAAAATAAATATAAATTATCCTGATCATGGTTATGATAATGACGATCATTGAGGTGATAATTTTAATGACTGTGAGGCTTAAGTTAAAACAGAAGACTATAATATTTTTTAAAAAAATATTAATATTAAAAAGAAAAGGAAGATGACAGCAGTAAATGAATGATTAGAAGTCACGAGGAGATCCTAACATATTGGTCTACAGGTTAAGATTTATACTTGCTTCGCGTAATTCCGAAAATTTATCTATATAGAAGATCATCAAAGAGACATAGAAGATACTTCATGACCTAAGATAAATGGGTTACACACAATAAAAGACTTGCTTTACTTGCACGTGTATGAAATTTAAAAAAATATTTTTTTTATTTAAAAAAAGTTCTATTTCTCGTAACCTAACTTATAGCTTAATGGTGATTTCTCGTAATCAACTTCTAACTTAAGGATGTAAAAAAAACCGTCACCAATGTCTAACAAAATGAAGAGTAATGAGAAAGAAATTCGAGCCATTGATGGAATCAGTTGAACATTAAGAGCCATTGTAGCCAAATGGTGCCAAATACAGTTAGAGCAATTGGAAAAATTTGAGGTTTTTGGACTAAAATGCAATTGCAGCTATTGTAGCCAATTGCAGCAACTGTAGATATTGTAGCCAGTTGGAGCTATTGGAACAGTTGTGGCCATTGGAGCAATTTGAGAATTTGGAATTTTTGTAGTTATTGGAACATTTGGAGCAGTTGCAGCTATAATAGCCAGTTGGAGCAGTTGGAGCAATTGAGGCCATTGTAGCCAGTTGGAGCAATTGGAGCATTGTGACGACTACAAATACAACTATTATAATGTATATCGTAACGATGAAGACACAACTACTTGTGTCCCACAGTTGGTTTAAATTTCTGTACTATGATAGTGTAGCAGGTATTTGACTTACTAGGCCACACTTCAAAACAACTCTTTATAGCAATTACCGAATATATCAGTTTGGTACTGATAAACATTACGTTATATACCCTTATTCGGGTAAAATTACTGTTAACCTCTTTGGTTAACAATAAAAAACATTTTATCGGGCACTACTTCAATATTTAATCATAAAGTAACAAAAGTTTTTTTTTTATTTTAAAGTTTATTGAAATAATAAAAAACTAGAAATTTAAATTATGATTAAATACTTTGATTTTTTGCATGAGACAATATCCTGAAATAGTACGTTCATATACAATAGCAAATTTTTATATTTATTTGCAAATACTTCCAACTGTATCCAAGAAAATATTAAAATTGATGATTAAATAAAAGCTAACTATCGGTGCCAGTATGACGGGCACGAGACATCAACAGTTCGAAAGTTCCAAAATGATTGTTTATGGCAAGAAAATAACTCAATGATATTTGAACGTCCGAACCAAAACAAAACATGACTATGTGATTAACAGAAGTCAACAAATAAAATAGTACGCCTGAAAAAGTCTTTTAAATTATTTTAAAAAACACAGTTACGATTTTGCAAGCCCAAGGGGGCTTTTTATTTCAGAGGGTGGGAGGGCTAGGCCCGGTGTTGGCTAGGCCCCAAACCTCTCCTCTCCTCTCCCCCGACATCTACGCGCATGTACTACAAGCGTATAAGCAAAACACAAACTTACAGCAAAAAAAGTCTACAAACGGTTGGCTTGTCACATATGCGAATTCAGAACTAAGAAACCGTACGTAATATTATTTTTTTTATCGATCCGCAGTCGGCTTGAGACAATGGACAAAGTATTCTAGCTACATAAATTCACAAAAGTTTTTTCTTCTGAAAGTTGGCCAACAGTATACCAACGAACCTAAAAGGATACCCAAGACACTAAAAATCAGTGAGGTTTAGCGTAAGATTAAGAAAAGCTTTTAAAGTAAAATACCACATAAAATGTAACAAAGCGAACACTCAGCCTTGCCTGAAAGCAGCTTGCGATTATTTCCGTTTTAACGCTTAGATAAAAAGTTAAGTTAAAAGCTTTTTCTCCCACACTTAAAAATATATTTACTCTCGAACGTCACACTTTCTTAACATGTAAAACAGTTGCCATCACGTAATTTAACATTAACGAGAAAATAATACACTAGGGCGACGTTTACGGAATGAAGTGAAGTGCAAAAAATTTTGCAAATTAAGTTTTTAACGTTACATTTATATGCACAGAGGACGGGATATTCAAAAAGTGAATGGGATACGAACCACTCAATCATTAATTACACATGCATCAAGAGAATGAGACGCGAAAACTTTAGAGTACGGCTTCCTTGTCAGACATACCGCGCCTTTAGCAACCCAGCAGCACGCATGCGCACAAGATCAAGCGTGTTTACGTGCCGCGCTCGAGCAAAAGCATTTCAATAAATAACAGGATGGCTAGCGAATCTGTAATGAAAAATTCCCTGGTATTTCCAGGTTAGGAAAAAAAAGTCCCTGACCACTGATATCATTTAGTCGCAAACAATTCAAACTCATAGGCACACCTCACTTCACTATTTCAACAGGCAATAGTTTTGGTGCTGGAGTATTTGGAGCTGATTTAATATTAATTAGGTGCCCTGAATTCAAATATGGCATTAGTTTTTGTCTAGGTCAAATTTCTAAGATACCTACGTTTTAGCGAAATGTACGTTTTACGTTATTTGAGGTTAAATCCATGAATTAAAACTAAAAATTAAACATGAAATTCTTATTATTAAATTACACAAATATTATATTATACAAATATCATTACATTATACAAATATTATTAGTATATACTAATATTATTATATATAAAAATATAGTACCAAGTCATCGATGGAACCAACTAGTCACTCAACACTTCGGAAGCTTCTTTTTCGTGAACTTCTTGAATATATCTTTAAACCATCCCTTTTTAAACTCCAGCAATAATCTGCCATCATGTGCGTATCCCATCTTCCTTGATAGCGGTCCTCCATAATTTTAATATCTTGATGAAATCTTTCACCTTGCTCCTCACTGCTGTCTCCTAAATTTTCAGGAAAACGGTCCAGGTGGCTATGTAAATAGTGCACCTTTATACTCATGTTGCACCCAAGGGATTTGAAAGTTTTAAGCATATTGTTTACCAGTTCAACATGGTTTTCTGATTTTCATTGGCCCACAAAACATTTCCGACAACTGTAAGAAATGAAGTCCAGGATTTTCGCTCAGCCTCATTCATGGAATTTAGGAAGGCTTGGTCCTTAATGAATTTTCTTATTTCTGGGCCGTTAAATATTCCAGCTTTAATTTTTTTTCCTTACTCAAGTGAGGCATTTTCCCCCTATAAATGCAAAGTATGAAAAGTCCTTATCAAGAGCCTTTACAAACTGTTTCATAAGGCCCAGCTTGATATGCAGTGGAGGAAAGATGATTTTCTCTCGTTCAACTAAAGGTTCGTTTATAAAGATTTTTTTTTCTCCAACGACCATGTCTTCTCTCTTAGGCCAATATTGTCTAACCCAGTGGTGTGTTTTGTCTCTGCTATCCCAGAGGCATAAGAAACGAGGTCATTTAACTCATCCTGGTTGAAACGTTGAGGAATTGTTGACATGACCTCATAATCACTGTCACCTTCATTAGTATCAGAAGGGTGGTTAAAGAAACAACACTCGTCCTCAGAAAGCTCTGGAAGCTGGTGAAATGCTGGGATAGGTACTTCTTCTGAGTGAGGGACCGGGCGTCTTGCAGAGACTAAATCAGGATAATTCCACTTGCTACGGTTGTTTCGATTGATTCCAGTAATATTTACTAGACAGAAATAACAGCCATCGATGTGGTTTTTGATGCTCACCAAACCATCGGTACGCCGAATTTCAAACTTTTTTCTTTTCCCGCTGTACAAGTTTTACAAACCTGATGTGGTGCCCAGGATTTAGCCTGATCACCGATCTTAACACCAAATTATCCATGATAAGCTCTCTTTACAAGGTCACTAACAGTCTTTCTGTTATATTTTAATGTGTATGCTCTGCATATGTAGCAAAACACATCAAGATGTTTTAAACAACTTATTCTACTGTAACTCATTTTTTTATCAACTTCGATCTATCCTGCACGGCTGAAACTCAATAACTACCTCAAATTTAGTTGAAGAATTGATGGATGGGATTCCCAGCCTGGGATATCCCAGTGACGACGTGGGGATTCCCATCCTGGGGTATCTGTGAAGAAGTGGCTTGAGTCAAGCAGCCAGTTTTACTTCTTTTTTCACTTATCTCAAAAGGTAGGTAGAGCTGATAGAAAAAATCTAATTTCTCATTTAGATTCAGCGCCCCAAATATAGCTAAAATCAGTTCCAAAATCCTAGGCACAAAGAATTTTTTTTTCTTGTTGGCCTGTGTTATTTTACCGCACTAATGACGAAAGCACTGAAGTAAATGCGCCTGGTCAAAGTGCAGATATACTTGTAGGTACTTGTGCGCAAAAAAGGAATGGGAGGAAAAGTTTTGTAAACTTAGATACGGGTTTAAAAGGGGTAAGAAAGATTGTGTACATAGAACCAGTACAAACAGAAATAAGTCTCTGCTTTAACTTTTATTTTCCATTAACCTCGCCATTAAAAATATTACTACCTAACTACCTAAGAAATTCTTTGATTTGTCCCTTACTTTCCCCTGTTGCTGAAAATCCCCTTACTTTTACAGTTATTCGCTGTTGCTAGCCACCCTGAATAAATACACAATTGCTTTTATTTGTGTACTAGCTATGCTGGCGACTTTGTTCGCACGTCATTTACAGTGAGTTGTTGTTTCATACATGATCGTCAAGCATATTTGGCAAAATTTGGTGGTGGTTCCATGGTTCCGGTTGTGCTGATTTCCTTGCACATTTCTCGTTGTTTTACAGCTAAAGAATGAAAAGCTTGCGAAGAACCCTTAAATTTAATGCTAAACGTCTTAGTGGCTACGTGTTCCATGTCACGCGAAAGAACTTGATTGTGAGTTCACTTTCTAAAGGTTGTATGAATTTTAATATCAATAGTACCAACCATTTCTGAGTTTAAAAAAAATGTTTTCAACGTTAGCTTTGGTTTATGTAACTAATTTGCTAGCAAAGGGGAGGGGGAAATTAATAATTTAATAATTACACGATCATAGACAGACACTTATACTGATGATTGTTATTAAGTGATGACATTCGCACAGTGTTCTGTAGAAGAAAGTGCCGGCGGTGCCCCGTGCGGCGAGGGTCGTGGATTTGGATTCCGGCAATCGGCATGACTTCAATCACGAATGCTGAGTCAGCAATGAAGTGGTCCGGAACCCAGCTTCTGTATGGTAACCGTGCCACTTTAAACACTCACATCACAAAGCTCGCGAGCTCTCGAAACACGTAGTTTCTCCTCCATGAGCGGTGGCGAGTCGGGGAAACCTTCTACTTCCCCCTTTTGCGGTCCGTTCCTCCCGCAAAACGTCCACCGCCAGCACTCTTATCTTTATCAGTCTTTCTCCCTCCCTCCCACCCTTCCTTCCAACGTCCTTCCGCAGTCGGAGTGAAGATGACTCGCCCGAGGGGTGCGTCTCGCGGTGTTCTCTCTCCCGCACGCACGCCTCGTCGTGGGACTGGCTGGCGGTCTGGCGAGCACGTTATTGGCTCGGAACACTGGTGCTCCTTTAATGGTTCCCGACATTCACACACGGCGAAACATTTTTTGTTACTAAGACTTTGATAGCCTATCACCATGAAGTAACAAACGAACAAAAATGTAGAACACAAATAAATGTAGCACCAGGCAATGTATCCGTAATTGTCAGTTTGGTAATTTTATAAGAACATGTAGCTATAAAATTATATTATTCGTTCAGCAGTCATGCTAACAGTATTTTTTTTCCTATTTATGAACAGTTATTCAAAATGTCACATAGACCTACTATTTTACTAGTACAAACATTTAAATTCAAAAACTCATTTTTAAAGGAAAATTTTATAACTTTCCTATAAGGAATTCATTGAAATTCATTTTATTGAAACCTCCGACGATATTGTCAACTTCCACATCCGAAGATGATTTACCCCAGTAACGAAAAAATATACGTTCGCGTAAAGGGTTATAATGTTACTAGATAATGCCCGGCATGCGTTGCAATGCCTCAATCAATTTTTTAAACGTATACTAAGCATCTCTCTTTATCTCTCTAATTCTCTATCTCTCTATGTATATCTCTATAACTCTCTCTAGCTTTCTATTTATATCTCTATCTCTATATATCTTTCTACATATATCTTTCTACATATATCTCTCTATATATCTTTCTAGCGGACCCGCAGACATTGTCCTGCCCAAATGTACATATGGCGGTAAGTATTTATACGCTGGACATTTTGTATCTTCTCATTATACATACCCCTCCTCTTGGGCACGCCACTGCCGTTACCAAAAACCTTTCCCATGTTTACGCAGAAGGCAACAACAATGCAAAAGCCCGTTGCCATGGAGGCTAATTATCAACAATGCTTAGTTTTTTTGCTTTTAAAGCGTGTTTTTTTAGTTTTTTCTTAACTCAGAATCGAGATAAAATATCCAATTGTGAATCCAAACCATCCTCGAATCCCCGTGAACTCACACAAAAAATTTCATCAAAATCGGTCCAGCCGTCTAGGAGGAGTTCAGTGACATAGACTGCACACGCACACAATAAATATATATATATATAAAGATGGGTAGCACAAATTCAGCAATACTTAGTTCTTACTTTGGCAAATATGACCTTCTACGTTCGTTGACCCAATATACAAGCCTGAAAAAAAAAAATTAAGTGACTCAAAGGATTCCCACTAAATGTGTGCAAAGCGTTCACTCACATCGTAAGAAATGTAGTTTAGTTACCACTCCAGTCGTAGTATTGTGATTAGTTCTGTGCAACCTGTTACTGCACGCACCATCAACTACAACAGTATTGAATGGGATCCATCACCACCAACATCTCCAGCGACAATGATTAGTTCGGCATCTTCTTGTTTTGCAACTTCTTTTATTTGCAACCACGCCACATCGTGTACTACTATACTTAAAATCATTTACATTTATATTGAAGTAGAGCCGAAAAACTCTGCCCTGTCAATAGCACGTTGTTCACGCAAGCTACATTTATACCGGAATTCATTTTTTTTCTTTTATTCAGCGCATGTTGTAATGGAAGGGCATACAATAGAAAATCTCTTTTTTCTTTCCTCAAAAGGACCATACATGAAAAGGCACAGGTGAATGACTACCGTGGATGCTCATTCACTTCATTTCATTAAATAAATGGTTTACATAAAATGCTATTCTTCCAGTTAGTTTATTTCCGCAAGGAATAAATACACTGTTTTGGTAACTTGGTACATTCACAATGTGTTTCTGTTTCACTTGGGCAGTCTGGTGACGTGGGTAACGGATTCATGTGCCCTTGGATTTCATAATTTAACTAATTAGCGTTGATTGACGTCGGATAAAATGGTAAAATATTCTAAATAAAAACTTAGTTCTATTAAAAGATACCGTTTATAATGTTACTAAAAGGGCACGCGTACAGGAGTGCAGACATCTAACGAGGCGCACAGGATACCACAGTTTACAGTCGCGTTCTTGAGGCTGGAGGCTTGTGGACGCTGTGGAGATTGAGAATAAGAAGGGAGATGGAAGTGCTACTCTAACAGTGGAAACTGAAACCATTTTTTAGCGCGACATGTGACGCTACCTGCTAGGTGGGCCCATAACTACTAGCAAAAATATCTCGGATTGGGTGTTCAAATCCAAAGTGTTCGATTTAATGTTAATTTAATTACCTTACTAATTTCTTTGTGCGAGAAACACTTACAGCATTCTATAATAAAAATTTGTGTTCTAAATAAATTAGTGGGGGATGCGAAATATCTGGTATACCACACCACAAAATATGTGGCTAACAAAATGAAGTTAATTAATCTTCACTGGTTTGTTTGTCTGATAATAAGTTATGCACTACTTCTAAGAAGCAATTACACATGCTAGTAATATATTATGAAAGCTTATCTAGCCAATGGGCCCAAAACACCTAAAAAAAACTAGGTTTCAGTATCGGCAATTAGTTTTCCTCCCATTACCAAGGCCTCGCTTTTTGAAATAATCAGCCACTTCGGTCGGTTGCGAAAAAAACATAAAATATACTTTAAAAAATAATGGTTTTAATTTTACTTATCTTTAGAATATTTTTCAAGTTATGTACGCCCAGCCCTTGGAGAGCGTAAACACAGTGAACCATGTTTTGCTTATGCATGTTTAGTTTGTAAGTTGTGCTGATTTTTTTCCTCTCTAGTTGTAGGTGCTGTCTGGCAGCTAGGTAGGTGGCCTGGTGTAGCCACTCACCACCAGGGGCGTTCGCGTCCCTAGCTTCAAATCCAGCCCTGGATAAAAATCAAAGCGGACCACTAGTCCAAGTGGCCAAAACCACGCATGGTATACTCTTTCTACTCTGTCCAACTCTTCATCCAGACCATCCTCTGTCTCCTGTATTCTCAAACACTTAAAGCATGCAAACTTGCTCCCCACCCAGGGTTTTACCTGTGTCCATGCAGGTTTTACCTGGGCCCAACTTATCTAGTAGTTGTCTGGATTTAAGAGTGAGGGGAGTTAGGCATGGCCTAAATCACTGCCATGGCTGGCCAATCCCCTCCTAGCACACGATGACCCTTCCCTGAATGGCTAATCCCATTATGACTTCGGCCTGAGACGCACTTAAGTCCCTCCCCTAACTCGGATCACTCTTAAATAAACTTAGTTTTAGTTAGGTTGGGAAAATAAAAACCTTAAGTCACGCTCAAGTCCAAATAATCTGTCCTCGACCATTCCTTCGTTCCCATTCGCACCCCGCGTCTACACAGCAACGCCGCTTTCTCCCGTCTCCTCTGCCTGCCTTCTTCGCGCGTGGCGGCTCGACCGGGCGGCCGGGCTGGGACGCCACTGTGGCGACGGTGTACTCCCTGCGGGCCTGCGAGCAATCCGCTGCCTTAAAGAGTTCAATGCCGTCACCCTATGCGTTTTAAGTCCACTTTTAAGGACGAAGGTTCAATGTATGGTGTTAAACCCCTCAGAACATGGTCATAGATCCAGGGAGGGGGGGGGGGGGGGCTCCATGGAATTTTGAAGCCCCTCACTGAGAGAGGCTTGCGCTTTTAAAATTTTGACTGAAAAACGGGTTTGATGTCAAAACTTTCTATAAATTTTTAAGTTTTCTGCTTATTGCATGCATATTAGCCTAAATATGGGCAGTACACAACATACAAGCACCATATCCAGATATGACTGTGTCGGTTAAAACCCACGCGCAATAAACTCACGGACGGCCTCCCCCCATACCGGAAATTCCCCCCCTCCCCCGCGTGAATCCTACAGATTTTCGCTCCTGCCTCAGAATATCATACGGGTATTTCTACTATATTAAAATCAGAAGTAAAAATGGCAAATTTTTCACTGTTCACTGGCCGATTACATACTGTTACGAAACGTAAGCAGGGCCGCGGCGCGCAGGTGCAGAGCTGGCTGGCAGCCCCGCACGGCCACTGACGTCACGTGGCCGCCGCAACGTGAGACGTGCCGCGCGCGTATGGTAGATTACAAGGATCGCCGCTTTCCCCCCTCTTTCCCTCCACTCCCCTAGCAACGCTCTGCCTTTGACACGTTATATGACACCTGACAGCTGCGGAGTTACGCGAGCCGCCGACGCGTGTCTCGAGAATTCTGCCGTCGCGTCGGTCGGCGCGGAATGGCACGACAGGCCCCAGCCACACTCGCGACTTCTAGAAGTGGCACCTGGGCCTATATAAGCCCAGGACACACCGGCCTCCGAGTGAGTTGAGAGTCGGGAGATGATCCGGACGATAGTGTCGCGGGTGCGGCGGAGTGCCAGTGCGATAGTCCCTGCGATAGTGCCGTGGGTGCGGCGGAGTTCCGGGGCGAGTGTCTGAGCGAGAGTTCCGGGGTGAGAGAGTTTGCGCGTTAATTTCGCGGGTGTGTCGAGAGTCCCGAGCGAAGTTCCGAGCGAAGCGTCGAGCGCATCCCCTCGGCGAAGGGAAGTGCGACGGCGGAGTCACACGTCGAAGGTTCACGAGGGGTGCTGCGGCGAGAGTTGCTCCAGAGGTGCGGCCTAGCGAGGTGTGCGGTGTGTAAAAACCGAGTCACTGGGGAATAAATATTTTTAAGTGTAATTCATTATGACATTTTTAGAAGATTATTTGTTAGTCATGTAAATATTGGCAATCAATAAAACTGTGTAGTAAAATCTTTAATTGGGCTATCCATTTACGAACCCAGTAAGTAGTTTTCCCACGACGATTTATTATTATTTTAATTTTAATAAATCGTAACAATACATATAAACTGGCCAAACTTGTAGGCCTCTAAACATCTTTGTATAATGGTAAATGCTTCCGGGTGGGTAATTTTCCGCCTCGGTAAAATTTTTCTACCTGGTGTCCTTGACCTCTATACTGCGAGAATCTAAGACGGTGACGTCCAGCAGACGAAAACAATATGGCGATTGTGATATCCAAGATGGCCGCTGGGGTGAAGGTTATCCATGGGGCGCCCTTCGAAAGATGACATTCGGTCCATACTCACTGTTTCTTGGAGAGCCGTCACGCCGGTGAGGCGTCGTGGCTGTGACGGGCGGGAAAGTTACCATGCTGAAACCACAGACCTCAGTGTCACGGCTTTCCTGGGGAAGGGGGGGGGGAGAGAATCAGTCCGAGCCCGCTATCTGCCGGAGACACCGGGGCCGGGGTTAGCCGCGCGTTACCCCACACCTACACAGTATTTACCAAAACCGGACAACTCAAGCATTTTCTGCGAGAAAGACTGACGTCGCCTCCACCAACCGTACGGCACAGCATTCACGGTAACATCCCGTTATTCTAAAATTCACGATACCGACGTTATGACTTGCTCTTCACCAATTTCCAAGCATTGCAAAAAAAAAAAAAAAAAAAAAAAAAAAAAAAAAAAAAAAGTCGCAAAACGCGACTGAAGTGGAAATGTAGGTGATCGAATGATAAAATCAAAATGCCGGGCTTGGCTTTCGCGTTCAAACCGCAACATGGTGTTCGAGGAAACTGACATCGGTGAACCTTGCGGTTGGTAGTGGCCACTGAACACAATTAAGCGCAGTGCTGGTCATTCCTGCAAGGTTGAGCTAAAAGTCAGTTAAATTCGATCGCCATAACGCTGCTGGAACCTGAAAGCCAAGGTTGCCATGGCAACGGTTACGAAAGCTTGATCTCATCTAAAATGAAACAAGTCGTTACTATAGCGACGCCTCTTGCCGCTAGCTGACACTCGACCCATGGGCGAAAAACTCTAATTGCTGAGACTGTGACATCGTTTTTGAAGTAGTTTTGGGCCCATCCACTAGATAGTAGCTTTAATTATATATTACTAGCATGTTACATTGATTGTTAGAAGTAATGCAACAGCTACTGTCAGGCAAACAAACCAGTAAAAATAAATTCACTTCATTTTAGTAGCCACGTCTTTTGTAGTGTGGCCCACCAGAAACATTGCATCTCCTACTCATTTATATAGGACATGACTTTTTACTGCAACACACTATTAGGTGTTATTTTTATGCACAGTTTAGATTTCTTTTAATAAGCAATTAGCGGTAAAAGTAGTTAAATTATAATTGTAAAACTAACACTTCCGCCCGAGTGTTTGTTAGCTGTTAAGGGCCCAGCTAACAGATGGCGTCACACGTCGCGCGCAAAACATGGTCTTCAGTTTCCATTGTACGAGTCTCGCTTCTATACCTCCCTCCTTGTCCAGCGACTCGTGTCAAGGTCGACGAGCTGCAGCTCTGGCTTGTTCGCCGCCTGAGGCGACTGCGGGTCAGGGAGGAAAAACACAGGCGGGGCCACGGTGGTCGATCACACGTGGCTGGCGTTACCGTGAGCCCTTCTCCCTCGCCCATTTAATCATTCCACTGTAACCATTCAGCATTCTCACAATCTGTTATTTATTATTGTTTTAAGAACATGTATATTTAATTTTAAACTACACAACAATTGTAAAATTATTTTTTAAAGTAGTGTAGGTAGAGTCAGGGTCTTCCGTTTACTTTACTGTCTTCACTTCCATATTTTAATGGTTGAATATTACATTTTCATTACACACACACACGCACACATACACAAATGCTGAAGTACATTGCGTTTCCAAGGCTGAACAGTTTTATATATATATATATATATATAAAAGTATATATATATAAATCGGATGTAGAGAGTAATTGTCTTCTTAATTTTAATGTCAAGCGTGTAGGGGGGCCAAAACACTACTCTAAGGGGTAAGAAGGGAAATCGGGGTTGGTTTTCATAATATCATGTTGCAGTGAACTTCTTTTTCTAAAATTGGATGTTAACGATAAAATACTCTTTGTACGTGAACTGTTCAAAATGTCACGAAGGAGAGCCAAAATCTGCTTTAAGGGGTAATTTTTTCGAGGGGGGATAGTTATTTCTAAACTTAATGTATCCAGGAAGAAGGGTAGGTTTAATAGTATCTAATTTTTATATTTATCATCACGTGTGAAAAATTTAATCAAGGTGTAAAACATTCTCCTTAAAGAGGTAGAAAAGAGAATGGGGTAGTTTTTGAAACTATCATGTATTCAATGTTTTTTTCAAATGAAATTCAGATGTCGACAGTAATTTCCCTAATCTTTTGAACGTCAAGTGTGCATGATGTTACCAAGTTGTACCAGTATTTACTTTAAATGGTGGAAAGGTAGACGGGGATGGATTTTTGACATCTCACATAGATAAATTTATGAAAATAAATTTTTAATTAAATTAAGATAGTTAATTTTCTCTTAGCTTGATCGTCGAGTTTGCAACATTTCATCAAGGGGTAGTAAGCGGAGTTAGGGATGGTTTTTCAAAATCTCGTTCAGACAGGGGATGGAAGTTTTTTTAATCGGATCTTCCTCTTAATTTTAATGTCAAGCATGCAAAATTTCATACAGAAATAGCAATATAATTTTAAGTGATGGGAAAGGGGGACGGGGTAGTTACTGAAACCTTACGTGACCAAGGGGAGAAAAAAAAAGGGGGGGGGGCATTTTGAAATCAAATAAGCAGTATATTACTTCTTGTTTTTAACATTAATTGGGCATTATTTTATTTATATGTACCAACATTATAATTTAAGGGATGAAAAAATGGGGTGATTTTACCCCAAAATTTCATGCAGGCAGTGAGTGAACTTACAAATTTTCCTAAATTGTAAATTGAACAGTAATTTTCTTATTTTTAATGTGATGTGTGAAATTTTTTTTTTTCAAGAACCAAATTTTTTGCCTTACAGTTTGGTAAAGGTGAATGGGGGTAGTTTATCAACAATCCCCCTTTTTTTCTCAATCAGCTGAAGACAGTATTTTCCCCCTTAATTTAAACGCAAAGTGTGCTAAATTAAATTTTAAAAATTTTTGAAAATTCTGTTTTATGGGGTGTTAAAAGGGGATGGGTTATTCATAATTTAATGAAGAAAGTGACCCACCTATTTTTATAAATAAATTATAGACAGCAATTTTACTCTTATTTTGAAGTAAACAAAGTTCCAAGTAGTGTTGAAGTTCTGTTTTAAGGAGTGGGAACGGGTGATGCGAGTGGTTTTTTGAAATATAATTTAGACAGTGGTGGTTTTCCTCGTGCTTTTAAGTTCAAGTGTGCAAAGTTTCAACTCAATCGGATAAACGACGCGCGAACGCATAGAAAACGAACAAAATAGAACAAACACACACACTCATTTTATATTTAAGATTTAAAAATAAATTATATTAAAATGGGGTATAACGCTTACCCCTGACAAGAGCTAGGCATCGGCTTTCCGCATCACCGGACTGCTTTGAAAGGTCCCCAAATTTTCTTGTTTGCAGGCGCACTAACTCACGCCTAATATTTTACCTATTATTACCTATTATTAGATCCAGCCGTGCATTTTTTTCCGGGATAAAAATTAGCCTATGTCACTCTTCCGCCCATAATACATCTCTATGCCCAAAATCATGTCGATCAGTTGCTCCGTTGCTGCGTGAAAGAAAGACAAACCAACAAACACACTTTGGTATTTATACACATTCTGTGATAAATGACGCCTTTACAAAGCTTCCCGGGTAGCAACAATGTCATTCTGTCTTTCTCTTAGCACCGTTACTCCTTGATGGCCTAGCCAAATTGAAATATTATTTTTTCACAACAATGAGGAGAGTTGAGTTCTAACTAGTCATCGGGTAAGACGTCTCCCATGCGTCGGTCGGTCCCGATTCCTACGAGATCTCGCACTGGAGACAGGAAGATTTCGCGATATTAGCTACCTTTGCTATAATGTATGGTCCGGGACGTCTGTCGCATTTAACGACGACTGAACATTTTCTCTCGCGTCGGACTGTGACGTTTATTTGTGTGTGAAGAATTTGGCGACGCAATCGAGGTCTTCCAGACTCCGCTGTTCCAGTCTGTCGTGTTTGGTGAGCGCTATTCATTACTAGCAGTCCTCAGCCAGCCGGAGGAGTTGCAGCCATCGAGTTTCAGTTTCCTGCAATCCCTCTATAGTCGTAGCTTCTTATTCGCCATAGCATCATTATCCTGGATATCCTGGACGCTGTTCTGACGACTCAGAAGTTCGAAGACCACTGACTTTCACCTCTGTCGTATAACTGAGCAGCCGAAACACAGGTTTTAGCTTTATAGCTGTTGAAATTTTGGAGCTGTTGGAGCTTTGGAGCTTTATAGCTGTTGGAGCTTTGGAGCTGTTGGAGCTTTGGAGCTTTGGAGCTGTTGGAGCATTTCGAGCCAAATACATTTTTATTTTCCTTGGCGTTATCATGCAGAATATTATAAATCCGCTTACTGATGATGTAGCAATAAACGTTCCTTTAAAATATAACGTAGGCCTATGGCTGGACTCTATATATGGAAATTCATATATGTTCGATGACAAAGTGAAGACGTGTGCATTCAAGGCATCGGCTGCAGTAATTTACAGTTCTAACGATGTGAAGCAAACTGTTAAGCACGGTGTCCAGAAACTCTGTCAAGAAGAGGAGGACTATGTCAGTAAAGTTTATGGCTGGTCTCTGTCTAGTATAAACTGATTGGAGCTAAGAATTAGTAATTTCACGCCTATGCAGACCTAAATGTTTGTAAGATTGCTAACCAGCGCAGGTGATCCTGTAGTATAATAGAAATTAAGTAATAAATATTACGTTTGTAAAATAAATTGGTTTTATTTATCGAACCTGTCACTATTATGCTAAATTTATGTTAAATTAAATTAATTTTATATCGTCCAGGGATCGAACCATGTTTCGAGTCAATATTTAAATTAATGAGATATTTTTTGATGAATTTTAAACTTTTTCCCGAATTTCTAGGTTAATGACAAATTTCCAAGATGGCGGCCATAACAGCTTATTGAAGGCCGGCAGTAAAGGATTTTAAGACTCATTAGGAATTTTGAAAATGGTTTATTGAAATTGATATTTTTACATCAAATTAAAAATTATTGCTTTGATAAAGTATCGAACCAAGGGCAGGAACTGATTGAATCAACCTGTAAATTGATTGCAAATTTTTTTTGGTAAATTTGGGATTTTTTCCCGAATTTCTAGCTAAATAATT
Organism: Bacillus rossius redtenbacheri; assembly: GCF_032445375.1. Taxonomy (NCBI): domain Eukaryota; kingdom Metazoa; phylum Arthropoda; class Insecta; order Phasmatodea; family Bacillidae; genus Bacillus; species Bacillus rossius. The sequence goes on along the minus strand of NC_086332.1, from coordinate 86,930,162 downwards.
AAACAACTCCATGATAGCGCCCAAATGACAATATGGCGGGTGTCACAGTAATATTAATAATAAATTATTACTGCACTCTAGTGGGTAGGAATTAAACTAACATGACATCAGCGCACTCTAGCAGACGAAAACAAGATGGTGGCTTCCAGCCGACGAAGACAAGATGGCGGACATGACGTCATACCATGTGACGATATATACCTTGGTATTAGTGGTGGAAGGTTAGTCTTCCTGCAGCTACCATGGAGGAAGTATCTGTCGACTATTTTTTTTTGGTCTTACCAGGTTCGAACTGAGGACTGCAAGTCATAAGAGATTTTTTATATTATTTTATTAAAAATTTTAATACATTTCTATTATAATTTTTAATATCTTTTCCAAATTTCTAGCATAAAAATTGCAGTTTTTCAAAATGTGGCCATAACAAAAAGTGCAACATTCTAGAATCCAATATGGCGGTCATAACATAAAGTGTAGCGATAATGTCATAATCATCCAAGATGGCGGGCATTACGAAAAATGCCAAATTTCTATAATTCAAGATGGTGGTCGTAACGATATGTGCAACGGTGTTAAGATTTTTAATTAAAAAATTGATTATTTAATTTTTTTTATAAATTTTTAAATTTTTTTTCATTAAAATCAGATAATAAATAAAGATTTCCAAGATGGCGGACATGACGTCATACTCGCTGACGATATATATACCTTGACAAAAGTGGTGGGAGGTCAGTCTGCCGATAGCTTCCGTGGAGGAAGGACCTATCGCCATTTTCTTTTCTTTTTGACCTCGCCAGGTTTGTACCGAGGACTCAGAGCTCCATGGCGTAAGTTTACATTTAAATTTTTTAAATGTACTTTTATTAAATTTTTATTATTAAATTCGATATTTAATTTTTTTTATAAATTTTAAAATTTTTACCGATTTTCTAACAAAAAATACGGATTTTCAAGAATGCGACTGTAACGGAAATTGCAACAGTGACGTCATAATCCATAATGGTGTCAGAGGCTTATCAGAGGCTGTAGACATGGATGCTTAAGCCTATATATGGACATTTCTAGCCACTGGTATTTTTATGGAATAAAAACAGGAAATTTTCCTTCGAAACGAGAATTATTCCCTCGGAAAGAGAAATTTTTTTGAATTTTTCAAATTTTTTGAGATTATATGGCGGAATTTTTTCCAAAATAATGGAAATTTTGGCGAATTTTGAGGAATTTTTGGCAAATTTTGAAGGTCAAAGGCCAAGGTAATCCAAGATGGCGGTCGGCTCTCTGCTCCACGCGCCAGCGACAGTGCCCGGAACCCCATTTACATACTACTGCAATGGTTGGTTGTAACAGAAATTATTTCACACACGAATGTTGTATATAATGATTTAAGGTATTTGAATAAAACAGAACGGATTTTGTAGTGTACATGGTATTGAAAATTATGATATTTAGGTAGATTTCGAAGATATACTAAATACTGTAGTCGTTATAGTTTTTCTTTTCATGGTTCATAGACCCGAAAGCCATTAAGAACTCAAAAGTTAGTAGTATCAAAAATTTATCCAGACAATTTTTTTTTTTTTGCTATAACACTTACAAGTTATAGTACGTTCAAATAGATGTGATATTTTAGAAGTTAATAGCGATTTTCTGTTTTGGTTTTTCCTTCAAAAAACTTCTCCATTTCTACCCCTTTAGTCGGATATTGCCCATTAACGAACTCAACCAAGATTTTCCACTAATAGATCTGTTTGAAAGTGATTTGTGAAAAATTGCAGCAGTTATCGTGTCCATAACAATGTGATAAATTTTCTGGAAGTCGTACCATGGTAACGGCTACAATAGGTAGTTCTTTGACATCTATTTAAAATGGCATGCCACTTTTACTGACTGCGACACTGTATAACAAAATGTTTGCCATTAGGACTACCGATAAAAGTTTGGTACATTCCAAAGTTCAAAATACCCGTCGGAAATACTTTTCCACAATTTTTCTGTTGTCTGTGTCATAAATTCAGGTTGAAACAAGGTTGGGATCTACCAACAAATCGCAAGCTAGTACGTATGCCCTAAGTTGCGTACATAATAATATGAACCTGTGAAGCCATTTTCTTGATTTTTTTCTTTATTTAAATCACGCCAGATATACATAACATAAACGTTTTCACTCGAAGGAATAATCTCGTCAACTGAAGAAACTACACGTATCCAAATCATGACTTGAGACAATTTTCGTCCATGTCTTGACTTTGAATTGACGCATTCCTAAAACAACGCCGATCAGCAAGATGTGGGGAACTGGAACTTCGCCGTTACGACAGTGTTCTTGCGGAACTGTGACTCAACGCTAACATTCTGCTCGAGCAGAGTCAATATTCCCGAGCGATATATATATATATATATATATATATATATATATATATATATAGAGAGAGAGAGAGAGAGAGAGAGAGAGAGAGAGAGAGAGAAAGCCAACGTACAATGAGTAAAATATAGCATGCGCTTGTATACAAGTATACAGAACCTATCTCGTTTTACTATCGCGGATATTTACACAGGCCCAAACGTACCACTCCTCGCATGGACTGGGTATATATGTTTTTGTTCACGTCACCTTATTAAAGGTTCACAAACAAATTCTGTCTGTCGTAGTCATGGGTTGGGATCGCTTCGCATAACAGCAAACAATGATATAGCAAAGGGCACCTAATAAATAACATTATCATTCACACACCGTTATGTACCCATTAGTCACCATGTTTTTTCTAATTTACTATGTTAAAAGAACAAGATAAAACATTACTAGATGCTAAAGGCCCTAGTGTCCCGCTTCTCGTGCATTTCTGGACAAACAATAAGATAAAACACAGTAAACTGACTTCACTACCTTTTCGTTCACTGCAGGCGTTAACTAGTGCGTACGGTACTTACTTATTACTAGGTATTCGTCAGGAATTAATATAGTCGAAGCATTACTACATGATTCGCAGACGCTCAGCTTACCTGAAACAGATAAGGAAGAATATTTATGTTAAGTACTTACAACTGTGGTTGGGTAAACATGTTCTTGAAATAAACACTTACGAATTACTTAAGAATAGCACAAATGAAAAAAATCTTAAAGTAAAACTAATAGTTCTATTTTACACAAACTGAATTACCAAATGAGATATTCTAGAACGCAAAATTTAAAAAACTGAGTAACATATTTGCTAGCGTGGAGTTTAGATGTAAGGGTGAATCTTATATCAATATACCTACTTTTAAGGAAGTTTTTATGCTGGGAGCCTACTCTTGACGCTAGCAAAATGATCCGCTCCTTTTATTCCGATAGACAGCTGAATGTCTAATCTTGAAAATGCCATGGCCGCTATCGGAATCAACATGGTGGGGGTGACGAAAAGTCTCTATGGAAGTGTGGTAATGTGCTTTTAGTTATGACGTCACTGGTAGAAGGTCAATCACAATGAGGGAAGGACCATTTCTCATTATTATCTTTGAAAGATTTGTGCAATGGGAGTGCATGACTTGATGTAAGCTTTTGGACATACACCATTTCTAAGCACATGTACTTATGTCTGTAGAAGAAAACTACAAAAAACTAAAAGAGAAAAAAAAACACAAATTAAGAAAAAATTGCTGTTGTCAACAGGATATATACACCACATAATATTCCATAACAGGAATATAGTTAACAAACAAAGAAAAAACAAAGAAAAATGGACTAAGAGAACGAAAAAAAAACAACCACAAATGATGAATTGGAAAACTATTGTGTTTGTTTCGTCTTTTCGTTTTGTTGTGTTTTTGTCTCGTTTCAACTGTAGTGCTGTTTTTTTTTTTTTGGGGGGGGGGGGGGGGTCAATTCATCATTTGTGGGTATTTTTTCGTTATCTTAGTCCATTTTTCTTTATAAATACATGAGCAATAATTAAAAATTATTTGTAAAGTTACGCCCGAGAAACGGAAATTTCTATGACTTTTATGGGGAAAAAATGTTTTAAGCAGGGGAAAAAAAGTTATTGTTTAATGCAATTGTCAACTTAATCTCTTGTTGGAAATAGTACTACAAAAACACAAAAAAATTACGAAAATGTTTACAAATTTCACGAGTTTATTTAGTACTTAAAAAATTCTTATCACTTAAATTGACATCTTTTTTAGTCTATAGTTTATGCTTAATTGGATCCAACTCGTATCAAATTATTGTACTTAGAAAATAAATTTTATTCAGTGTTTCTAGGTTCATCAAATCATTTAAGAAAGTTTACATTATAATTTTTATAAACAATGAAAGTCATTACAAAATTATAACTTTTAAGGAAAATTTCTTACCAATTATTTATGGGAGAAATTTAGTAATTGTTCGGAATAGGGGTTCTTGGAAACAATCTATGTAAAAAAAAATCTTTTAGCAACTATCATTTCAGTCATTATTTCTTTAATAATACTTGTGTGGGTTTTTATTGGTGTATGTTGTTTTAACTATATAAATACACTTGAAAAATTTTCATAAACACAATTTATATTACTTATATTCACAATATATAAAGGTTTTTAATTCTATGGACCAGTATTTAATATGAATCACTAAATTTCCGAATGGGACTCACACGTAGTTCCGTAACGCCGTTAGAATTCGCTACCGGAGCAGATACGTCGACTATAGAATCATTTGATCTGCAGAGCGAAGTTTTAAACTATATAATGAAACGTCTTTGATAATAACAAAAAGATTTGAAAACTTTTTAAACCTCAGCTTGGACCCGATGTTAAGAAGGAATTTTATTAAAATTCTGACCACCTTGTAAAAATTAATTAAAAAGTGAATTTTATATAGTTTCCGCATACAAAGTATTAAGTATTAAAGAATAGGTGTACTATTATAAAGTTTAATTTTTTACTAGCTGCAGTACCGGCGTTGCCCAGGCTGAATGCAGACTGAAGGGAACTTTTTCGAAATAAAATGTAAACAGTAATTGTATTCTTAATTTGACTGCCAAGTGTGCAAAATAATTTATATTACTGGTATAACCCGGCTGACGTTGTTCTGTCATACTAACTCAGAAACCTTCGCAGGCATGCGCATTACAAGTCACCAAAATTTCATCGCAATCGGATGAATAGTATAGGAACGCATACGGGATGAACGAACGAAAATTCAAGACGTTATGGACGCCCCAAACACAAACGATAGCGCGTTTAAAATTCTAGGCAACGCCATCTATTGATTAAGTTCACAACTGAACTGTTATTAGCGTCGTTAGTTCGCTAGCCACCGCGAGCTCCACTAAGCGAACGGCTCTCGCCAAGGAGGATAGGAAGTTGCCAAACCTTACTATATGACCATATGGCGGACATAAAGAAATGTCACACACTCAATGTTTGTATGTCTATGGCCTTTGATTTTCTGTTAAATATGTGGCCTAAGTGTTAATCCAGGTTATGAGCTAGCTTTATGCCAAATCTCATCCAAATATTTTCAGTGGTTCGGGTGTCAAGGAGTAACAAGAATGTACATAAACTTTCGCTTTTATAATATTAGTAGGATTAACTATGCGAATTCATGAACATTAATTTCCTAACAAACATGATTAATTTAATATTACTTTACGTAAAAATAGAAATTATAGGCCTACCTAGTATGAAATAATCCAATGAACGAAGCTATGTAATTAATATCATAGCAATACGAAAAAACTAAATTTATCCATATATATTTGCTTAAAGCACAATATCTATAATCCAGTAAAATAAGTAATTTTAAAAAAGTTTAAAAAAAATCCGTCTTTCCCATCTCAGAGTTTTGAACCACATTCCTTTAACTTATCAACCGCGCACTATAACCACTGCGCTACAAACCCTAACAAGATATTGTATGAGAAATATGTCTTATATTTGTTGTAATACCAGTATAAATAAGATTTTTTTAAAACTTGAAATTTCTATTTAATTTAACTATGTTAGTTTACCAAATATATTCTAGGATATTTTCACTATGATAAGAGTTTCATTGGCACACCAATACGTTTAGTATGTACCATAATGTTTATGAAAGTGACTATGTATGGGTTCATAAACGTGGGTCCGACATCTTTATGTGAAAATTTCGTTGCATGTTGCACGCGCATCGTAAAAATTCTCTCTCGTCTTTTTTTCCATAACGCGCTTAAAGAAGTATAACTTAAAAAAAAAACTCCCCGCTGATTCCCGCCTGAAGTAGGATGACACACAGCTGGGACGAGACTGGCTGCCGTATGGTCTACCCGAATTACAGACTTGTTTCTATCAGCCTGGAGGCTGGAGCATGCGTGAAGTGAGCTGGAGCAGTGATCACGTACTAATTATACACCTATGTAGATGGCACACACAAGCCGTGCAGTTGCAAATCTTCGTGCTGGACACTGAACGGCTTATTTGCCTATGGGCCTGTCACAAAACCAATTGTCATAGCTTGGGCAATTGTCACGTTCTAGCAGGTAATGAAATATCGTTGATCTTCGTGTGCGGACCGTAATATCAGTAACCTAGGGAGGTTTCCGAAAAGATTCAACGACTAACGGCAAATTACGTTTCTCCTAGCAAAAAAAAATCTCATCCGTTTAGAAGAGCTTCTACGTGTTGTATTAGTGATATTAGTCCAGTAACATCTTTCATGGCATAGTCAACAATTCTAAAAAAAAATACGTCTTTTGAAAAGAAAAAAAAACTTTAATTCATGTAAGACAGTAAGGTATCAAGATAATTGTGATATCCCCTTAGTGTTTTCTGTCAGCAAAATAATATATATTTTAGTTAAACAAGTGAGGGAATTCTAACTGTAAAAAAGCCAAATTTCACTGACTACCAATACTTTATAATTTTTAAATATCGGAGTAAAGCCACGGCCGTAACGTAGCAGAGACTATCGTCGGTAGCGGGAGGAAGTTTTCTTGAAGTTATGCAACAGCACGTGGCACGTCCCAGATAACAAGAGCAATTAACATTGATCGGCTGGTACCGGACGTTTCAGTTCAACATTAGCCACGTTAGCACCCAATGGTTAAGTACGTTGTCGGTCAATTAAACGTGATAATTGATAGCGCCTACCGTGTTGATCCACAATGAGCACGAGGAAAAAAAACCGAAATGAGGACACATTACGTGATGTCTTGAAAAGGGCTTCGTAACAGCAGAAGTTCTAAATTTACAAATATTCCAAGTAAAGACACGGTGACCGGAGTAAAAGTTTTTTAGTTTAACATGTAAGGTCGGTTTGAGAGTGATTTAAGAATGTAAAACAGTATAAAATTGCTCGTTAATATTCACACTAAAACGTTAACTGCCATTGGATACGTTAGCTAAACACGTGAACTAAATAAAATTGAAATTTTTTTCTAAAACTGGCATCACATTTCATCTGGAAACCACTCCCATCATTCCAAAAATATACAACCAAAAAAAAAAATGAAAAATTAAAATACAATTTGCAGTGGCGAAAGCGTATGATTTTTAACAGGTACCGGGTGGTCATAATGTCCTTCAAAAATTCCGAAAATTCATAAAAAGAAACAATTAGAGTAACAGTTGAATTGTTAGTTTTAAAAGAAAACCAAACCTATATTATTTTTTAAAGTGAAACTTCTTTAAAACCTCACTGGGACTCTATGAGAAAGTAGGCGACATAGAAGTCGCGCCTGACCTAGGGGCTATGAATAAGACCGAGGCCCGGGCTGTTGAAGAACATTCTCAAACACTCGACCAGGAATCGAACAGTCCGCGCCAGGGGGTGCGCGACTGTCTTCAGAGACTCCAGCCGAATAGGCAATACACTGCGCATATATACAGGGAATCGCGTATTCAATTACACCAACCAGTCGTATCAGAGCTGTGCCCAACTCAAGGACAGGAAAAAAAAAAGTGTAATCAGACGTATGAAGCTCAGAAAAGCCCCAGGTAACGATGGCATTCAACCTGTCGTTCTAAAAGAACATTCAGGCGAAGTATTGAAATATTAAGCTTGCTTGTATCAATGCAATACTAACGTTACACTACTTCCCCTCCCAATGGAAATAAGCTAATGTCATAACCTTCTATAAACCAGGGAAAAATAAAACTCTGCCACAAAACTATAGGCCAATCAGCTTAATCAATACATTTTCGAAAGCAGCCGATTGTATAATACTACCTACACCAACTCAAAAGACACTTTCGGGAAAACAATATTCTGCCTAACGAGAAGTTGTTTTTCGTAGTGCACACTCAACATTACACCTAGTTCACGTATCCGGGATTATGTAATGGCTACATTCCTGGATGTAGGAAAAGCCTTTGATAGAGTTTTTCATGAAGGTTTAACATACTATACCAAACAGGCTTCCCTGACTGTTATATAAAGCTATTACCTCATACGTAGGTAACGAAACATTTAAAGTCACCACAAAGGCTCTAAATCCGACCTAAAACTAATACATGCATGTGTGACACAAGGCAGTATTCGAGACCCTGTACTATTTAATATTTACGTGAGATACATGCCTAAGCCAGAGCATAGCCTCGTAAGACTAGGCTGCTATGCGGACGACACACTCCTGTATAGCAAGTAGGTCATACAACTACGATTTACTACTGACCGACTGTAACCCGCGCTCACTACGATGCAGCAGTGGTGCACGACAAGGCTGATAAAGAGAAACTCGACCAAATCAGAGGCAATGGTGTTTACTCGAAAAAATCTGCCACCAATTGATCGTAAGCCACAACTAACCCTGTTTTGGAGAACACATTCCCCACAGAGACGTTGCGAAAATCTTGGTGTTCATATTGATCGCAAACCACTGTGGCGCACCCTCACAGACTCGAGGAGGGGAGACACACAGCAGAATGTGCGCACTCTACCCAGCAATGAGCAGGCGCCTCGGCAGTAAAGTACAAAATGGACTGCTGCTCTACAAATTCCTCATCAGACCAGTAATTACGTACGCAGCCTCAGCGTAGGCAACTGCAGCAAAAATACACCTCTCGAAACTGCAGTGAATACAAAACAGATGTATTCGCATTGCTACAGACGTCCCCAGATATTGCCCAGCAAAGGCACTACATTGCGAGACGAACACAGAAACATTACATTACTTCTATGTCCGAACAACGGCAAAAATTCATGAAATGCGAAAAACATCTAAACCAACTTGTTTCATCTGTCGGCAATCACCATCACGAAGAGATAAAGAAAATTAAACGCCCTAAAATGGCGCTTGCGCACAGACCACCTTAGTGCTCTGTGGTTGGCTGAGCCTTGGACCCTCGGCCAGTTACAGCGTAGCAGTTTCCCGATACCGACCCCAGCCCTGGCGTTTCGGACGGGTTAGAACTCTGCTCTATGATTCAACATCGACCTGGGCAGTGCGCTCATATATTTATTCTTCATAAATATAACCGGCGCACTTAATACACGTACGCTAGCAAATCATAAACCTAGATTAAGCTATTCTTTAGCCCGTACAACACCGTGGCTCACAATGCGTAGAAGTTGAGGCCTGGGCCTCGCAATGAAGGACTGGATAATCGACTGCCTACTCGCAACATGTCAAACTGCAGCTCTGTCCTTTCCTGAGTGTGCCCCGATGCACCAACTCGCGGTTAGGCATCTTAAATTAATTAATTCGTAGCTCCTGAAACGTAGATGCTGGGGCTAGGGTTTTGCAACGACAGATAGGATATAATCGTTTAAGTACCGACAGCCTTTACTGGCGACAGGCGACGGTTCTAACCCTCCTGGAGTAAGATCCCACCATGGAACTAGCGGGGAGCGGGCTGGAGTATTAAGGGGCCCGCCTACCTGGGCACACATACGGTGTGCAGAGCTTCAGGAAAAACAACGCGATTTCAAAACTACTCAAGATATCCGAGTGGGGCCTATTTACGAATAGCATTTAAGAGTTCGCTGAGGGCCGAAAAGTACTTTTAATTTCGGATTAAGTTTTTAAACTGTATTTTTAGAAGCGTTAAAATGCCTAAAACGCGTGTTTTCAGAGTAATTTTTAGGCATAAAACAATCAGTACAGATTCTTGAAAGCACTTAAGGGGCTTGCATAACACCTTTATCTTCATTTCTCCGCCATATAATGTTACGGTCACCGCTCAAATTTCACAGTTATCCTGTGACGACGAGACGAATGCGCGCCAGTTCAGAGACTTGCGTTTAGAGGCTATAGCGCGCTGGAAGCACCAGCGAGCGTCGCGCTTATCATCCCGCCTCACTAACACACATACACCCCTGACGAGGCGCTGTCGCCGCCCAGATCCCGAGACGAGCGTCCCACCGCGTCGCAGCCGGAGAGCGATCCTCTCGTCCCCGCATCGGCACGAGGTCCAGGACAGAAGCAGACCAGGCGAGTCGCAGCGGTGACGTACTACCTTTGAATATATATACTGTATAGAAGTCGCGAGTGGATAGGATTTACTCTACGTTTTTCAGAAGCGTATGAAGAGCAGCTTGGGAACTTCACCGCTGCAGTGCGCTGCCGTAACGCCCTGTATCGTCTTAGTTGTTATGTACACGTTAGAACGCAGCACTGTTGCCCGCTGTCATTCCCCGCACCCCCCACCCATCATTCACTGCAGCTCAAGGTCGTTCAACGGGAGGGGGAAGGGGTGTTTGAAGAGTTCGACACTTGTCCGCTAGGGACCACCACAAGTCGATGCCTTAGAGATGGTGGCGATTGCGGCGGTGAATTAACCAACTACCTCAAAACCGTATTAGAAATTTTAACCTGGGCTGGCGACTTCTATACAGTATATATATTCAAAGGTACTACTGCAGAGCCCTGATAAGTCGTTGCCTACTATGGGATGCTCTATCTAATAGTAAAGTCATTAGGCATAATTAATTCAGAGCGGGTCGTTGAAAGAGTGAAGGGTGACAGTAAATACTGACCCCGCAAGATGTATAATTCTATTGAGAACGTATGCCAATAAACTCTAGGCTCATGCACCCGTACTGTGGGCTAGCAAGTAACTTAACTAAGACGCAATCATGAAGTTTATTATCAATCAAATGTAAGGCTGTAGAGTGTGTTGTTGTTGCTTGTGTGCTTTAAAATGTTTGTTATTTACCGAAAACCACTTTATTGATACGATAATGGCCGGATGAAAGAAGTCAAGAGTAACAGCATGTGGTGACAGCAGCTGTACTATCGTAGAGACATATGTACTCTACGTGTAATATTTCTGTTCCAAAATAATAACTATCATAGTGGAATCTAACTAATACTGCTTTCACGTACCCACCTTTCCCCGAATCTTTGTTGGGCTAAGGTTAGCCAACACGTTTTACGCAAATAATTTGAATACACTAGTCACGAAATAACAAACACTAAAATAATTTAAACTTGGACATATACAATGATGAGAGATTTCAACTGTGTCCACCATGACACGCGTTTTCGGCAGTTCTATTGGCAAACAAGTCGTTGCAATATTGGGGCCACCAATGGTTTACTGCGCAGCTCATATTCATCACATGTAAGTCTAATGAAAAGGCGCATTTTAAGACCTTAGGGCAAATAAACCTTTTCTACTAGTTTCCTTGTCATTTATAGCACTATGGGGATTATTTATCCCTAAAATATTCTTAAATAGGAATCACAAGTCGTACATGGGACAGTGGAATAACTGATACTAGCTGATTTTTTAGTTTAAATAGTCTGGAGAGACAAATACGAATAGTGTTAAAATAATTACCGTTTAACTTTTCTAAAAGCAGTAAAGTTATAACCGTCTTACTAATAGTGTAATGTTTGAACTGATGACAAATCAGACCAATTAATTTTAGTTTTATGAAAATTAAAAATATAAACTGCTGTTAAAATGTATTGGCTCGCCAAAATTTTGACGATTTTACGTAACAGACTCATATGGATACGAGTCGTAAAGCCTATGTCAGCGATGATTTTCACAAGCGTCGGAAAGATGCACAATGGGGTGGAAAAAGTAGCTAGAAGGATTTCTCAAACTTTTATTTTCAATGTGAGTAAACTACAAACTACAGCTCGAGTAATATTCCTCGGAAACCATCCACTGATCTAACTTAAAAATGTGCATCACTTTAAGTTAAATAATTGACTTACAACCAGGAAATAAGACGGTAGGTAAAATTCATATTGGCGAGCTTACGTAAAATGGTGAATCAGTGGATATAAATGAGAATGTGCTATTTTTGAGGTGATGGAATCAATTTAGAAATCAACCGAAGTCAAAGACGAATCAGCGAGTTATGGTCAGAGATTATAAACTTTGCGAATTTTCAGGTTCAAGAAAAAGCACATTTAACTATTTACAATGAACTATTTCAACTTCAGAGCGCAATGAAGCAGGAAGAGAACTGGCAGGAAATAATCGGATCTGAAGCCTCGACCGCCTGCGGTTACAGCATTAACCGAACACCAAGGTAGTGATTCCGTGTCGACGCGCCGGCAGAGTAGGTAGCGACCACAATTACAGGACTGGTGATGGGCAGTCGACCAAGGACACGGACCGAGCGCCTCGGGGCACAATTAGCCCACAATCGTGAGCCATTAGCACGCGTTGGTCGAAACGTAACCACCCGACACGGCGAATCGTTTCAATTCAACAGTTTCTAATGCAACATGGTGATGGTGATTTGCGTACAACAAGCCCTTCTGAACGATATCGGCGGCCGGCTATCTGGCTCGCCAAATGGCGCACATTCGAGTTAGGTACATTCAGTAGAGAACGAATCCAAAATTTGTCCGAGATGTAAAAAAAAAGTGAACGAGTCGTTCAGAACTCGCCAGTGATGTGTAAACATCTAGCCTCGGTAACAGGAAAATGCACGTGTTCTCATGATGTTCATGTTAAAAGTAAATTTATGATACGAATCTCGGACACGATATTTAACGTAGATTAAAAATAGTACCGAGCGTGATAATTGATAATTAAACTGATAAATAATACATTCTCTTTTCAAAAAGCAAAATTTCTGGATGCGATTCATACACATAATTTCTGTGCCCGCCGCTAGAATTCGCTGCCTGAAACGAAAAACACGTAGCTCGCCACCACCAAACGCAAATCGTAGCTAGGAATGAGCGAAATGGTTATTTTTCCATACCAGATATAGTTCCGATTGAATAACTGGTTATTTAGATGGTTAAAGTCATCAGTTATTGGACATGAAGGTCTGTTTTAAATCATTCACCATTCCAATTTTACAAAGCTACTAAAAATCATTACAAGCCATCAAAATTATGGTGTATTTTAATACTGAAATTGTAATTTTCTTATCGTTCATTCAAAAGAAAATAAAATTTAGTCGCAGTTGCAGATGTAATTATATATAATTTGATCTAAGCACCTTATTTTCATAATTTCAAAGAAATTTCTACCAACTGAATGAATGAAACATTTTATATAATTAAGCTCATATTTCGCTTAACTTGGATGGGCGACCGACCACTGACTCACACATGAAACAAGCTTAAATTTTTAAACTGTTAAAACCAAACAATTACGAAATAATAAATAACTGCCATTTCCTGATAGTTGCCAAATAACTGAGAATTTGTTAAAATATATATCACGAACAGGGAACTGTTTTATGTTGATCACGAACAGGGAATTGTTGTATGTTGATCGCGAGCAGAGAACTGTTTATGTCGATCGAGAACTTGGCATGGTTAAGTCCATCGCGAGTAGAGAGAACTCTGGTATTAAACGTAACTTTGAATATTTGCTATTACTTGAAAAACTGCTTAATTACTTTCAGAACTTAAAAAATATAAATTGCTAAACGATTATTTTACAACAGAACACGGATCAGAAAGTTGCGTTCAGAAAATAGTTATTGCTATCGATAGTAAGACTTGATCTTTCTTTAATGAAATGCACATATCGCAATACCTAGCGGCAGCACAAAAGTTAAAGTTCCAGCATTACATTTGCTCGCTAGATCGGGCGATATGCGATATGCAGATTTGAGAATTAGATTCTCTTTCTTCGACATCAGTTCATCAGAGATACAGCAATGTAACGAAATGGTTAATGTTTCATAACCGTTGTATATACCGGTTATCGTAAATACTGCTCATCTCTAATAGCAGCACGTAACAGTAAATTTTTAACTATTAGAAGCGACCCCTATAAACCCCGGAATATGTTTGGTAAACTAAAATAGTCATAGGACGAAGTAAAATCAACTTTTGAAATAAGAAAACTGGCATTACAATGATTATAATCTCCGAATACACGAAACCGTGAGATAATAAATTGGCACGGAATTAACATAAACAAGGAACAGACTTACACATAATCCCTTACTAAACCCAGGCTTATTATTTTTGTTTCTAATGATTTCTTGTAGGCTTTGGAAGAGTTTAAATCTATTTCATAATGATACGTATTTAACTTGACAATGTTAATGTCAAAAGTACCGCACAAAAATGCGATGCGTGAAAGTGAATAACGTTTTTAATTACACGTCAGTATAGTGATTTGTTTAATATCATGTGAGTTACATTGAACCTACTTTATAATTTCTGTATTAAAGATACAGATTGTGTTGTGTTATGGTATTTGTCATCAATACTACACATTCCACAGGATTTAAACATAATAATAAAAATGAACGTTAGTAAATTCATTGTTTTATAATTTTCGCTTTGCCACATTATTTTTTTCTAAAAATCAAGAAATTAGAACAGCTTACAAACCTTATTCACACTTACTACCCATATCTTAACAAGACTATGAATTATGAAAGCTGACAACAATGCAGTACATTATTACCTATACAAATCGAAAGGCTTAAAACAAAAAAAAATAAACTTTACGTTTTCAAGGATTAACTTAATAATGTAAAATAATATTTCGTACATTTATGTTACGTTTAAGTAACATACTTTCATTAAGGGTAATACGAATCTTACTATTTTGCTTGCTTGTAACTGTTAAGTTTGTGATAGTCAATTCAAAAAAAATTAGACATGAATTTGTACTTGCACAGTTTTTAATGTCTGCTTACTGTTTTTTTTCTAATTACTGTAACATTATTTGGTTAAGCAACATGTTCGAAATATTCTAGTAGCCATAATTGATTGTTATTTGTTGTTTGAAACTAAATTAAATTCTAATAGTAAATAAAGTAAAAAAGCTTATGTTTGAAAGCATTGCAAATGAGTATTTATTAAATGTTTGTTTTATTTTATAAATTATCACAGTAAATTTTTGTAGTAGTCATTTATAATAACTTTCTATTAATATTCTATGTCATTTCAGGTAAAATAATATTTTTTCCCACGATTTACATATATATATATATAAATCATTAATGTGAAGTGATGTAACATCCAAAATACTTCGCCAATCTCCTTATAAACGTATAAGATGTGATTTAATAAGGTTATTAATACGGTTTTTTTTAATACGGTTATATTCATTTACACTGTATGGTCCAAATAAATGCACGCATGTTCATCGATATGGCAACATCAAGCATTTTTATTTTACCACCGTTACAACTGCTCAGCGTGATTTGCGTCGACATTACGGCAGGGAGCCCCCTACCGCCGGTGCCACCCCAAGAGTTTGAAGAGGGTGGTTTGTTTGTGTAAGGGGAGGTCCACAGGTCTTGGGAAAAGACGTTTCAACCATGAGCTGCTTCCTGGCCGACGGAGCGGCCGACTTGGCGAGTACAGATCGTGCACTGCGCCACTGGTCTTCAAGGTCGTCTGAACTCAGGGTACGTGATTTATCCATCTGGGGGCTCGTCGAAGACTTCGTCTACGTGCTTCCTCTTCCAACAACTTGTGTGCGAACTGCGACGCTGCGTTGCAACAGCAGTAACACACGAAATACTCGCAAGAGAGTGGGCCGAGTTTGATTGCCTTTAGACGAATGCCGTGCGTCTGGTGGAAAGGCGGGTTTGCCATTTGTGAAAGGTAAATAAAAGTTTCGTATTCTTATACGTAGATGACAATCCAGGTGAAGGTTTTGTTATCAAACATAAAAATGTTATAGCTTTGAGAAAATCGGATGGACAATTTTGGAACAAAGTATTTTTGTTTCTTTTTTTAACCTGAATTCTTCACAACAAATGATTCAATTATTATAAGCACGTTTGACATTTTTTGCTAATTATATAAAATTGTAAAATATAAGTTTTAAAAAATGGCCTTCCATTTAAAATAATCATATACTTCCTGTATTGTAATGTGTGAGGTTTACTGCCAATATATATATATATATATATATTTTTTTTTTTGCTGAGGAGCCGAGTACATATATTTATTATACCAAATGAACTCAATGAACGTAAAATAAAACCGGTTGAGTATCGTCCTTCCTTTAATGAACGGGATAGTAGAAACAGAGATTTATAACCACCGACTTGTTATTACAATAAAAAAATAATAATTTCACACGGGCACTAGTGGGTCAGCCACGAGGGCTACCAGAACACAATTAGTACCGAGAGCATCGGCGTTGTTTACCGACGTCGTTATCGCGCGGCGGGTGGCAACGAAAATAGCACCCCCCGGTTAACGAGGCGAGCGTTGCGCAAGACGGTCCTCGCCTGCCAAGTGCCGAGCCCACTGCGGAAAACACGGACACTCTGGAGGTTGCCCTGTCCACTGCAGAGAATGGCAACGTGCGTTGTGTACAAAAACATCCGTCGGTTTCGTAGCATTTCGATACGATCGCGCGTCCTCTCAGCCATTGGATGCGTGCCAAGTGTGTGAGCCTGTAACTGCGCAGCCTTGTGTTTTGGGACTTCAGTTCCTTGGCGAAAATTGTTTGTTTTACCATTCTCTGCCACCCATTAAACGTATATCCAGCTGTTTCCAAAGACTCTGTATACGGAATTTTTTGATTGGCTATATTACCCATTCTTTGAAATCAAGTTGTGAAGCTAAAAATGCCTAAATAACTCTTTTAAAAGCTTTATCTCTTTTCTTAACTGTAAATAAATCATAGAGCATACATCTCTGACGTTGCTAAACCAAAAATTAAGAGTAGATCTGTTTAACACAGCACAGAATTTGAAATTAAAAACTTCTGTAGTAACACCAAAAATATTTGTGTAAAATTTTATCCTTCCTGGAAAAAAAAATATATATACACACACACACCCACACACCTACATATAGATATGATGTAACTGTTTTTAATTTAAACGTAACACTGGAAGAGTTCGGGTTAGGAACAAAATTCACTTGCAGAAAGGCACCACAGCGGTGGTGATGATAGAGATGAAATTTGCTATCTTGCGAAGCAAGTGACGTATAGTTCGTGCTCATTTTAACGTCTCAAAGGAATATATAACAAAATATTCCCATTCAAAAAAGCACAAAATGTTTATATATATATAACAAAGCCTAGGGTTAAACCACTCTTGCTAAACAGCGTATGTCATTTACGTTTCAACATAATACGTATCACCTCTTGCTCTACTATCTGATTAAAACATTTAAACCTATAACATTTCCCCCATCGATAAATCTGTTTATTGGGATAGTACACGAACTTCAGTAGTAAAATCTAGGAATATCTACAAATAATCTTTCGAATGAAAAATAATGCCAATGAATTTACTATCGCGCTTCATTTGAAGTGATTATTTTCAGAATGGAATTATTTTGAAGCATATGAGTAACGGCATTTATACATTTCTGGATCACATAAAAATGAAGTGAAGACTTGACGAAACAGCGATGTAGTTGCATGTACTGTCGTTCCTCGTGGCTTGAGAGAGAGAGAGAGGAGAGAGGAGAGAGAGGAGATAGATATATATATATATAATGGTTTGTCTCGCAACACAACTGACGGAACCGCTTCTATATCAAATGACCGATTAGCAAACATGAATAAACGTTTAAAGTAAAAATTTCCGCCTTCATTATTACAGCTCTTCGATTCCACTGATGCTTCCATCGTCGTTCTGTGTTTCACTACTACTACTAATATTTTACTATACTATTATACTACTACTATTATTATACTATTATACTACTACTGAAACTATTGTTATTGAGGTTTCTGTCACTAATCTGCAAGTTGATTGAATTGTCCATTAATACGTTAATTTTCCGATGCGTATTTTGAAGAAACTTTATATGTTTACACTGCTTTGTCAATATTTTTTTCTTAAATACTTTGTAATTCCTGAACTCGTAAGTGCAAGAATTTCAGAAAATATCTAAGCGATATTGTTATTCGCTACTAAAAGATTTAATTAAACTCCAAATGTACTCTACAGAAGGAAGTTCTCATGCTATGTGCGCGAAAAATGATATATATGTGGTATGTTAGAAGAGTACTGTTGTGTCAGAGTATGTGAGTGAGGTCTCTAACAACAACGGAGAAAAGGTAATGCAAGAAGGCTAAATGCCGAGAACAGTTTAATAATGAATATTTCATTTCCCAAAATATGCAATCTGATATGAACCCGATGTGTCTTGCGAGGCTGTTACACACGCGTAACTGGAATTTTTTTTTTTAATAAAACCTACTTTTACTGTTAAACAACCTGTGTTTGAATATCTCTTGGCGCTGATGCCATAACCTTTGATTTCTCGCAACCAAACCTAAAATATGAACATTAATTTATATTTACAAGCGAGTTTCCAAAATAAAAATAACAGGCATGCATCGCAGTTTTTCTAAAATTAATTAAAGCCAATATAAATATTACCCTGACTGCAATTCCTTTTACAAATTGCAAATACAAACAAACAAGAAAATAATATTTATACATAAATGATTATTATGGATATTCCTTTACTTAAAATTGAACCAACCGATGACAAAATAAAATACTGAATCTGACTACTGACTTTCGCGGCTCAAAGTTCTAGACTATCACTTCTCAACAGTAACACTGGAAGTTACTGCTTACAAGTTATGGCCCTTCTCGTCGTAACTCCGCCGACCATGCGGTTGTGAAAAAACCGTAACTTGCCTCTAGGCTCAGCTGGTGCCCTGGATGCAGCCGAAGACTGTCCTGACACCGGCGGGCTGTTCGTGGCTGATGGTCAGCCTGGATGAAGGGCCCGACCACTAACTCTCCTAAGCCTTCTTCCGAGCGAGCTGGTACCTCGTGAACTGCGTCGTCGTGTTTCCAGCTGACTGCATCTCCCTTGCGACAGCGACGGTAAAGCGTGCCCGTGGTGAGTGTCACTGCGAGGTTCGAAACTTGTCTAGCAATCGTCCCTTCGTTCATCGGTGGCGTTACGTTGGGAATGGGTATACGCCTTGGTCCGGTATAGTCTATTTGTCGCCACAAAACCCGACACCATCGTCAGTCACTGCCCGCTGCACCGACCGCTTCTTGTTCGCTGTGCCCAATCACCTTCCTTCTTTCCTTCTCATTCGTGTCGTCAGCGACTATCACTCCTTGTCTTGGCTCGGAAAAAAAGCCTGTCACCCTTACGTACTCTTCCGTTACTTACGTTAAGTTGTACGTTCACACCCAGACTTAACTCACGCATGCCTAAGACAGTCTAACGGGCGTGGGCGGCTCGGTGACGTCGGCCAGCGTGGCGGCGACCGAGTCTGGTCGTCTCCCTCGAGGCGTAGTCTTCACTCGTGTGAACCGGACTGGTCGCTCGTTCGATCGGAACTTAGCTTTGCATACCCACCCGCCTGTGGTGGCGGTCATGGCAGTTGGCAAGAACTCGAACAATCTGGAAGCAGCTAGCCAAATGTTCACTAACCGGAGGTCTCGGTCACGTGTCTTTGATTTTAGCTCTCCCCCCCCCCCCCCTGGAGTTTTTTTCCTGCACTTTTTTTTCTCTCTGGTGGTGCACGGGTCGCCTATGCCCCAGGGATGCGGCATGCACCCGGCGCGGCGCTCATTGTCTTGCGCGCTACTCGCTGTCTCTCGACACAGGATTAGCTCGGGGAGACGAACCACACCATGGCAGTACCTATAAGGGATCGTCCATTAATCACGTGATGTTTTTTTTTAGCAAATTTTTAACCCCCCCTCCCCCCTAGTGATTTGTGGTGAGGTTTCAGACAAACACCCCCCCCCCCCCCCCCCAATAAATCACGCGTATTTTTTGGTGCAAAATATTTTTAAAATTTTCGGAATATTATCTTTAAATATAGGTATAATCTAATTTAATTCTGGAAAATTAAGCACAGTGATAAAAATGTCCAGACACACATTTAGGTTGCAGGTTTATTCTCACTGGCATAAAAATAATCAAGGAAAGGCTTATATGTGATTTACGCATGTATTCGGCGCCAAAATCACAGTCTTACTAGCGACTGGCAAGCCGAGCCGGGTGGTTAATGTTGCGGCGGGCGGGGGATATTGTTGCCTGGCTACGGCGAGTCAAGGTCACGCATCGCTTTTCGGTTTAGTAGAAATCGGGCGAAAAAAAAATACACGTGATATCTCTCTACACCCCCCCCCCCCCCTCCCCCTTGTGATATTTCGTGATTTTTCCCTCCCCCCTCCCCCCCCTTTCGAGCCTCACGTGATTAATGGACGATCCCTAATACAACTTCACTCGCTTAGTAATTCACACTTCCATGTTTTATAAAGATACACCAGATACCAATTTTTTATTTTATATGCAGAGTTTTATCATTTACTTCATAGTACCTACTCAAAGACTGCGCGCGCCATCTGATATGACATTTATTTCCATAATGTGCAGGAATCACTTTTTTTTTTATTTTTTCATATTAAAAAACAAAATCCCAAAACAAATCCCGTTTACAGTGTAATATGGAGATGGATGCATAATTGCATAGGGGCGCATGACTGCAATTTGAAAACCCAACCATTATATTAAAACCTGGTTTTATAGATAGTATGGTGTTTGTGAATAAATAAAAGCATAACCTGAAGCCTAGCGTACCGAAGCTAGGCATCAATGATATTTACACATTTACGGCAAGATATTTACACTACGCATACAAAAGGTGTCAAAAATGACTAGCTGAAGAAAAATAAGCCCCACACCTTACAAACACTGCCCCAGTAATCAGAATTTAAAACCAATGAGTACTTTGGGCTCTGATAAAACCAATACTGAGAAAAAGCGAATTTCATGTAAAAATGAAGACTTTAAGCAATGACCATTTCAATGGGAAGTATCATCAAGTAATGACTTGCCATTTGTGATTGTGAACATTTTTTTTATCGTACTAGACAAATACTTTTGCGCTGTCATATTTCTACATGAGTTTCTCGTTTATATTATTTTTGTTTAATATTTTCATATAAATTATTCAGGTTCTTCGTAAATTTATTAGGTCCAAGTTTAATCACTTTGAACATAAATTGTTTGATCTACATCAAAACATATTTCCATGTGCAAGTTCGCCGTTTCACAACAGAACACAGAATTAGGAAGTTGGGATCCAGCCTAGTTTCCAGTATTTCGAAGCAATCCTGAATGAATGTGGTGATAGTGAATGACCGTATCATAAAATATTTTAAATTATGTTTTATATTTTTTTATTTTTAAAAACCATATTTTATGTGGTTTATGTTAACACTATGTGTCCAAAATAATTATTTAAATTTAAAACCTGTTATGTTACGAAAACTGCCAATAACATTAAGGGCCCCGCCGATCCGGGCGCACTTCAGGGAAAACAACGCTATTTCAAAACTACTCCAGACATCCACCGCTCAGATTTCACAGATGGCCTAAGCACGACGAGAAGACTGCGCGCCAGTTCAGAGGCTATGCCGCGATTGAAGCACCAGCGAGCGTCGTGTTTATCGTCCCGCCTCACTAACACAGATGCACCCCTGACTAGTTGTTTACAAACCCTTTTGACGGACTCTCCTTCCGCACAGCTTGCGAGGCGACGAGGCCAGCTGGAGTGCGCGACGGAGGCAGACGTGCGCCTCGGACCGCGAAGGCAGAAGTGAGACGAACAGGGATCTCAGAGACTAAGGCTACGGCCACACGTGCGTGTTTTCACGCTGCTGTTACAGCGTGTTTTCACGCAGCGTGTGATCCTGAGCGACCGATGGCCACACGTGCGTGTTTTCACGCTGAAGCTAAGCGCGTGATTTCACGCGGAATGAATCCGCTACCCGGCCACATGTGAGCGTTGTATTGTGAACTGGCACCCATCTATGCTTTGCAGGCTTGATTATGAATTCACTATCTGCCCGACCCGGCTTCGCACGGCTATACTAATGGAAAAAAATTAAGCCACATCTCCCATTTACAGTAATGGTAAATAAAAAAAATTAAGTGAAATTTTATTACAATGCTGTATAATGTACCGATGGTTTCCCGACTCGTGCACGCAACATAAAACTGATGTACCCGTACTTCGCTACGGCAGTCTACAGGCAGATCACTCTTGCGCCGCTTATTATACATGCCCCTCCTTGTGGGTACGCCACTGCCGCGCGATGCCCGTTGCCATGGAGACGCAGAAGGCATGAACAATTGAAAATCCTGTTCTCATGCAAAGTACCCACTGTTTCCTGGTTTTAACCACCCATGGGATCTAATTTTCGGAAAATGTCATCCTGCGTAACATAAGGAACATTACTGTGAAGTTTCAAGTCTGTAAAATATATATACTTGAAAAAAAAGGGCAATTTTTGATATTTAAAGTACCCGCAAAATTTCAATGGTGATGAGGACTGCACTAACAATGAAATAGTCATTGTCATAGAGACGAATGAAGCATCAACAAAGCAACAGCAGTTGCCATGGTGATTTCCTACAAAAAACTGGAAATTTTGATATATTACGCCCCTGAAACTCCCCTTGGGATCGGATTTCCGCAGAATCCGTTCTTAGTGAGCGTGTACATCACAAAATGAGTAACTATGATAAATTTCAAGTCAATCGGGTGTATAGTTTTAGAGATCTCGTGATGAGTGAGTCAGTGAGTGGTATTTCGCTTATATATATATAAAAAATATATATACAAATATATATATATAATATATATATATATACAAGTCCTTGTCAGAATTGTAACGGGCGAGGAAAATGATTGATGGTCCGAAAAATGAAAATTAAATAAAAATAATAAAAATAATTCTAGTAAAAGAAAAAAAAACAAATTAAACACAGAGAGAGGAAAAAAACAATTGTTTAGGTTTGCGATTTAAAGTGATAAAAAGTATTTAAATACTAATTGAACTCTTATGAGGGTACTGATTGCTTCGTTGTTAATATCACACGGGTGTTTTTTACTTGTATGGGAAAATTAAGAATGATAAGGCATCTAGTGCGTGGCAACAATGTTAATAGGCAATAGGAAATAAACTTCTAGCGCCTGCGGCATTGTCAACACACACTTCGTACGTGTACTGCATGTTGTATCTAACCCCCTCCAACGCATTTGATTCTAAATTGGACTTCAAGTAAGGATCCCTAATGTTATTGATAATATAATATAGCCTATAGCCTTCCTCGATAAATGTACTATCCAACACTGAAAGAATTTTTCACATCGGACCAGTGGTTTTGAGATTAGCACGTTCAAACAAACAAACAAACTCTTCAGCTTTATAATATTAGTATAGATTAAGCAAGAACGCTGCTGTGGTTTTAAGTGCTGTGCTGTTGTCGTAGGCGTCGTCGTCGGCGGAAGCATTCAAGTAAATACTGGGTCCATCCCATATTGAGTGAAACATCAACGAAAGGAAAATTTGTGCTCTTTCATAATAAACTAAAAGAAAATCTAGACAAGTTTTTTGAGTACTTCATAATGTCCGTTAACTCATATTAAATTACTTTTGTCTATGGTGGAAGAAAATATATCAAAAAGTAACACAGCAATGAGAGAATGTGTTAGTGATGAAGAATGTGCCGAAAAATGTTCATGAAATAACTAAACTATATATATATACACACACACACACACACGCGCGCGCGCGTGCTTTTGAGTTGACCATGGTTTTAAGGTCTTGGGGTATGAAAAGAAAAACTACATGAACATTTTCCGGAAGTCGTAACATATCGACTACAATGGGTACCTAGTATTTCAGAACAGAACGCGGCGAGAATTCCCGCACGTGTGGCCGGTCATCGACTGAAACTTTGCGTGAAATCACGCCAACGAATTGGCCGCGGTGCATTTTCTTGCGGGCGACCTTGAAGACGCGCCTATCTGTCCTCTCCCCGGCGGGAATCCACGCTGCGTCTGGCCGGACTCATTCTCCTTGCTGCGATTCATATTTCTGGCGTGTTTTCACGCAGAATCTCTGCGTGAAAACACGCTCGTGTGGCCGTAGCCTAATGGAATCTCATGCGTTGACCCGCTGCGGGTCTTTTAATTTACACAGCAAAATAAATTTTAAGTCAAATATACAGTCCTCGTTTTCACGGATGACGAGGGAAAGTACGCCACTAAAATTGTAAAGGATTGTTTTCATAAATTGATGTTATTTCGACGTAAAACTTATTTACAGCAGGCAGGGTAAGTAAAGGCGATGACGGCATCAGAGCTTAAAGAATAAAAGTGTCACGACCAGAGCGTTACGGAAGTGTAACGACCAGAAGAGAATAGTATATTGGATTGCTGTTTGGCGCCATGTTTGCTCCACTTGCACTTCTACGGCGATACCAAGCAATTGTGTGTGGCGAAGCATTGTGTCTGCGGATACGTCGACTGCCTACCACACACATTATTCTGAAGATTCTTAACTCTACTGGAAACTGATTTTTTTCAGGTTGATATATATATTTAAAATACACAAATTACACATAACTTGTGATAGTAATGTACTAGCAAACTCGAATCGCGAATTTATATGTATCATATTTTAGCTATCAAGTAACTTACCGAAAAAACAGGTGGCGGTAGCAGCACTGCCTGCAGCACTGTTAGTGATTGGTGTAGACTACAACCACTTTGTGATCTTTCACTTCTGCCGTTAAGTTTTTTTTTTTTTTTTTTTTGAATCCCTAGAAGTGCCTATAAATTTAATCAAATCTCTGCAAAGGTGAACAGTAATAATAAATTGAACGATAACCAGTTCTGAATCCCTGCTGAGCTAAAATATTTATGTTTGAAATGACAATCTTCCGGATGTCGTTTCCTGTCTGCAAATTGAAAGGATTGTCTTATCTGTATGAATCCAGCTAAAAAAAAAAAAAAAAAAGAAGAAGCTATTTTTGCGGGTTAAAAAAAGTATAATGTTGGATTAAAGGGTTTTACGTCAATGGTTATGCGTTAATGATTATGCACTAAGTTTTATGTAACAAAATTGTACCACTTATTTTATTACAATTGTCACATCGTAATTACCATTATGTAAAATTTTCAAATGCTTGACCGTAATAATTTTAAATTGTATGCAACATACTTACCTGACTCAAAAGAAATATATATATGTATAATTAATATTTTAAAGAAATCACTTTACCTCGACAAGAACACCGACTCTTAGGAACTTTAGCGACTTTCGTGACCTCATTAAACTCCCCCCACTAGGAAACTGACACGGTGCTCATAAATTATACGCCATGGTGGTAGATGGGCTTGAACCAACACCAGGGCGTATTCTTCGTCACAGTAGCGTGACGGCCAGCGCGCTTCAGAAAATGAGGTTTAAATTGTACGCCTGAAGTATAGGCACAATGGAGCGGACAGGGCGCAACTACAGCCCTATCACCATTATGATCACGGTAATTTACTAAGTGCGTGCAACTACTGAACATAAATTATACATCCGTAATTACGATTAAACTAATTTAAAGTAGGGAAAAACAAAGCAAATTACATGGACAGTCCTTAAATATTACGGGTACCTTACATATATATATATTTTTTATAAAGTCCCGAAAACTACATATTTTTG
Organism: Bacillus rossius redtenbacheri; assembly: GCF_032445375.1. Taxonomy (NCBI): domain Eukaryota; kingdom Metazoa; phylum Arthropoda; class Insecta; order Phasmatodea; family Bacillidae; genus Bacillus; species Bacillus rossius. The sequence goes on along the minus strand of NC_086332.1, from coordinate 86,904,367 downwards.
GCCAAGTGGACGACTTTCAAAGTATTCTCATCCCCCACTGAGGAAAATGTCTTGGAAACTGTATCAATATGATATTCTGAAAAGAATGTTCTTTTGTGAGAAATCAGCGAACATGGTCACAGCAGATTCTTTTAAAAACAGAAGGATCCACGGTAGTATCACACATCCCCAATATTTAATTATTTTAATACCGACAAATCCAATTCATAAATACTTTTTATTAAAAAAAACCACACCCGCTATTTTATTCACCTTGAATTACCATGAAGATACTTGTAGACTACGTCAAGCGAAGATCCATGACCACGTATGCAATATTCGCTTAAGAAGTTTTTGTGTGTTTTTGACAATTTATCGTAAAATAAACTTATATAAATTTAATAAAGAAACGTATTTCAATACTTACACTGCGATATTATTTTGTAATTTCAACATTAATGGTATAGTAAACCCTTAGGTGATTTGTCTTCAAATCAATATTGAGAAACTTGTTTCGAAATACAAGAAGACCACGGTTGGACAAAAACCAAACAACCTATTTTTTTTGTTTAAACCAATTTTTTACGTTTAAACGAGCTTTTTTTTATTACGTTAGTTAATTTGGTTCTAACCATGCTCAAATGACAGCCATACAACATCCCGCTTTCTGTCACTCATGTTGAACCAGAAAAGTTATAACACCAAATAATTGATGTCCAGCACATCTGCACATCTGACTGGGACTTAACCACATAAAGGGTATTTCCCCACAGGGGGAGGATTCTCCATAGAATGGGTGTTTCCCACACGATGGGGATTTTCAGTAGTCGGGGATTTCCCACAGAATAGGAATTAACTATGTAATGTTTTTAATTTGCCGAGGAGTATTTAGCTGGGTATGATTTACAACTTATTCAGTTAATTTAAATGATAATATCTGGTTTAGAAACATTAATGGCCAAACTACTGTTGTTAATCGAGTGGAATAAGACATTTCATTAAACAAAATTAAAAATTTATATTTACAAATAAATAAATTTAAAAAATATTTTTTTAATAATAAAAGCACTTGGACCGATGAAGTTTCTGTGAAGCAAATACATAATAATAGTTTCACACCAATAGTTCACTAAGATATGCGCAACTGTGCTTTCTGAACATTATTTGTAAAAAACCTTAATGTGGTCAGTGTTCGTAAATAAACGTCATATGCTGCTTTTCAAGTGACATTTTGAGAAATGGGTACCAAACACAAAAAAGACAAAAAACACAAAATTAAGCAAAAAATTGCTGTTGTCAACAAGGATATAAACACCACAAAATATTCCGTAACAGGAATATGGTCAACAAAGAAAAACAAAGAAAAATGTACTAAGAGAACGAAAAAAACCACAAAAAATGACGATACAGAAATAGTTCTGTGTCGTCATCATTTGTGGGTTTTTTTTTCGTTCTCTTAGTACATATTTCTTTGTTTTTCTTTGTTTTGTTGACCATATTCCTGTTACGGAATATTTTGTGGTGTTTATATCCTTGTTGACAACAGCAATTTTTTGCTTAATTTTGTGTTTTTTGTCTTTTTTGGGTTTTATTTATTTATTTATTTATTTTTTTACTTTTTAGTTTTTCTTCAACAGAAAAAGTTCTTAGCAATGGCGTATGTCCAAAAACTTACATTAAGTCATGCACTCCCATTGCACAAATCTTTCAAAGATAATATGGGTACCAAAGGTACTACTTTTGAGAGCTGTCAAATTTGATATAAGTTCCACGACAATACACACATAAAGGTAAACAAGAGTTTATTTACTTCAGCTTAGTCACCATTTATGTCAGCTACCTACTGTAGCCATTACATGGTGCGACTTACACATTTTCGTTTCATTGACCATAGACCTCAAAATCATTGCCATCTCAAAATATTTTATAAATTTATATATCTATATACCTACATATTATTTTTATCATACAACATTTGTATGGACACTGCCGTAAATATGCGCAAATCACTTTTAAACTGATACATAAAATAATGGACAGTTTCAGTCGAGTTCTTTATTGGGCAAAATTCGACCAGAAGGGTAGAAATGGGGATGATATTTTTTTAAAAACAGAAAAATTGCTATAGCTGCATTTATATGACAAATATCGCACCCAAATCAAGATTTTATAACTCGTTAAAGTAAAAGAAAAAAATGTGTGCGTGGAGTCCACGCGCAACAGAAGTGAAACTGCTTGCTTATTAGTTAATAGATACAGATAAATTACTAATATTTTTTAATCGAACAAGAGATAATAACTGAGAATAATAAGGATAAGGGTATGATCTCAAAAGAAATAACTTTTCCACACGAATACATAAATTGTAGATTCTTTGAATAATAAAATGTACTATTTTTTTTTCGTTCACTTAAAACAAACTATGATTTTTAATTATTCTTAAACATGAAGTTTGCTGGTAATTAGGTGGTTTATGCTCCTTAACAAACTGTGCAAATGGACGTGTTGTAGTCTGAGGTAGTTATCTGACATGTGAACGTGACAACATGGCATACGAATAGGATGTAGCTCAACGCTACTTTGTTGAGCCACAGTCACCCACAGCTACACTCCGATCAAGAATTATTCACGCCTCTTAGTTGAACTTAACAAATTTACACTCTCGTAGACTCACATTTATAATACGGTGTGTGATTTAGTTAATCAAATAATAATTCGTAACAAGTAATTACCCATGTCAAACTAGAACGTTAAAAGCATTATACCAGCAGAAATATTTAGTTACACAGCTAAAACAATACTCACAAAATAACAGTTTAAAAAAACTAAAAAACACGCTTTTATAGAAAATCCAACTAAAAAGTAGAAAATAAATTTTAATACAATTGAATTAAAAATAGTGTAAAATAAAAAAAGTATTTTATTTAAAAAAATCGTGGGGTGCATGGTGTCAATAGTTATAATTATTTTATTGACAGATATGAGTAGAAGGATTATCATTTTGATATCTTAAAAAGCACCCCACGCTTTTTTTTAATAAAATACTTTTTTATTTTACACTATTTTTAATATTTATTTATTAAAATTTATTTTCTATTTTTTTTAAACTGTTATTTATTTTCTACTTTTTAGTTTGGTTTATTTATAAATGCGTGTTTTTTTAATTTTTTAAACTGTTATTTGTTCTAATCTACTATTAATTCTGTGATAACTATAAGTAACTGTAATTATTTTCCAAATTATTAATGTGTACAGCTGTATTGATAGTCAAATCTCGATTTTAGAAGCTATTCAAAGATTTTAACGTTATCAATATATACAGTGAGACTTAATGGTATAAGGTTATTGACGAACAAGTGATATCGACCAGTCTTATGTACATACTGTAAGAAATTAATGCTGTGAAGCAGGAAAGGATGGGTGTTACGGATTAATTATTACGTGAAGCGTTCCACATTTACGTAACAGGAATTTTGGGAAGGATCAGGATTGAGAAAGGATGAGGAAAGGACCTTCTCAATGAGAGTGTATAGAATATGTGAGAAAAATTCGGATAGCCCGGACTGGGATTCAAACCCAGAGCCTTCCAATGACATGTCGGGTGCTCACCATCAGGCGCTCGATGTACGATAAATATGGAACAAAGCGCCCCACGCTTTTTTCACAATACTAGTAGTTTTCATTCATTATTGTTTGAAGCTTATTTTAAAAATTATTTTTCACTTTTTAGTTCGATGTGCTTTAAAAGCGTGTTCATTAGTTTTTTTTTTTTTTAACTATTTCACTTTTTAGTTTGAATAGAAGGATTGGCGAAGTCCCAGACGAATTACAGTTGGATTTACGGCACCAATCCCAAATTTTTGTTGAAAAGAAAACAAATAATTATTTTCAGCCGTGGACTCGATTAGAACCCACGACCGGTGAATCCATGGATTGACGTCATCAAAGACCCGCGCCTTAATCCGCTCGGCCAACAAACCAACTGAAGAGAATATATTGTAATAATACTAATACCCAGAGTGTTCGAACTGGAAAGTAGGTAGACGGTACGCATGCGCCGACTGCACGGTTGTCTCACTTGCTCTCACACAGAGGCTGGGTGAAGAAATTATTTAATCCTGTCGATCCTAATCAGGATAATGAGATAAACTTATTAAATTAGTGTATTGTCACCGGTCTTCGATAAGTGTACGAAGTTTAGATTAAATCTGTCCGTTTACAGTGGGTCAAAATCGAGTGCAAAGGAGTCGGTTACAAACATACAGGTGAAGCTAATATAAAGCGTGTAATAAATAACACGGTTTAACAATACTGATTTACGCAAGTAATTAAATTAATTATACAAACATTAATTAAGAACAATATTTTATTTAGAATATGGTCCGTAGCATGGTGCAAAACAATAAGCTCAAACCCCGTTGTGTTGCCAACAGCCCAAATACACCTAAAGTCGGGGGTTCCTACCGCCGCGACCCGCCTATCCCTGCAGCATGGCGGCGTCGCCACGTGGAGCCCGCTCAAGGCTGCTCCAGCGATCACCGACCGCACCAACGGCCCCGGAGTGGGGATAGCGCGACGTCCACTCCCAAGAAACAACCCTGCGCATGAAAGTGCGCGAGTGCGCGAGTGAGCAAGAGAGCAAGAGCGCGAGTATGCTGCGTCATTTCTACCTTCCCTGCCATCTCCTCTATCAAATCCCCCACCATGTACCTAACTATTCCTCTCCTCTCCCGGTTATCCCACCTAATACCTAGCTATTTACCCTCATGCGATCGGAATTTTCATAACGCTCGGAAAATTGTTACCTTCTCAATAAATAAGTTTCACTTCAAAATTTTTTTGTCAAAATAAATTTATATTATGAGCAACCAAAACAACAAATGAGCGGAAAAACAGGGGTTAAGGGGCCTCCCTAGTAGCATCAGAAGTTAGCGGAACACTATGTTTTTAAAATAATGATGGGACTTTATTAATCGACACTACGAATCTGAAAATTTTTCACCCACGAGAAGATAATACACGAATTGTCTGTATACTTTTACATTTTTGTTTTTTTTTCTATCAAAATATGAAATAAAAAATCACCAACTTGTCCAACTTTGGGGCCATTTTATACTGCTTAGGAGAATGACAGAAAAAAAGTACAAGTCTAGAAAAAAAGATAATTTTTTTTCTGAAGAAATTCATGTATTTAAAACATATAGTCATCGCTTTGAATTCCGAGATATCTTTTCCACAATTTCTGCAAATCCTGAAAGTTTTCCACCGTCTCGTGCTGCCGCTCGGCGAAGCCAGCTCGCAGGCCACATCTCAGGTAGCGTGGTGGAGGAACCCGTTCCCGGAGGGGAGGCAGGCTACCTGTGTGTGCGTGCGTGCGTGAGAGGGAGACAACCCACAACCAGCACCGGTAAAAGATAATCCCGTGACCGAAAGAAATTCTCAGAATTGCTTTTAGTGTGCCTCGCCACAGTACCATGTGCTCGACTTACTCTGTGACTATATTCGTGTATCTCTAAAACATTGCTTTTGTTTAAACTACAAATATCCTAAAGCTTACCATACTAGATCATGTATTACGAAATAAAGTATTGAAACTAATCAATCAACACATTGAAAGTTGTCCTACAAACTATTTATTGGTGGCTTTACAGTCTCGCTAGCTAATTCGACAAAATTTATATTTAATTTTTAACATGAAAATACACTTCATTGTTTTTCCTTTTATTTTTAATAAAAATTCAAGAAACAATTATTATACTACCCAATATTTTTTAAAATTATTTTAGTTTTCCAAAATGATTTTACACATCTTACAACGCCGGGGAAAAATTTTATACCGGTATTAACCAAATGGTTAACTATTTACAAAAGTTTTGATACTTAAAAATGTAGGTTTTATATAAAATGTATCTTAAATTAAAAGATAAATCGTATTTTGAAAACTAAATGTCATTTTGCTATGCTTTTTGGTTAGATAGATATCTGATTGTCTGCACTGTTTTAAAAATGTTCATGGAATGATAAATAAAAATTAAAAACTAGGGAAGTTCTATATTAAATAAGCTAGTCAGAATTATGTAAATGTTCCTCCTGGCGCAGGAATCACGAGGAGGATTGAAGATGAGGTCAGTGACCGATCGCTCACATATGTAGTTATGGATGGTACGTTATTAATTACAAAATTCAAAAACCATTTTGAAGTTAAAAAGTATAATTAGTGGCAATGTTTGATAAAGATGACGTAAATTTTCAGATAAACTTATTTCTACAGCTCAATTAATTAATAAGGGCAGGAAATAAATTTTTTACAGCAATTATACAAAATTATTAAAATATTTTAAACCACAATTAATTGATCCAAAAACCAAAATTAAGTAAATATTGCCCACACATTACAACATCCACGAAAGAACCTTGCAAATTATTTTTGTTAGATGCATTATTTTGCATTCAAGTTCTTTATTTTTTTATACTTCACCTACTTATAATTGTTACATATTTGGCACATGGTCCGTCACGCCCAATTAAAGGGCCTGAATAAGTAGAACGCGTTTCTGATCAAATTGCACGCCTGTTACTTTACCTGCAACCCGGAGCGGTGTGAAATAAATTATTGTACATTCGTGACGTTGGCAATCAACTTAAATATTTATGAGTTAAAACCAAACATAACTATAACGGATAATCAAAGAAATTTTGAAATTTTGAAAGCTTGTTCTGTTTTTATATAGTACACAAAGCAGTTAAACCATAAATTATTTGTTGTTGAAAAAAATAATCCTTAACCTTTCATGCTTTTTTTCATTTATTTTTATTACCAGATATTTCCGTTTAAGTAATACTTATATATATATAACAATATAGCAATCTAGAAAAAAAATTAAGGTAGCCTTATTCCAAATATGTTATGATAGACGTTAGTTAACTAAGAATATAAATTCGCTTTACAACCACAGCTTGTACACAAGTAAAAAAAAAAAACATGGTTCTACTTACAGGCCGTATTGAACGTAGGGTAGGTTTATGACAAATACAACAGCAATAAATATATGGCTGAGTCTGCTTTCATGTACACTTTTTTTTTAAGTTATCACTTTTAAAGCGGGTAAAGGGTACCTATCAAGTAGCTTAGCATTACCCAAAGTGAATGTCGTTCTCCAGAAAATGTTCGAACTATGTAATATTTGTATCACTGTTGCATTACAGACCTGCAACTTTTTTCAGTGCGTGATGTCACTCTCATGTAAAAATATGTCGTGTTTAGCGCAAACGTGTTCGAATGAATCCACATCGAGCTGCCAAAGAATACCTATCGATGTCGGCAACATACATAAGTATACAAACCAACGTTTACAAGTGTATTCATACGTAAGTATAAAACTGGCGGCGGGCCATGATGCAGTTGGTTCTTCGCGTACAGTCCACTGACGGGATAAGAAGCGTCAAAGATCTTATATGGCTATTCTGTAAACTTGTATGTCATTTCACTGCCTGCTTTAGACAAACAACATCCATTACTTTTAGCTGTGGCTTGAAAAGAATTACTCCGGCCGGCTTTCTTATATGACTTATTTCAGCTCCTCGTGCGACCAGTGTGTATAATTTGTCCGCGGCCTTATCTTTGGGTGAAAGTTATTTGTAAGGGAAGTTGTATCGGTAACGTTCATCATGTATTACATAACAATTCAACTTAGATACGCACATGTGTTTTTAAAATATATGTTTAATAACTTGCAATACAAAGTGTGTTGAATTTCATGTATTGAATATTTTTTTACATTATGTACGAACATAATAATCACAATATTTCATGAGAAAATTTTAAAGCATTTTACAAAGCAATCTCTAATTTACTCCACACCTCGTGGTTAACCTTACTATTTTATTTCATGTTTCAGTTGATTTAAACTGTTTGGAATCATAATATGACGGACAATGAAGAATATTAGTTTCAGTAAATTTTATGAGAGGATTTTTCTTATTACATTAAATATACCTAAATTTTTACCTCAAAGGTAAATAGTTGCATATCATTAAATGATAAATATTTGTTTCCCATTAATATAGTTTATGAACATAACTTATTGTTATAATACCTACATTAGTTAAAATGTGTTTTTGTAATGCTCTCCTATTTCAGTAAAATTTTTGGGCAAATTGAATAGCATATAGTCGATCTTTAACATAAGCTTTTGGAATACATAAATATAATAAATTATGTTCTCGTGATTTTAACAATTAAATATTTCTTCGCATGAAAAAATTAATTAACTAAAAAATATTTCAGTAATTTATACTTAAGGACTAAAAGATTTTATGTTTATAATATAATAATGTATGTATGTATACTTTTCTGAAAAAAGTAGATTCAAGAAAACAAATTTTCTTTTTTTTAATTTTGTTCTTGAACTTACTTGACAAGCGATATTGAACTTCAACTTTATACTTTCGGTATAGCACTTTTGGATTTATTTTCTCCAAACGGGAATCAAAAGTAAAGAATAAATAACATTTTCCTCTATAATTATTGCAGCCGTATACTGAAAAGTTTAACTTTCCTTTATTTGCATGACGCGGAGCTCCTAACTACACAAAATTTTTGTTATTTATTTTGAACGTTGTATTTATGTTTCCTTACAAACTTAAATGAACCTCTTAACATTTAATTTCATCAAAAGTTATACAATATAAGTATCAAGTTAAAATATTTTTAAGTGTAGTTGTGGCTATTTTGTTGTTGAAAATTACACTCCTAAGTTTGAATGAAAGTGAGATATGATAAAATTATATTTGTAGTTAAAAACAGATAATTCATTTCAAATTCAATCTTTTGTTACATGCATATTTCCAAATAAATTTGACAATATATTAAATTCTATGCATTTGAATCTATTCCTATATTCTGCAGCATTAATTCCTATAAGTGGCTTCATTGAGATGAAAGTAAAGCTCACGTTGATGAAATACTTATTAATTAAAAAATTAAAATGTTGTGTTATGCTTCAATTTCTGTTAGTGTCGTACACAGATTAAAAATGTAATGCAGAGTTCCTCAGTTTTATGTATATTGAAATTTGCTCATGTGTAGAGTAGTTATTAAAAGCATAAAAAACATATATGACGAATTGTTGTGTATTATTTCCATTAGGCGTGACCATGAAAATAGATAAGATTTTATAATTATATGAAATCTACATTTTAAATGTTGGCGTTTAAATATTTATGAAAGCGTGTGATCTTAAAGCACTATTTATCTATTTAGGAAGTAGGTAGTTTCTTTGATTTTAGAAGGTTTTTTTTAAACAAACAACTAAATTAATTCAAAAATTTGAACTACTGCAAGCAAAAAATACTTTATTCCATTTTTATTTTAAAATTAGCCATTGTATTCTACCTTGCTTACACTCTATTATCGAAAAATATTTTATTTTTTTTTTGACAGAGATGAATACCGTAAATTAATACACAAAACATATATGTTTTCGTATGATACAATAATAGCTAGTGACAATGACGAAACCAAAATTATTTTGATAGTTTGTACAGAAAATCCCCAACAGTAGTGGTGGTATATTTAGGGATTTCTTTGTAGATGGGTACTATTCCACAATAAAAAGGAGTTATCGTCAATTATCAAAGCAGCCATATTTCGTATCTTCTTTGACAGCCTAAATACAGCACCAAATGACGTACTTGGCTAAAAATTAATTCCAGCTACATGCGTAGATTCCGGGAGGAGGGGAGAATCTCAGGGTGGCCCAAACCTCCCTGAAATAAAAAAGTCCGTCTGAGGGGGCCCGCTTGCATTTGCAAAATCTTCACGTTATCCCGTGGGCCTCATGGGAATCCTACAAATTTTTGCCCGTGATTCCAGCTATACATTTCACTGACACCTTGAGCACAACAGTCAGTGCACACTGAGTTCTTGCATACCACCCGCACTTGTCTTCGATAAAATCTGAACTCAGGTGGATTCAGCGTGACTGACTTTAGCCTGCAGTCTGAATCCACCTGTAGGCCGCTGTTGCAACAGCTAAGAAATTTACACTGCTCGTAGTGAACAGTCTGTATGTAACTCGAAACGGGATTCCAGTTCATTCGTGTATACTTATTCATCATATTATGCAACGTTAAAGTCATTAAAAAAATATGCAAAAATAAAATAAAATGCTAAACATGTAATAAGAGCCAGAAAATAATAATATGCAGTAATATTTAGTGTAACTAAATACGACGTGAACCCTAGAATACAAAGTTGACGATGTGTCGTTGGTGGGAACACTTGTTTGTTCCTGACATTTTTTTTCTTTACAGAATTTAAAAGTACGTTTGACATGCACTTTTTATTCAGGAAGTAAGTTAAAAATTTATTTGTCGTTATTGCGATTTAAAAAGTTGATTTGTGTCTAGGAGTAAAAATAATTAATATTATTTTCATCATTTTATTCCCAGTTTTATTACTCAATTATTAGTAGGACGTGATTACTCGTCGCGGTGCGGAATACTTTTATGAATGAAAGCATAAATGTTCGTGCAAAACCATTCATCACACAAATGTCAGTTCGAAAGTATAATGTTGGAAATTTTTTTAATGATATAATTTTTGCATTCCCCCCCCCCCCCCCTGAAAACACAAGCTAACACATCGATTTGTTGGTGACAGCATTTTTTGTAATGTATGTAAATCTCTTAATTATGTAGAACGTTAATTAAAAAATAAAAATACATGTTTTAAACAGAATTGAGGATTGTTTGCATTTCATGGATATGGACTGGATCGCAACACTAATTTAATGTTTCAAGTTAATAAACACTGTCAGGAAGCAAGCAAGGCAATGCGAGAACATTATCCTTTTGGTTGAATGTAGCGAAAGGGAAAAACAGTCACCTTTCTTGCCACGATCTTGTTCGCAGATAACGCAGGTATAAGTAGCAAATGGACTCCACACAATGACAACCCTCCCATTTTTCCGCCCCCCTCGCTGAAACGCCCTCTCCCCCCTCCACCATGGCGCAGGCGACAGGCTCAGGTATATCGCCCCGCCCAACCACTGGCCGTAGCACGTGGCCAGTGGCCCACCGCGCTAAACATTTTTACTAGGGAGGCCCCTTAAAGGACAAAACAACCCATACCTCCCTTAGAAGCAACAACATCAGATCCATTCAATTGTTGTTAATCTCATAAAGATCATCTGCCACTTTTGTCTGAAACAATTTTTGATAATACCAACCACTGCTCCAAAGGGTGGAAAAAAGAGGCTAGAAGGTACACTGTCAATCCTGTTACAATTTATAGTCAATTTTCTAAACAGTATCTAAAACTTTTGCCCGAAACAATTTTTGATACAACGACCAATAACTGCAAGGGAAAAAAGAGGGGTTCAAATACAAAAATAAATCATAACTTATGTTCTATGTACACTACCAAAATCGTTCCTATTTATTTTAACCCTCTTAAATATTATCCAAAACTTTTGGCTAAAATAATTTTTATACATCCAATAATTACTGCAAGGGGTAGAATTGACTAAGTTGAAGGGAAAAAAATTTCATAACTCCTTTAGTAGGTACACTTTCAAATCCATTACTATTTATTGTAAAAACCCTTAGTATTATCTAAAACTTTTGGATGAAACAATTTTTAATGAGAGGAATTATTACTGATCGGGTTAAAAGGACAGATTTTGAAATTTAAAAAATTCAAAACATATTTACTAGATATGTAAACTAACAAATTCGTCCATAAGAAATAGGCACTTTAAAAAAAAAAAGGTACTTCCAAATCTACCTGCGCCTCTATGCTATGCCAGAAGGGATTTTTTTTAAATTATATTACTGCCTCTAATGCCAGTATTTCAAGACACAAAAATAAGAGTTTAGGTGTTGAATATGCTGCACATGTGCCCTAACTATAATCCTAGTGCAAGATAGGACACGGCCAGTCTTTTATTTTAAGGCAAATGATTTTGTAGTCCTATGCTTTGCCGTTCTGTTGCTCAAATTACGCGCACTCGCAGAGCTCACTTTTTCGTTGATTTCGTCCAGATGGCGGACCCGCGTCTGGCGCCATTAACTCGTATATGGTAAAATTTTTTTATCATCGGGGGACGTACCAAGCGTGTTGGTGTGCCAAATGAAAATTTATGATAGCGAAACTATCCTGGAATACATTTTGTACACTTTAATGTACAGAAAAACAAATAGTAGCAACTTTAAAAGTACTTGGAAAAATTAAAATAACACCATTAATTCACTTGATGTAGGCTTTTGTGTGGCGTTAAATCCTGACAACAGCAATTTTTGCTTAATTTGTGTTTTTTGTCATTTGTGTTTTTTTGTAGTTTTCTTCTGCAGACATACATGTGCTAAGCAATGGCGTATGTCCAAAAGCCTACATCAAGTCATGCACTCCCATTGCACAAATCTTTCAAAGATAATACCATTAATTCACGTGATAATGCTGTTATCTGTAAGGTCTCTGGCTTAGCAATTGTATCGCTGGTTGCTAAACGGCCGCTAGAGTGCATTGAAATCAGTTTCTAGCCTCGTGCAGGGTACAGTTTATTAAAACGGTTGCTTTTTCGTTACCTAACAGAGATTGAGTTTGGAAACATTCTGGAATAAGGTCTGCGAGTTAGGTTACGGTTGTATCCCAACAAGGTAGTGCTTATTCGCTCCCTTATCCGAAGGTCTTGGAATACCACCCTAAAAAAAAACTGATTTCGCGAAATTCATGGATTTCGCAAATGAGTGCTGACATCCGACGTCTTATTAGTATACTTTTTGTAGTATAACTAATATAAGTAATTGTAGAATGTTTGTGTGTTATTAATGAGATCTGAATATTATAGCTAAATTTTTTTAAGGTTAATGTTAAAACAATTTCTGCGTATATGTTTTAATTTAGACAAAATCTCGAATAAATTTTTTATAGTGTTATAAAAGCGTTGGCTACACAGCCCTAATGATTCCAAGTTTGACGTATTAGCCGTACGCGGCGACAAATAAACTGAAACAAAAATATAAACGACGATCTACTAGGTAGCTCATAAGTGCTGAGATCACGAGACTATTATAGGAATGGCGTGTGGAATTGCAGACGAGACATTATTCGAGATGTCGATACTTGGCAGCGCGGCGTGAATCGATACCGCCGCCGAGGCCACGCCCTCGTAGACCGTTCCAGCAGTCGCACAGAGTACAGCACCGCGAAAGAAATGCTGCAGCTGTAGTATCGACATGGTTCAACTACTGCGCATTGATCACTGATACGTTATTTACAAAACTCGTATGATCGTCAGGCTATAAACTTTCATCACGTGTAACAATTTACTTTTTCAGATATTTGAGACTTATATTGTTATTAACTAAGTTTTAATGATTATTACTTGCAAATAAATTACACTGTTAAGGGTGGGTTTCACCCTCCCGTTACGTCACGTTGGGCAGACGTCTTGCTTTGATTTACTCATATCAGTATGCCTCCTAGCAATACACCGGCAGTGTGCCGCCTGCACGCCTGATAGGTATAGAACCAGTTAAATTTGCACTGGGCTACTAAAGAACAGTCTAGTGTAAGGATTCCCAACCGGTGGTACGCGTACCACTAGCTGTACATGGCAACGTTGCAGGTGGAACTTGATAAAATGCTAACATAATGACATATCGTCGGGAGCATGAACATGTTAAGTCTTGAAATGAGCAAAAAGCATGTCAAAGTGACTGTGTCGGCGCGCGCGCTTCCCTCTGCCCCTCCTTGCAACCCCACCTTCAAGGTCAGTGATCAGTGACTCATCCACTTCCCTTGTCAGCTTATGTGATTGTGCAATATATTTGTTGTGTTCGTGTTCATTGAGCTGTTCTACATTTATATTTAAAGTAAGGGTTTATAGTGAAGCCTAGCACAGAAAATAGTGACAACCCCGTTCCTCCATGTGTTGTATGTTTGGAAACACTTTCAAATCAAAATGTGAAGACTTCCTTATTGAAGCGGCGCCAAAATACTACGCATTGTAATTTGGTTGGTAAACACATTGAGTTTTTTTTTTTTTTTAAAGAAAATCACTTTTATGTAAAAAAGAGAATCAATATATGACATTTGTTAAAACACACTTAATTTGATAAATTGGCCATATCTGGGTTATTATGGGATTCCAAAAGACGGAAAGCTTCATACAATTGGCGAGACTCTTTTACTGCCGGCCGCTAGGGATGTGGTTCAAGCAGAATTAGAAGCAAAGGCAGCCAATGAAATTCAAAAAAATTGTCATTATCCAACAACACAGTAAAAAGTATTTAAGAGGAATTATCGTTAAAACTGAGAGAATGCATTTACTTTGCACTCCAAGTAGATGAGAGCACCAGTATCACAAACATGGTGCAGCTACTTGAGATTATACGTTTTGATTATCGTAAAGAAGTAAAAGAAGAGTTTTTATTCTGAAAACCACTTGAATCAAAGTAGGCATCCTCTGATCCATATGTGTTGGTTTGTGTACAGGTGGGACAAAAACTGCCAGAAAAATTGACAGGGGTAGCAGCTAAAATAAAGTTGCTCCTGAATGTCACAGTACACATTGTGCCATCCACCGCAGGCTAGCTTTTAACGGCGTGCCAGAAAATCTGAGCTCAGTTTTGTCATAAGCTGTAAAGTTTATTACCATAATAAAGGCTAGAGCTCTTAACTCGAGATTATTCTCTTTGATGTGTGAAGCTATGGGTAGTAAGTTACTCTGCTCCTACATACTGAAGACAGAAGGTTATCTCGAGTCAAAATTTTGACCCGGCTATTCGAACTGTTTTATGTTGCAAAGGTTTAAAGGAATTTTGCTGGGTGTCTTTTAGTTTTAAGTTAAATTTTAATGTAATATTTATAACATATTTTTAAGCGTAAATTATTTTGGATTACTTATTAAATATTTACTGAGGCCAAGTTAATCAGGTTACCGCCTAAGATTATATTTCTCTTAAAATGTTCTTTCTAGCTCACTCTTGAAAGTCACTATATTTTACGCACGCATTTTTTTTACGTTAAGCCCATAGATTTTTGAATGTGTTGAGGTTTGGGCTTTGGGAAGTTGTTTCAAGTACTTTGGGACAGTTAAACAACTCAACGAACTTCGCATGATGAAAATAATTGAAGCCCAAACATCAATCCAATCGAAAATATAATGGTTAATCTTAAAAAAAACGAGTTTGCAGAATACCATTGAGTTGCAAAAGCGAGTAAGAAAGAATAATTAAAGGGGAATGGAGTCGTTTTTAGACTGATGACAAAAGATCAATTTCAAACAAGCTATTAGTATGCAGAAAGGGAGGGATATGCTACGAAGTACTGGATGGTGACTGTTTGTGTTCTCAGCAGGTGTCATTTATTTGGAAATTTGTACCGTTAAATATTAAAGCTACTTTTATATTTAGGAATTCTAATAGAACTAATGATGTGTTATATACCATAAAAGAAAATTCCATTTTATAAAATATTATGGTTTTGGAAGAATGTATTTGAAGTGAAATAGTGTTTCGTTTGTAAATAATGCAATAAATAAAACCATTCTTAATAGTAATAGGTACACGTGACCAAACAAAGTGTGTCACTATATAAGTACTTGTGACGTCTTTTAAATACTATTCGAAGCCAGACCTAACAGCAGAATGGTGTGCAGTAGAGGATTTTTGAAGCTTTTTGACACAGTCATGCGGACACCTGAATTCGTGAAACTACTTTTTCTGCTACGCTGCTAACCTAACTAAATTCACACCAGGAAATATTACATTCGTTACAAATTTACGAAAAGGTAATTTTTTCAAGGATAATTTTCAAAGAGTTTAAACCTTCAGCGTAGTTGTATTTTTGTAAATGCAACTGACGGCGCGAATTCTGGAATACTCCAGAAGGAGAAACGAAATTGGCCTGTTGTCAAATGAAGGAAGTGCCGGGAACATTTCCGGACGGGAAATAGCATTCAGTTCGGCACCGAAATGGAAAATGGAGGACCAGAGCTCCCGGCGCGTTCCCGCAGGACCGCGATGGATTGTCCGTAGATGGAGTCTGGGAGGCTGTGATGGTGGGAAGTGGAGGGGGAAGTTATTTCCGCGACGAGAAAGGTTCCGAGTCTCAGCTACGCTCGGGATGAAAAAGGTCAAGGCTCTATTCAGGGAAAGAATGGATATGAATCGAAGCAAAAAAAAACTTTATTTCGATAAGACACGGCAGACCTCTTGAAGAACCCTTGTGATTACCAGGGCGAGGGCATGGATAAAGGTCACAAAGATCTAGTGGCAATTATGAAAGAGGCGTGGGATGAGAGGAGAGTAGAGGGGATGAGAGGAGAGTAGAGGGGATGAGAGGAGAGTAGAGGGGATGAGAGGAGAGTAGAGGTGATGATAGGAGAGGAGAGGGGATGAGAGCTCGAGTCTCTTCAACAGCAGCGGAGAGAAAATTTAGCCTTCCGTTACTGTGAGGGCGAGCAAATTAGAAATAATAATATCAAAAAAGTCACATGCATAATTGACTCACCCGACAGGACACACAAACATACCGTAGTTGCAGTAATGACAAATTCGGTAACTAGCTTGTTTTACGAAAAAACGGAGCTAGTGGGCGCAGAGGTACGACACTGGACTCGCGTTGTAATGGAATCGGAGACGAATCGGGTCCGCCTATGATGATTTCGATTTAATGTCGTTTGCGAAATAATTTTCCCGAACACACTCCAGAGAAAGATTTGGATGTTTTTCGTTCTCGTTTCTGTTATTTACAATAATTGAAATGATTTTGCGATGTATGTATGTATGTTCAAGACATTTCTTTTTCGGCATATTATTTAAAATATTTGTGGCACTGGTGTACACTCTCTCCGTAATGGAACTTGGCATTTTTTTGTCAGGGAATCTCCTCGCCGCAGTTATCAAACAAATGTTCTTTAGATGATACTGCACGTAGCCTATCGAAACAGAATAGTCTACATATTCGCTCCGGTAACTAACGACGATTGTTTACTCGTCGCTATTATTGAAATTACAGCCCTTATATGTATAAAATAATCATTCAGCAAGAATTAATCAACCAGCTGAAAAACTACATAGGCCTAATCTAGAACCTTTGCTTTTCACCAATAGATTTTACTTCCAGTCGTGATGCAATTAGTCTTCGTACTATAAAAACATATCTTAAATACTGTGTGACTCCATCCTAGCATAAGTTACGCATGTCATAATGCAAATAAAAAATATTCATAACTAGTTATATTATAGGTATTTAAGCGTTTACTATATAATGTGGGATGCAAGATTCTGTCTCTTGGTCACAAGGAGAGGGCTTCGCTATGTTTCAAGGTGGTGGTAATGGGGCTTTGTAGTGTATGTTGTATGATACATTTCATACAGCTAAAAAATATAGTAAGGTCTCAAGTAATGGGTAAGGTTGTGTTATACAAGCCCACGTTACATTAAAGTAACCCAGTCTACTACGAGCTATTACAAAATGGTAACAAAATTATGCGTGTTTAATATGCATGGTTTGTATATATTAAAGATTAATAAAGGGTTATAAAGCACTGTATTGAGGTGAGATAAATTTATAAATTAAAGCATTCTGAGATGACTCTTCTCATACCTCATATAAGACTTCATAAACTATTATTTATTAGTTACTTTGAAATGTCATTTTTGTCAAGATGCTGCAAAAAATAAAATAAATAAAATATAAATGGTAGATGCAATAATCTATGATCTTAAAAAATAAACATGCTAATGATTCATCACCTAAAAATATTTTAATTCCCTAAAAATAATTATGTTGTTAGCAGCTCGTAGCTAACAGTCAAATATTTAACCAACTGATTGCTTTTCATGCATAAGGTAAATTTTAAATTAAGTTAACACAATGAAATAATTGCCCAAGTTTTATTCACATCCAAATTAGGTATAAGTATGTAGTACATTCAAAAAATTTTTTGTAACTGATAAGTTTAAAGTATCCCTACTAATATTAAAAATGCGGAAGTGTGTTTGCCTGTTTGTCTTTCTTTCACCCAGCAACGGATAGAGATGATTTTTTGAAAATAGATAGTTAATGAGCCGGAGTGTGACTGAGACTACATATAATTAATTATGAAATTCCATCATTAAGGGGGTGAAAAAAAGTAAATTCAGTTTTATAATGGAAAACCCATAGGAGGTAGGTCATAGACAAACACGCAATGAGTTTGTGTCATTTCTCTATGTCCGCCACAAGGTCGTATAGAAATATCTGGCAACTTCCTATCCTCCTTGGCGAAACCCATCCTCTTAGTGAAGCTCGCGACTGCTAGCGAACTAAAGGCGCTAATAACTTTTTAGTTTAGAACTTCATCGATAGATGGCGTTGCCTTGATTTTGTTACGCGTTATCGTTTGGTGCGTCCGTCACGTCTTGCCTAGGGGTTTACCTGCCTTCCCACAAAATGAAGCTGAAGGTTGACTTCTCGGTTTTGCTGAAGCGCAGGCTTGATGCACGGAGACTGTTAAATCAACGGGAATTTAGAATCAAAATAACCCGATTTCAAGCGTTTGTCCTGCAGACTTGAAACTCGACAGTGATGATCCTTATAGTATGATGTGAAGCCCAGGCATAGCCGGGTACGTGCATAAAGAGATTTGCATTGTTGGATGCCGCGGGCAGTCAAAGCGGGTTAGGGCCTACCGCCCGTATGACCCACTCGCTGGAGTGGCCCTTATCGCGCCCTCGGCAGGTCGGGCCCGGGAAGCGGGTTGATCTGGCCACGAACCGAGACCCTCACACGTGGCCCCAGCATCCACGTGCCTACCCGCCGCAGGGAGGCGCCGCGCCACAGACGGCTGACCTCCATGACCTCCGACGCTCTCCTCCCCCGACGCCACGCAGCCTCGCCACTGACCTAGGGTGGCGCGCGCGGGGGCACATCTGCAATGCAGTGCAGAGCGGCCCGCAGCCAGCTGATCAATACGGCCTGCCTCTCCCCTCCTCGGCGCTCTCCTGCCGATTCTCCCCCTCCACGCCCTCCCACCAACCCTCTCTCTCTCTCTCTCTCTCTCTGACTGTTGGTTCACGCCTTGTCGTCTTATTGCATCTTCCCCACAACATTTATATCTTCAACTAAAAATAAACTATGTTTCATAGTGGCTGTACTCTGAGAGTTTAAACTGACGGAAGATGTCCAATTGCACGTTTAAATTAACGTTTTAATGGCCCTGTTACAACATACATATCCAATATTAGTCGCATAAGCTCATGTGGATTTCGGATCGCTGCCTGAAATTGTATCGAAAGGTCGTCATGTTCTTACTGCAGGAAGGAGATTACTTCCAGAAAATAAAAATACTAAGCAGCATGAGAGGAGCGAACGTCCTAACCAAAAATCAAATAGTTGGGGCCAGTGTCAGACAAAATTTCGTCGAAGAAATATCTTGAATGAACATCGCAAGATATGTGCAACTAAGCTGACTAATGATAACGAGGACGAGTCTACAACACCCAGGAAGTGGAAATTATACAACATATTAGATGACTGTAATTATCACGAAGAATACGAAAATGTTGATACTATCACAAATATCCTAGATTCGCTAATGGTTTGGAATTGAAAGTTGACCAAGAAAGTAGCGTATTTATGAAAAATGAAAAAAAAAAAAAAAAGTAAATAAATAACATAAAATTCTAGTCGCCTCCACAAACAATACAGAAGTACCTGATGCGGACAAGATCGAAGACTGTTATGAACTCTGAGACCAAAACGATTGGAAGGATGGGATTAAAATAAATTCTGATCATTCTTATAATAATGACGGTTACTTGGATTGTGAAGATTTTAATGAATTTTAGCTGGTGTTAAAAGAGAAAACTTGTGGGATCTGAAAAATATTAGTAAAAAAACATGTAAGGTGGATGACAGCAGCAAAGGTGATTAATTACACAAGGGAATGTCATCACATACTTATTAGTCGACAGTTAGGACTTCCACTTACTTCGAAAAAATGTTGAAAATTTACCTATCACCAATGAGAAATCGACTATACTTTGTGAACTAAAAGGTGCGGGCTACATAAAATATTTTTTTATAACCTGTGTGTGATGTAAGGGGTGTTCTCCAACGTAGTACGTTTTTTCGACGCGACGTACGAAATGTGTTTTGTCGCATCCCTGAAAGGATGCAACCCGCAGCACTTCCCAAGAAAGGGTAACTAAACTCGCCTGTGGGTTAGGCAACCTGCGAAGTTTGAACGTGGCTAAATAAGAATGTTCTTGTTAATTTGGCTGCTAAATGGCACCGGAAATTCTGCCTTGGTGCGTGTGCATTCGGCGCAGCTTCTGCGAGCTGTATAACGAGCATACTGGTTTATAACGACCACTGCTCCTGAAAAGAGTACACAGCCCCCAGATTATGCAGAAACCAAAGACACACATAACGACGAGAGAGACCGACACCGACGCTGCAAGACATCGGAACGCTGCTACGAGAGACACAGAGAAGCCCTATTCGTCCGCCGTGCCGATCCAAGGACATCACCACCGGGTAAAGCCCTGTCAGCAGGAACCACGCCTGAGATCCTGGTATTGTCGTAACCAGTACCGAGGGTTCCAGGTTCAGGTTCTGAGTCAAGGAATGGATATTCGCTTGGTGAGTAACAAGCAAACAGATGTTGAAGAAACAAGAGTAAGGCGGCGGCAGGTGCGTAGCAGGAAGAATTAATGTGGCTGGTTTGAGCCCCGGACAAGCGAGCAACACTCGCCCTGCGAGCGTCTGTAGAGAAGCGAGTGGTATTCAGTACAAGATGTGACTACCCGACGAGAGCCAACACCCGATGACTTGCGTGACTGAACGAATGAGGAATTACTTGGACCGCAAACGAGTAGGAGCAAGCACACGAGTCTGCAAGAGCCCTGCGACTTTTCGACGCGAATGACGAGAGGACGAGGTGTCAGAGCGCGCGCCGACAGCGACACAACTCGCTCCCCTGTGAGCAGCGAGTAGGAGACTTCGGTGATCCTGAGGTGATCCGACGTCACGGCTGAGACCGTTCAGCTGCAAGTTGCTCTGGTGCTGATGGGACGAGACTGTAGGCGAGTTCACATCCTCCCGGAGCCGCGGCTAGTGACGACAGCGAGTTCCTCGCCCCCTCGAGAAGCCGTGCGTGCCGCCAGCAGCTGGCGCGCGACCACAACACGAGGCGAGTAGCGAGTAGCGACAGTGACCACACGCTCAGCGGTGTTTGCCGTAACATCTGACTTTTAACAATATGGACGCTGGTCGATAATTTACTTACAGGTTATTTTGAGGATGTCTCTGAGCTGCGTTTGTAACCAAGCTGTAAATAGTAATTCGTAAATTTTATTGGAGAAGTATCCAGAGATTGCTATTAATATTTTATTTGTATATGGCAGCCGACTGATAAACCTTCTTTTGTACCAATGAATATACTTAGTAAATGCCCAGTATCAATTTTAAGCCCCTGCAGTTAGGTATTTTATAAACTGTTGCGCGGATATTGTGAATGTTTTACCATACAGATACTTGATGTTCCAATTCTTTGTGTTCACAGATAATGTGAAGTCGTGCTCGAGGTCTACAATACATGGATAATTATCGATGCTTAATTAAGCCTAAAATTTATATTTGCTATTTCGTGCCAGTGTATGGACTTAAAGAATAAGTGTTAATTTTAATCTGTTGTGTTTTGGAACATATACAGCCTAGCATATCTAATATTGCGTTTGCTATATAATGAACAAGTATAAATTTAAAAAAAATCTATTATTTGAATTTAAAAATTGATTGTTTAGTTTAGTTTTAGTGTAGTCTAATTTATAAATGAAGACTGTTTTCTCGTAATACAACTTCTAGCTTAAGGATGTAAAAATCTTCGCCAACAATTAAAAAAAATAAATAGAGAATAACAAAAAAAAGCTTCAAGACATTGGAACCATTTCGAGCAAAATGCAATATAAGTGAGTTGGAACAGTTCTAGCCAGTTGGAGCAATTTTAGCCAAATGAAGCAATTTTAATTATTGTAGTCAGATCCTATTGAATCCTGTCAAACGCATCCTATCGTATCTTAAAGTATCCTGCCGATTTATTAATAATGATAGTTTTCTATCGTATCCTACCGAATTTTATTTGTGTTCAAATGTACGTCCTTTTTGTTGAATGAGCGAAAACAGGCCTGTAGTCAGGACTGAAGATTTAATGGTTTAGCACCTTTTGGTCGTGTAGTAAGTGTAAAGCATATTTCAGGGATGTTTGGTTCTATAGCAAGTGTAAAGCATGCTTAGTTGGTAAATATGCTTGTACTAGGTTATATCCATGTCTTAGATCTGGCAGTTCAGAGACTTTTGTCTTATCTACTTGAAATAGGTCATAGCTTGTTTGAAAGTAATAACAATTATCAAAAATGGTCCCATGGTTCGGAGATGTTTTGCCTAGGTGCTGGTATTTGGCACTCTAGTAGTGTTTAGGTGCACCGAATACGTCCTCCAAGGCAGTCATAATGATGTTGAGTAAAATATTGATTCAGCTGGGCAGGTATCTTGTAGAGAATCATTATTGCAATACGGATGAATTAAATACATATTTTATTGCCTAAATACTTTTTTTTGCATAGACCACGGCATGTAAATCTATCGAGTCAACTATCAATAGGTACGTAAGGATAGCCCAAAATATTTTGTAGTTTTATTTGCTACTAATATTTGCATCACTAATTAAATCACCACAATTAATGTCTGTTCACAAATCACTTAAGTATCTGTCGATTCCACAGGTCGCTCTCCTCACTGGAGCTAGGCTCAACAGTGGGGTGTTTTTTACTCCGCACCTGTACACACACACAGTCTCGCGCCACTCAGTCGCACATGCACGGTCCCGTCGCTCCGCGTCACGCTCGCAAAGGGAACAGGAAAAAGGGGTTGGGGGGTTGTCTCTCGCCCTCTCCACTGGGCTCGCACTTCACTCAACTCGCAATTTCGCAACTCCCGCGGAGGCCGGCGTCCCTACTTTTATATCCGCTGGCTGTCTTTCTGGAACTGACTGGAGTGGTTGTGACGTGTCGCGTCATCCCGGGCCTACCCGACACTCGAAGCATACAGCACAGGGGCGCGTTACTCACGCCACTCCACGCGGCGGCCTCTGTAAGACCGCGGAATTCTAGGCCACTAATGGGTTGGTAACAGCGCCGAGGAAGGAGGGCGGGGGCCATGGGGGTGACGAGTCCGGGCCGCCCTAATCCCCAAATGTACGCGCGCGTGATGCCAGTGGCCGTGCAGGGCCGCCAGGCCACTCAGGTATCTGGCGCACGTCACGGCCTTGCCTTCTACGTTCGTAACAATATTAATAACTACATTTTAAAATTATTTTCACCACTTTCTTTTTTTGGAATTCCTAAATGAATGATTACAGATTTTAAATATGGCGGCCAATATGAAATCAGCATCTTATAAGCAGATGATAGGTGAGATATTTAAGCCGCATCTGGGACTTTTCACCATATTTAATTAAATAAGTAGTTTTGACCTAAACAATTTTTTGCCTCGAAGAACAGTAGTTATAGTACAAATCAATCAATATATTAATAGGTAAGTGTTTTAATGAATTTAGGAATTTTTTCTGAGTATTTTTGGTTGATAATTACTTATTTCACAATGGCGGCCAAACAGCCAACAATGTGTAGATGTTAAGACGATCTCGTAATTGGCACAGCTGTACTCTAGAGTGAAAAAATTTGACTAATTTAACGGCAGCGGACTCATGCAGACGTTGCTATAATAGACACTAGCGCTTCTCGTAGCAATTATTTAAAACATAGATGCTGCTTTTATTCTTTCCTATTAAAAAAAAAAAATTACAAATCCGAATGTGTTATTTTTATACATACATTATTTCTTAGTCTGTGTTGTTAAAGGTTTGCACTGAAAGCCTGAGGGTCGTGGGTTTTTAATCCACCCATATCCGAGATATTATTAACTTATTAAAAAAATTATGGAAAAACATAAGAACATAAAGCCAATTTCACAGTAGTAGAAGTAGCCAATACCGAAGAAAAACTATAAATATGGTGATGGTACAGTATCTCGCATGCGTCACTAGCACTCTAATTGGAAACTAGTGAACTATCAGGCAGAAATGCGGATGCAGAATAGGAAAGTAGCCGATCATGGTCGACTAGTTCCTAATCATACGGAACAAGCGGTAGATAGCCTACGTACGAATATAGTCGATCGCTCACGGTTGGTAAGCTGACAAGCCAACAAGCCATGAAACAGTTGTACCATAACAAATACGCTGTGCCCGGTTCACCATTTATTTACCCACTGCTCGACTGAAAATTCTTCAAAACGTTACAAAATGTCTTATCGTCACACGAAAATTTCCCAATTGTTATTATTTCTCTTTATTCCAATTATCCTATATTTTCTTTTTTCCCAAGAGGTCTTCATTTTCCTCAGACAGGATAATTTCCACACAACGGCTTAATTTCCTCAAATAGCCTCATGTGAGACCATGACTATACCTTGACACTGGGTCCAGTAATGTGTGGATTGTGCAAGCACACTAAATGCTAGCCAAATTCCTTGGCTCGCTCTGGGACGCCGAGCTGCAGCACCTGAGCCCACAGACCCGTTAAGGACTTGGGGGAGGGGCAAGGGGAAAGAGAATGAAGGGTGGCAGGAG
The DNA here is from genome assembly GCF_032445375.1 of Bacillus rossius redtenbacheri. Classification (NCBI taxonomy): domain Eukaryota; kingdom Metazoa; phylum Arthropoda; class Insecta; order Phasmatodea; family Bacillidae; genus Bacillus; species Bacillus rossius. The sequence goes on along the minus strand of NC_086332.1, from coordinate 86,879,702 downwards.
ACAAGGGGTGGGCGCAACCCGGATTAACGAAGAGCGGTAACAAGCAAGCTTCATTATACGGAGAAGTCTCGCGTCTCGGCACGTACAGCCGCCATTAAAATTAACGACACCGGCCGGTCCCTTAAGGACTGTCGAAACTGCCGCCGCGTACGGCGAGTCTATAAATGGAAACCTGCGTTAGTAAAATATGGTCCAAAACATCGTTCAACACCGTTATGATAATGCAGTAAAATAATATTTTTAATTCGGTTTATTACATACCTTTTTTTTTTGTTTACACTAATATATTCTCCCACCATAATACAGCCTCTCTTCTTTCTAAAACCTATACTACAAATCTGTTTGTTTGCTCAGTTAAGAAATAGAAGATAAATTCAGAATTCTTCGAGTATCCAACATTAAGTAACAAACTAATACAAACAACAGATACTGCTGCTTGATCCCCTAGATTTACTGTGCAAACACGTGTGGATATTAATTTATTTTAATTTTATTTTCTACATCGTTATTAAAGAGGTCCAATAAAAACCAATATCTCCTCTTAAAATCATAGATGACATGTTAAACGGGACACAATATGGGGCTCTCTAAAGTAGATGCCAAAACTGTGGTTACGTATGCTTAACATGTGGAAGAAGACAAGAACGCTTCTAAATAACGCTAGAGCCATAACCAAATATGCAGATAAACACTGGATCCCTGTTATGTGTAACGCCTGCTCTTCTATGTACTACATATTCTGCCTGGACATTCCCGGCCCTTCGCGACGTTCTGGTAAACCCCCGCCCCCTTTTTTTTCTCCAGAATCCAGTGTATCTCCAGTGTTCAGTTCTTGTTAACTAGCGACAGTGTAAAGTTAATGTGTGTAAAGAATAATCTACTTAAAGACCATATCATTTTCGTTGATTTTTATTTTTCCATTTATATATTGTCTGATTACTAATGTATTCACGATTAATATTGGCACTGACCTGTCAATGACTTAACTGAGTAGAGGCAGTAATTAAATAATGTATTTACCTATGCGATTCGTAGTAATTATATGAGTCAGGAAACGTTCTTCTAGAATAGAGTAGGTTATATATATATATATATATATATATAATTATATATATAAATAATTTCGATTCCATAATCAACTTTCTTAAGTCCTGTCTTGTAGGCATGCTTCAGTTCTAAACAGTAACTATATACATATATATGTGTATATATACATATATATGTATAAATACATATATATACATATATATACATATATATACATATATACATATATATGTACATATATACATATATATGTACATATATATATATGTATATAGTTACTGTTTAGAACTGAAGCATGCCTACAAGACAGGACTTAGAAAAGTTGATTATGGAATCGAAATTATTTAATTTGTAATACGAAAAAGTCATTAATAATAATAGATTGATTTATGAATATATTTGGTACATATGCAAACTGAACAAATCCTATCTCTCCAAAACAAGATTTGAAAAAACATATTCATGGTTGGAAGTTGAAGAAATTTTATCTAGCGTAGTGAGACAAGACTAGTTCAGTGAAACATGGTCGTCCGAAAAAAAATTCCTCTCTGCACAGCCTACGGACGTACGTAAATTTCGAAGTACATATTTATTCTGGAAATATTTTGGAAACTTCTATAAACTCCTGGAACATTTTAAGAATTCAATGTAGCCTACATAGCATCCTCTATGTTCACCCATATTCAAAAAAGATCGATTTAACATTTTCTCATATTCCATACCGCGAAAATATTTTTCATGTTTTAACTTAATGCTACAAGCACATTGAATGAATTAAAGAATTTCATATTATGCCTACTAAGGTAGTTATGCAATTATTTTTGACCTTCAAACACTATTTTTCATCCCTTGCACTAATATGTGGTCGTATAAAAAAATTTTATTGACAAAGGTTTAAGGTAATATTAAGATCGCAGGCTTTACCTGACACGGCCTACACCCAGAAGCCAAGAAAATGCATACTATTAAGATGGTTATTAATCAATTCCGATGAATTTTATACTAAGGTATTTATCTTTTTTTAATTTCAACCCATTTTTTATGGCAATAGTTCGTTTCATTAAAATTGTTTCAGCCAAAGGTTATAGATAAAGTGTAGGCGTTTAAAAATAAATTATAATGGATTTGGTAGTATATCTATTTCAAATGTAATGACATTTTGTATTTCTACCGTTGTTTTTTCAACCCCGTGCAGTAATGGTTTGCATGATGAAGAATTGTTTCAGTCAAAGGTTTTAGGTAAAATTTATAAAATTTATAAACAATTTGAACGGATTTAATAGTGTACCTACTAAGCGAGTTATTATTATTATTATTATTTTTTTTAGTTCCGCCCTTTATTTTTTCAACCCCTTGCACCAATGGTTCGTCTAATCAAACATTGTTTCCACTAAAGTTTTAGATAACAAATATAAGATTAACATACAATTTGTACGAATTCGATGTTGTGCCTACGAATGGAGTTATGATTTTTTTTCCCCCTCCAAACCTTGTTTTTTCAACTCCTTGCAGTTATGGTTGGTCATATCAAAAACTTATTCAGACAAAAGATTTTGGTATTACTCCTACGAGTTATAATACTTTCAGACGGATGTGATAATATTTTCCATATTATTGGAGTTGCAGAGATTTTTCGGTTTTTCAAAAAACCTTCCTCATTTCTACCCTTTTGGTCGGATATTGCCCATTAACGGACTTGACTTTTTCCACCACTAGATTTTATGTATCAGTTTGGAAGTGATTTGTGAAAATTTTCGGCATTTATATTGTCCACAAAATTGTGATTATATAAACGTATAAACTTTTGAGTTGATGGTTTTGAGGTCTATGGATCATAAAATGAAAAACTGTATAAACATTTTCCGGAAGTCGCACCATGGAAACTGCTTTTTTTTTATCTACCTAAAAAGGTTCTAAAGCATAAACTCACGTGTATATATTCATAAAAATTAATATAAAGTAGTCAGAATCAAACTAAAGAGCGAACAAAAAAGAAAGATGTGAATGGTGAAGCCGACCGATTTACAAACTCATCAAGCAGCCAATGTTTTCCAGCCGGCTACGAAGAAAGGGCAATCGTGCAAGATCAGCTTGCGTCAAGCTTTTCGCTAGTGAAAGTCCTGTATCTTCTAAGAGTTTACACCGCAAATTAAAATTAAAAGAAATTTAAAATCATTTTCTCCAGAAGACATTATCTATTCTCACTGATGCAAAATTAATGGTAAGAGGTCGTACAATTTGTTACGAACAGCTGCAAAAAAAAAAAAAAAAAGGTGCAGATATATAGACTCAAGCTACAAAAAATTAATTGACCTCAAACAGCCGGCTTAAACCAAAAAATATTATTGCTAACGAAATGTTCTGTGAAGTTCCACTACAGGAATTATTGAACCACTCTGCTGGCAGAATTGTTGAAACAGTCGGTGGAAATTTTCATTGAAAATATAATTTAATATGTAAATGGGGGGTTTGATGGCTCCCTAGGGCAATCAGAATATAAAAAAGGCTGAGATGAAGAGGAATCCAGGGACGATAGCGTTTTTATATCTTCACTTGTGCTCCTAAAACTTGTAGGAGAAAATGGTGTTTGGGAAAATCCTCGTCCGAGTTTTACCCCACTTTTGTCGTCCTATAAGGCTTCAATTTATAAAAGAGACAAAACAGGTTATAATTCCGGAGAAGACACATATAACAACTCAAATTAAGAAATTGGAACCATTTATTAAGTCAGAGGAGTAGAAATCGACTTTGAAATGCAATTGAAAATGGTAAATGGGAAAGTATTGTCTACCTCAACAGGGACCAGTACGCTACAGTGCCCAATCTGTAAGTAAACAGTAAGAGGTTCGCAATCTTGGAATCAGACCAACCCTACGGAAGCGGCCGTCTTGGAGTATGGAATATCGTCCTTACGTGCCTATATACAATTTTTGGGTTTTTTTTGCTACTTTTTATAGACTAGGTAAAAAATTATTTGCTCAGCTATTTTTTTTAGTTTTTAATGTTTTGTTATTTATTTATTTGAAGAAGTTATTTTATTTCAGCTACAAAAACAAAAGTATGTGGAGATAAAAAAATTTCTAGAAGTGCGAGAACAGAAAGAGCCTGTACTTATAAGAAAGCATGCGCCTAAAACCAGAACGCTCAAAACAAGGTTTCGGTTCCACTAGCGACGGAAACTGTGGTAGGTTTTTCGCTGATCCAAGTATGGCTTCTAAAGCGACTGGTGTGAACCAGGAATTAATAACATGTTTTAGTCATATAGTTTGCACTATCCTGTGGAAGATAAATTAAAATTGAAAATTTTAAAGCGTGTTATTTAAATACGGCTGGTATCAATTAACGCCAACTGTTTATAAAACTTTAGTATATAGTCCATTATTTTAAAAAATGTCGTTTTGCCTTTTGGGACAATTGTCTGAAGAGGCACAGAAAACCAGGAATAAATATATCCGGAACTACGACCATTTTCCACCAGAAAAAAAGTAGAAGATTAAATATCGAGAACTTATTTCGCAGGCTGTTGTCACATCCGCTCGTATACTTCCAAAGAAAAAAAATTAAATAATTAACTGATGAGATGAAACATGAATATAAAGATGTCATAATTTCTTTCAAAAATAGTGAAGAGAAATATTTGGAAGACGAATCAGAGAAATTTTTGTCATGATACATCAGACGAATCCGATTTATATGGATATATAGAACATTAATTTATTTTACTGTATTCGTTGATAATATTAATATATTTTATTTTGTTCTGTTACTATTTATTTAATTTTTTATTTATTTATGAATTTTAACTTATTTTTTATAATATATTATCCATACACCGTATTACCAACCATAACTATCTAATATATTTTGGTTTATTTGTGAGTAGTATTTACGGTACATATATTACAACTGTCAATTTTTGGTGAATATTTTTAAGCAGGCAAACCAGCATAAAAATTTTCATTCCCCTATTTTAGTGGTGTGTAAAGAAACTGGGAATGTATTTCTTGAGGGCAGGCAAAAATGGTACGACGTTTGATTTAAATGATACAAAAATAAAGTACATGAAATTAAGATTTATAATACTACTAGCCGGAGTACCCGCGCTTCGCTACGGCAGTCTGCAGGCAGAACACACTCGCACTGCTCATTGTACACGCCCCTCCTCGTGGGTGCGCCACTGTCGTCGCAAAAGCTGTTGCCGCGGATACGCAGGAGGCATCAAAAATGAAATAGCGAACTTTCATCAAGAATAGTTAAATTTTGCTTTAGGGGTGGCTTCTTTTTTTTCCCCCCAAATCTCACCTCGTGTTTAGAAGGTCAAGTGTGAGAAAATGCATTAGGATAGGAGATAAACTGTAGATTTATATGAGAAAAAACAAGCGGAAACTATAGGAACATTTTAGGAATTATTTCGAATATTTTTTTTTTTAACCTTTTAATCTTTTATGCTATATAACAACTACCCCCGCGTAGCATATAGTGCAAGGGTCACTCAAAACTAACCCTTCTTTAATATGAATGAACTTACAATGTGAGCTCATTATGGCTCCCATCATCGTAGTGAGATAAAATATATACCAGTTTTAAGTCTAAGCATAAGCTTTCTTACACACAAAGTTTCATCAAAATCAATCTAGTAATTTTTGCTTGATAGTCAAAGAAACAGGCACACACTTCTGTTTATAGTTTTATAACAGTAATAGAAAAGTAGATAATTGTCAAAATTATCTACATAGCGCTGCAGTATACCAATATTTATTTTTGCGTGCACTCGTTTGAGTACGAGTATCATATAATATTGCTTATAATTATTATGTGTTTACTTGGTAATAGTTTTTATCTTCGGAATGCGAGCTATTTTCATGGAGTAGTTATCTCCCCCGTACATTTGTGCACTGGCTTTTTATGCATCAATTTGTTATGCAAAAGCACTGGTCAAAAAGAGCTTGTTTCATCATGAAGGAACAAGTGAAATTCCAAGTCCGTGTTCTACATGAACAATCTGCTTAAGATTACTATTAATAGTTACGAAAACTAGTGAATTTAGTTATTTACTCGGTTTGCTTTTTCCAGCAGCTGAATGTCTTAAGACACAGCTACTGATTGTCTTACATAACTGTAGATTACTGCTGCTGTAGTCAATGGCTAAAACGTGTACGCATGGACATAACAAGATTGATCACCTCATCGCCATGAACAAATTGCTGATAGTGGTTAATATAGGCAGGGTTCCTACAGTGTAATTTAGATCGATTCCCTGCGTTTTCCCTGGCTCATTGGTCTATCTGGAAAAAATATAACACATACGAAAACAACGCTTACTACCATGCACACTACACAGTTTGCAATGTATTAGTAAGAAGTGTTCCAAAGTAAATAATCAATAAGATTTTTTGATTACTCAAATGGTAAAAGTGATTTTTAATGTTAGTTATGAGTGTTTTTGTAACTGTGCATTTTTACAGTTTTTCTGTTTTCTCCATATTCATAATGTTAAAATTTATGTTTATTTTGTAATAAGAAACAATAATTAATTCTTCTGAACTACTCTTACTGCCTCTATCATAGAATATAGAATTAAAAATTATGTCAGTAAACTATCCAGACTGTTTGTTACAAAATAATACTAGATTATTATGTGCAACTATTAATTTAAAATTGCGCAGTTAAGTACAATAGTCCAACATAGTAAAGTGTATCTGGTGCATGTAAGGTGATACTATACATCACTTATTAGTGATGTACCTAACTAAAAACCCGTTTTGTATGCTAAAAATAAAATTTCTGGAATGTTTTATTTACATTTTATTAATAAAGCTATTTTATTTCCCTAATTTTAGTGTTCGGTTTTAATTACAGTTACATAAAAACATAAGTATTAGATCATGGCTATAAACACTACAATTGTCATAATTATCTTCTACAAAGTACTGCAGTATACCGATAGTTGATTTATAAGTGTACTTTTAATAGTTTTAAATTTCAGAATAAAATTATTTTTCAGATTAAATTTTTTTGCACTGGTTTAATATTACCAGTGTTAAAAATTTTAGCTCTACAATATTTTCGTAACTTAAAGAGTAGTTTTCGAGGAGAAAATTTGTTAAAGAAATTTGTCATACTAATGGTTATAAATAAAAAAAATACAAAAGTACTGGTCAAAATGAACTTGTATACTGAAGGAACAAGTAAAATTAAAATGACTAGATGAGTGTTTTGATGAACACTGTGCTTAACAATCCTGATTAACAGCTACAATAATTAACAAATTTAGTTATATACTTTTTCAGCAAATATACATATGATTTATTCTTTCAATATAAAACCAATCATAATTCAATAATATGCATAGTTTAATTTCTGGATTTTGTGTAAATCCAGAAATTAAGTTATGCACACTATTTACTACTTTTTACTAAGTATTTTATAGTAAACGATCATATTAAAAAAAATTCAAAATTCCCGCTAAAAATATTTAGTTCGGAAAACAGACACCGCAGCGCTGTAATAATCTTTCAATCCAGACTAGGAAGAGTCTCTTCTATACCCTGTATGTTCTATGGTACGCTTTTTAAGAGTTGGCTCACAAGAATTCATTGGAAGCATTAGACGATACATTGAAAGACTTGGAAAATACTCAGGTTCAATTTGGTGGAGCATTGGTGTTACTATCCGGTGACTACAGGCAAACGCTTCCAGTTATACCTCTCTCGACATCAATTTAAGAATCGAATGCCTGTTTGAAATATTCAATTTTTTGGAGTATGGTCAAAAAAATGCATTTAACCACAAATATGAGAGTTCAGCTTCAAACAGGTCCAACAGATACCATATTTTCAAGGCAATTACTCGTCGGTAACGGCATTGTACCTACAAATCCAGAAACAGGAAAAATCACCTTTCCATCTAATTTTGGCAATATCTTGAATTCAAAAGAAGAATTAGTAGAAAAAGTTTTCCAAAGAATTTAAACAAATTATCGAAATCACGCATGGTTAAGCGAAAGAGCCATTCTAGCGGCTAAAAATGTCGACGTATACGATATAAACATCATTCTAAACAGAATCGCAGGTGAAACAGTGACATACAAATCCATTGACTCCATGATTAAACCAAAGTTAAGTAATGAATTTTCCAACGGAATTTATTAATTCAATCGATATCACCGGATTACCGTCACACTTTCTGAATTTGAAATTTGGAGTGCCAATCATATTACTCCGGAACATCAGTTAGCCAAAGTTATGCAATGGCACACAATTAGAAATTTAAAAAATACTGAACAATCTTATTGAAGCAACAATTTTGATTGTACCTCATAAAAGTGAATACGTACTACTTCCACGAATACCATTCATGCCGACCGACATAGCGTTCGAGTTCAAACGGCTTCAATTTCCAATACGCCTTGCGTTCGCTATGGCTATCAATAAAGCCCAAGGGCGATCTTAGCAAGCGTGCGGTTTGAATTTAGAAAACTAATGCTTCTCTCATGGGCAATTATACGTCGCATGCTCAAGAGTCGGTAAACCATCTGATCTTTATGTGTATGCAGAAAAATCAAAAACAAAAAATGTAGTACATCCACCAGCTTTAAAATAAATAAAAAGGGTTTTTTTATGTGGGAAATATATTTTTTCTTCCTTTTCTTTCACTCCACAGCATTAACACAGCAACGCAAAGCAGGATATTAAATTGAATGATGTGCTTCCTCGGTGAATATATGTTCTTCGCTAGAATATTATAATTTTACTTTACCATGAATTTCATTCCAGACTGAGCCACAGCAAAGCGTGGCCGGGTTTAGCTAGTCGGCATATAAAAAAAAACACGCGCGTATTCGGATGCAACGTTGTATCAAAATTTCAAAGCGATCGGGGAAGAACTTTCGGAGATTTAAGTTTTCAAACGAACATTTACATTTTTTTATTTGTATAGATTATGTTTAGGAAATGTCTATATTTTCTTTATATTTAAAACTTAATTTTTTTATGTTGGCATTTCTCAACCGCGCAGTTTTTCTTTCAGTGGCCATGTTCCGCCTATTCAGCTGCGCCCCCCTGCCCCAGCAGCGGAACGCCAGACGGAGTGACGACAGGAGGGAGGGGCGACCCAAGGACCGCCCGGCGCAGGATACGAGCGCCATTAGGTTTAATAATCCCCGCGCGAAACTACCGTTATCGCCCTTCACTCGCTGCTACCCCCCTCCCCCCACCTCCTGTACCATCACTCGTTCGGACCGAGCAGCCAAGCCAAGCCACGCCACTAGGAAAAACAGTAAACTGATAGAAGGGCTTGGCTACACTGTACGAGACGAGACAAGACTGTCTCCAACGGCCTGGCAACACTAAACTGTCGCAGTATCAAACGAGACACGTGCTGAAGATGTTGAAGAGGAAGTTTATACTAACAGAATCTTCAATATTAAACAAAACTGCTGTACTAGACATAATACTGTCTTATGGCCAGCTGCGCCATTCTGCTCTTCGATGCGCGATCCAATAATCTAAGCTCCAAGAATGATCCAAGGATCGTTTCTCTAAAAGTTGCGCCAACACATATATGTACTGGGACTACGTGATCTTTGTTCCCGTGAACCGAATTTCATACATTTCCGATCTGCGACAACAGGCAGCATCAGTGTCGAAGAAATGTTAGGTGCATTTTTATTGGCGGGCTGGAACGATATTAAGTCGCTACAATCGATTGAGACAATGCGAGATAATGGTTGATGCGACTGCCACAAGATAGCAGCACTCTGCCTCACGTTTTTAATTTTAATAACTAGAAACACATGCTGGTATTTAAAGTTACAACAAAACGAAGCAATCAGAAATATTTTATATGGAAAGTAATAATGACTTAATAAAATACTAAAACATTAAAATAAAATAACAAGCATTTTAAACATTCAAAATATGTGTACTTCGCGGGAGATGTTGTACAACCAGAATAAGTAAATATTTTAGATACATGTATATGATCTGAAATTTTGTACATAATACTCTTAATATTTACGTGTGATTAAATAACCGGCATAAATTCCGTGAAAATGTCTGCTCGCGCGGTGTCGATCCGAGATCATTGATATGAACCGACCCGTGAGTCGGTTCACATCGAAGTTCCCAATGATCTTCGCTCAGCGCTCACGACACAATGGAGCAACAGAAAATATGGTCGAATTATGGTCAACCCAGCTTAAGACTGGAGATCACGCCTGAACTCTTTAAGTGCAATTGGCCATTGTCAACCCGGCACTCTTAGCCGTTAGGCCCTGCCGCCTCGGAGCCACCATGGGCGCGGGTACGGATACGCCATATACTCAATCGGGAAAGGCGTTATGGATCTGGCTATGACCAGAGACTGAGGATACCCATCCCAGTATAGTCACCACCTCGGCCCCTCCGCCTCTCTCAGCTAACCAGACAGTTGGCTGTCTCCTTAGCCCTGTCGACTTTTATCAGCACTGCTGGCGCCTACCCCGATCTCCCACATCACACTGGGACCCCTCAGTCACCCAGTAACCGTTGTCCGGTGGAGGCCTGATCCTGGGCCGACAGAGGAGACCTCAGCGAAGATGTCCGTTCACACAAGGATCATTCCGCACTCCCACCAACTGATGTCTAGGACTAACCACTGGTGCCGTCGCCAAAGCCAGCTGGAGATCCTCGAAGTTATCTTGGACTCTCCCCCGACCACCTGAACCGATGCCGAGTGGTTTACAACCGACTTAGGCCCGTGTCCTAAACGATAACTTGATAACGATAGCACTGTTTCCGCCATTCTAGGGCACACTTGAGTGTGCCAGTTACAAATAAAGGCTATGTAGGATGAAATAACTGAACCAACAGACTAAGCTATGTATTAACAATTATTACAGCAATTAGATACACAAAAAATATAAATATTTTTTTTTTGCTTTACAAGTTCAAAGAAAGATGGTAATACACAAGTTTTTAGTTTAAAGGTAAGATACAAAATAAAATAAATGAATTTAAAATGTTTTCATTTAAAATCTAAAATATAATAATCAGTCTCGAAATATGCAAATTGTGGTGCGCATGCGCAAATCATAGTTTCTTGTCAAGTCGGAAACAAAAGAACATTAAAGTTTACGCATTTATACATTACTTGCATGCTATTAACCTTAACCAGGCTTATGCAACTAATCAGTGACAAAATGACAGCAATGGGAATATAAACAGTAGTTGCTACAGGGAATGCTGAAGGCACTATAGTGAGATGTTAGAGAAACCTGTCCTACTTTTCACTATCACAATAATGGCAGAAGATGTAGTCTTGATTGTTTTACTCATTGCCTGTGCACGACCAGGGAGTAATGTATACTTCATGAAGCCAGGCAGGGGCCAGGCGGAATCAAAATAATTGTTTTCAAAAAAACAAACTCCAACAACTTCATTCTGCTGAAACCAATTTCCTTCTCCGTGCATTTAGCAATTTAAAACAAACGCAAATGAACAATGGTTAAGATATTCAGCGAGGTACCCAGGCAAATGAAGACAATTTCCGAAATTATCACAAACACCTCGACACCAGCAGACAAGATCGCACAGACTGGTGAGAAGATGGTTTTATAAATATACCAAGCGACTGCAGATCAGAAAGATCTGAATAAATTCCGGTATTCTGCATTCCTAAACGCGTCAACGAAACCAAAACCAAACCTCGCCCCAATGCCACCAACACACTATTAAGAGTCGACTTCAGGTATATTAATTTTACTGGCTTAACTTTTTTAAAGTGCTTTTACAACACTATTTCTTGTAACTTACAGCGATATGGTTTACAGATACTTACAGATACAGCAATGGCTTAACAACCCCTATCACCGACCGAGTGGGGATGGAACCGAGGGAAAGATGGATCGCTCACCCCAGTAACAACCCAAGACAAAGCAGCACCCGAAGCGATAATAAACATCGTCTTTTGCCGGTGTTCTACTGGCTGTGTGGGTCGATGTCGATGCCAAAGAGCCAGCATTCCATGCTCCATAGTGGCCTCGCGTGCCATGGTAAATGTACGAATAGTGCACCGTTATTCGACCTGCCAAATAATGATGATGATGATTCAATTTTTTTATGTTTTTGAAAAGTACGTCTACGAATTTAAAATAAGATGTTTGTTTTTAGTAAGTGCTAATCCAGTTTTTTTTATTCTAAGATATTTTAACATACACCATTAAATGTTTACCATTGTAACACTCTTTTTAATGATCCACGATTTTTCCATCCCCTGGCTCTTGCAAAATATCCATCCTAGAGAGAAAATAAGTTAATTTTAACATTTCTGTAGTAAGTTTCGTGTAGTTTTAAGTTTGTACATGAACAAATTTTCGCTAGAGGCCACAACTTTCGATTTCTTCCAGAAAAACTTGAACAAGAGACAGTTAAATGACCCCAGCCCCCCCCCCCCCCCCCCCGGATATACGTACACGGTTATGTTATTCATAACTCACTCCCTACCACTGTAAATAAAAAATTTGCGACTACGCAAATTTATTCCCGTATTATGCCTTCGTCGACACTGGGCTTACCACACGTCGTGCAGGTTTCAGAGAATCGAGCCCCAGGACGCGCCACTCTGTCTGCGCTCCTCTGTCAAGGTCGCGTCAATCAGTCCCCGCGAGTGAACGACGAGGAAGAAGAGAGGGGGGGGGGGGGGCACTAGCTCACCGACAAGCCTTGACCCGGATAATCCAGGCGACATGCGGCCCGCGAGCCGTGGCGCAACCTGTCACCGTTCCACCCTTCCGACCCCTTCCCCAACCCCGCGTCCCGCCCAAGCAAGGGCCCGACCGCCACGGACGTGGGAGCCGAGCACTCGACCCTGCACTGCCGCGCGCCGCAGAGGTCGCTTTTCAAACGAAACAAAAAAAAATGCCTACGTGTACTTACATACGCACGTACTAACTTGGCGTCAAAAAAAAAACTAACTTTAATTTTGCATGCAAATATTTAACTGAAATAAAATAATAAAATGGCTGGAGTTATATTATAAATACGGCTGGCAAATAAAATTCAATTAATTTAAAAAAAAATTAAATAAATATTCAGTTTTCAATATTAATATAAACACGTGTATAAAATACATAAATTAATTTAGTAAAATAATGGAGATATGTTTTAACTAACAATGATAATTAATTATACATAAGGAAACATAACGTCAAATAAATACACTTGTAAAAGTTTAAAAACACAATTTCTGTCACTAATATTCACAATAAATACATGTTTCTAATTATATCGTCCGGTATTCAATATTAATCACCAAAGTATATGATTTAAAGCACATACATAATTTTTATTTGTATGTAGCCAATTCTTCTTTTTTTTAATACAGCGTGTTAAATTGTATAACTTCAAAAATAATTTCTTAATTGCGTGCGGTGGGCTTGTTGACACAGACGGAAATACACAGCCCATAAACTACCTACATGTAAACAATCATGTAGATCCGTTGCTCCGTTGCTGCTTGAAAGAACGACAGATAAACACACTTTCGCATTTATTATATTAGTACGGATATTTGCTTTTATACAGCTACGATTTATTTTGCTGATCTACGTGTTTCAAAGGTCAAGTGTGCAAAGTTTCATCGCAATCGGATGAATAGTTTAGGAAAGACAAACAAGAAGCGCACCGTTAATTCTACACGCTGATGTGGCGCTTCGCTCCGCTGCATGTCTGATCTGCCAGATCTCAAATATACACTGTAAAGCCTTCTTATTAACATTAGTAAACAATTTAATGAAAGTTACTAACCGGTACATTGTATGGGAAATTTACCATACAGATATAATAAATTCCCTATGAGTTTAAAATTCTTTCTCGAAAGACTGGATGCTATTATACACTAATTCAAAACACAACGCTTAACATGCACTATAATATACCGTAATCCGAGGCTCAAAACTAAGAATAAACTCATCTGGACGCATGTGGAAGAAACTCTTGCTCCTATTCAATCAGAGATATGACGGACCCTGCTGTAGATTGACACTCGAAGTCGGCATCTGCAGTCAGCTATTGTCTAAGTTCCCGTAGTCACCCACAAAGTTTCTCTCCACGAAGTTCCGCATGATAACAACTAAGTTATGAGGTCACCTGCAGAGCGTCTCTCCAGGCAGTTACACACAAACAATCCTCGTCGTTACCCACAAAGAATCTCTCCGCATTGTAAGTTACACACAAAGAATGACAAAGTTAAGTTAATATTAACGTATTAGATGGCTATGACACTTGTAGTAACGTTACTGTCATGAATTGACATAAGTCCCAACGTTAAGCCATAATTCATTGCAATACACTATTTAGTCATAAACCTAATTTTATGATATTAAATACATCTTCAACATCTAATTAGTTAATATAATCGAAGAACAATGTACTCATACATCTGGCTTCTATGTTGGTTCGTAGCCAGCCAAACATTCTTAGAAAATTAATTTGGCTCTATTTAAATAAGACAAAATTTTCTGACCAATCATGTTAAAACTACTAAATTACATCAATACTTTTTTTAATTGAGGTTTACTTTTAACCTTACATTAAACATCAAAAAACTTTCCTGAATAATGCACACAAATTTGATTACTGGTAACAATTTGATTACAAGCTAACAATAGTTAAAGTAATGTTCTAAAATAAAAATGTACATTGTAATTAATTACAAAGCTTACTTTTCATTGGTCGTTAAGTTAAACGTTTCATAGTTTCAGAACCACAGAATTAAAAATTAAACAAAGCTATCAGGGAAATGAAAAATTGGTTGTGCTTAAAGAGTACAATTTGGACTTTAAAAATCAGTCACGTATCTGTGGGTAACAAACTTCACAATACATTCTAGCGAGTAAAAAGTGAAGCAAACTGACGACAGCAGACGAGAAAAGAACCAATGTGTTATTCAATATGGCTGCCGTAAAGTAACACTGGCGGGAATAATATATGTGAATTGTTTACACTTGCATCAAAGCCAGTACAACTGAAGTTCGTGATATATTTTCATTAATTTTTTTATCATTTTTAATTATAATTTTTTTAGCGTGACATTATTTCTCATAACGGAAATTTTCCCTTCGAAAATGGGAATTTATAAATAAATTTGGGGAATTTTGAGTTATTTTTAAAGAGTTTTGTAATATAAATATTATATTTGAACGTATGCAATTTGGTACATGTTATATCTGTCATCTGTAAGATAATGATAAATAAATCCTCATTGGGGAGATTAATCATATGTTTATGAAACATCTAAGCCAGCATTTACTTTATACTGAGGAAATAGTTGGTATTTGATTTCAGTAAAAGGTAGACGAGCACTGCTACCATACTTTGGACAGGTATTTATGTTAAATACGTTTTTCATTTCTTTAATTTTAGTTGTAATTAAGCTTTGCTCTCGTCAAGACCTAGGGTGTTCGGGATGTATACACGCATTCGGTAAATTATGGAACAAAATAACTAAGCTTTACGGTAAAGAATCGGTCAAGCGTTTGATTAGAGTGTTTTGGGAATACCTGAAATATTTAAATGAGGAAGGCAGTATTTTTTTTTTTTTTTTAACTCTGCTCCTTCTGAATGGCGTGCCATAATTTAAAAATTGTGCCAGCTTGCTCAATTCGGTGGTGTGGAAAAATTTCAATCAACTTTTCATAATTAAAATTATTTTATTGCTGTAGTTATATTCTACATGTATAGCTTTCGTTGTACAGTACAGTCTCGGGAGAGGCTGCTCATTGCTCAGAAAGAAGGAAGTGTGTTGGCTACAACACATGTCTTACGCTGTACTCATTTATTACTTACTGTGTTAATTTTTTTAGTGCAATTCATTTCAATCAGCACCGCCCCTGCTTTATTCTGCGCTTTGTAGACCCAGTTGAGTCACGGTACACTCGTTATCTAAATATACTTATTTGTCCCTGGCACTGGCATGTGGCTTTGTGTCAAAAACAATTTTCTGTTTTCAGTGAAAGTGTGCTTGCTGTCACTGCAGAGACAGGTACCAGTGTAAATACAGACTCCACGAGGTGTTCATGTGGGTTTCCATTGTGTCCAGGTAAGTCCTCAGTTGCATAGCATGCACTTATTCTTGGTTTTAAGAATATGTGCGGATTATCTTTTTTTATATAACACATGATAGTTTTCTCAATTAAGGAAGGCTCGTGTTTTCTAGTAAGATAATGTGGCATTTTATTTTTGCTTGCATATATGTTGCAGTCTATCTAGTAGTTGCTTTACAGCTTTTTCGTAGGATCTCATAAAGTAGTGTTGTATCCTGTATCCTGCAATGTCGATAATAATGTCTTTGGTTGGGGGTCTCTTGGTTTGTTTTTGATTTGTTTGCAAGGCTGCATTACTTCGTCTCTAGGTTTGTGTGTGTAGATATGCGAATGCAATTTGATAATGGTTTTTTCAGCAATGTAATGTATAAACTGGTAGGTCTATTTAGATATGTTTAAAAAAAGTGTGAGAAAATATTGTCATAAATTGCACAATGTACGTGTCACGGAAAGTAATGGAGCGTATAATGTAGAGTACATAAAAGTTAATGATTGGGTGGGAATTGAGATGTTAATAACCCATAAATAGAATCTGTAAGGTTTGAAAAATATATATATAAATTATAATTTTTATACGATACACATTCAATGTAAAATAAAATTTAATATTAATTATTTTTAGTAGCCATACCACATTACAAATTAAGCAACTTAGGTTGAAAGAAATAACAATGCCATCAAAAATTATATAAAACATTTTTGTGCATACATTAATTTTTTTTTAATTTTCATTACATATGTTATCCATAAGAAATATAGAAATGTAGGTCCGAGGAATGGGTTTCCGGACAGGAGCTGAGGAGCCGACCCAATCTTAGACTGTGACATCACGGCGGCCATCTTGAACGACCTTGACCTTGATCTCTGACTTTCAAAATTTGACAAAAATCGACAGAAATTTTCCAAAATTTGCCAAAAAAAAATACTATTAGGATATCATGGCCGCCATTTTCAATTATGACGTTACAAACGCCATCTTGAAAACTTATAATTATTAATGTAAAAAATCGGGAAAAATTATAAAAACACCCATTATTGAATCCTCGGTTCGAACCTAGTGTGGGTAAAAAAAATGTCTGCGGGGTCCCTCCTCGAAGGAGGCTACCAACATACTGACCCCCACCACGAATATCAAGGCAGATATTATGTCAATCTGTATTACGTCATGACGGCCATCTTGGATTCAACATTATAATTTGTCTACTAGAGTTCGTAACCTCCATATTAGTTTATTGTTTATTCTCTAGAGTGCTGTGGTAGTATTTACTACCGTGGCACCCACCATCTTGTCGGCAATCTTGAAAATCTGTAATTATTAACATAGATCTTCAGAAAAATTTCCAAAAATCACCCTTTTCATTCGATTCGATCGATTTAGGTGTCTGGTTCGATCCTTCGTTGATGCGAAAAAATTACTAGGCTCTAAAAAAGGTATTAAATTAATCATACTCGCAACTAAAAAACGCTATACAAGACAAATGTCCGATTAAATAAATATGTTATCACTATGCCTACCAAGGAGGTCTTTTTCGATACTTGGCATATAGTTCAACCAGGTCATGTCCAAAGTCAGGTTATATACCAAGCTAATTAAAACCACGAGACCTTTCAACCAAGTAATGTCCAATGTCACGTGTATAGTCCAGGCGTCTCCGAACCACCGAGGGCAGGGCATGTCCAATGTCAGGCATATAGATCAAACGAATCCCAATCGCGAGAACTTCTTCGACGATACTTGTAATATCATTCAAACAAATACGGCATATTTCAAGCAGACATGACAAAAGTCTGTGAACTGTCGTACCTGCATTACGGATACGACTTATTACAAGAAAATAGGCATGTTTTATGCTTACTATAAGACAAAGAATCCCTTTAAAAAAAATGCTATACACTTACTACAAGACCAAGAGTTTTGGATCCATTAGATATTCAGACCCGACTACAGACTGGACTACGCACATTTAACGGAAATGACGCACATCTGGTCACAAGTTCATCTGGGACACTAATCTGGACACACATTCGACGAAAAGAACACACAGTTGGACACGTCTTCAACGAAAACATTTGTACGATCATTCAACTCATTAGGATACGATTCCATCATAGGAATAAGTTCCCATCAGTAGGATACGATCACATCAAAGTGATATGATCCCATCAGTAGGATACGATATCATCGAAGGGATACGACCCCATTAGAATACGATACCATTAGTAGGGATACGATCCCATCAAATGGATACGATCCCATCAAAGGGATACGATGTCATCCGTAGGATACGATCCCATCAAAGGGATACGATGTCATCCGTAGGATACGATCGCATTAGTAGGGTTCGATCGACAGGATACGGAAAGATACAATCCCATCAGTAGGGATACGAATAGTAGGATACGATCGCAGGATAAGGTAGGGTACTATCCCATTAGTAGGATACGATCGGTAGGATACTATAGGACCCAGCTCCAACTGCATTTGGCTCCAAATGATTTTAATTAAATTTTGCTCTAACTGGCCGAATGCTGGAATGGCTTTATTGTTACTTTCCATTCTGATCGTCACTGGTGACGATTTTCCATCTTAAGTTAGAAGTTGTATTACGAGAACTCAGTCTTAGTTATAAATCAGATTTTGAGAAATAAAATACTTTTGAAGTACAAAATATAATTTATTTTTCACTTTTATACGCATACAGATAAAACACGTCATAATTGTATGTAGCCAGCTTCCCTCAGTTCTTCGAGTATGGAGACAACTTCGTTGATGTAGAAATAGTTTCCTGCACTAAGCGAAGCCAGCAGCAGTCTCAGACGATCGACCAATATATTAGGATCTTCCCATGTCGTGTAATCAATCTCAAATGCTGCCGTCATCTTTCTTACGCGTTTATTATTAATACTTTTAAGATCTCTGAAGTCTTCCGGTTTAATACCAGCCTCAAAGTCACTATCGTCATCGCCCCAATAACCATCATAAGCTTGATCAGAATAATTTATTCAAACGCATCGTTTCCATTGTTTTGGTCTCAGCGCTTCATTATAATCTTCTGTCCTGGTATGGACTGTCTTCTATATTGTTATAATTTTTTGTAACGTAGTTGTTGCTGTCATGGTTGCCAATATTATTATTTAATACTTCAATTTGGGTAACAGAAAATTAATCAGAGTTCTATAGGAAATTCAAATCATCATCACTCATCTTAGGAAACATGTCAACATTTTTTTCCTGTAGTACGCTAACTTGTTTCCTTTTATTCTACACTGGAATTTCATTAAAATTTAGATACAGGCGATGCAGATGCCCAAGTGTGATGATTTATACCAATTCCGCATATATTCGGTCCAAACTCTTACTTTTTTCTCATTAGACGAAAAAAGTTTAATTTCGCATTTCGCAGGTTTTGATATATTTTTTTTAAATTATCACTTTGCCCATACTGAAAGCCGTACTTGCCACAACTTAGCATTTTTTGCAAAGGGCTCTTTGCACAATTTCTTTTCTCATGATTTCGGGCATTGTTGGTTTTAATGAACGAAATGCCACAAGACCGACAAATATATGGTGACGATGACGCTACTGCTTTTGAAACCACGCTGTTCTTGATATATCATCAAAATCTTCTTCCATATTTCACACAGCAAATTATCCAACCAGGATCGAACACACTCACTTTCGAAAAATTTTCAGCATTATTATCGCTTTTACGTGTACCCATTTAAATGTTACGTCAGCGAGAATTACTTTATCTAATACAAGAAACATGTTGCAAGTAGTTACGATTCTTGCCAACATATTTCGCCACATGTTGTGTTGAGTTGTATTTTTTTTTTTTATGCCGGATGCTCTCTCACGATCGCAAGAGGAGGGAGGACTTCGCTAGACCTCAAGGGGAAGGGAAATAGTCTTGCATGAAAGTGATTCTCAGCTGTTTCAAGGTAGAGAAATCGACTGAGTCAAGAATATTTTTGTTTGAAATCCATCTGGTTAAAATATTATCAGTTTTAATTTGGTAACAGAAACCAAGCAATTAAACGAATCTCTGAATTCAACTGTATGTCACATATAAAAAAAAATCATACAGGGATTGTTTTCGCAAAAATAACCAGGAGCACACGGAGAACACCAACAGCAGTCTTGCAAGATACAATCAGGAGTACACAGAGAAAATCAACAAATGTATTTCCAGA
Source organism: Bacillus rossius redtenbacheri (assembly GCF_032445375.1). Taxonomy (NCBI): domain Eukaryota; kingdom Metazoa; phylum Arthropoda; class Insecta; order Phasmatodea; family Bacillidae; genus Bacillus; species Bacillus rossius. The sequence goes on along the minus strand of NC_086332.1, from coordinate 86,859,379 downwards.
TACAATCAGAAGCACAAGGAGAAAACCAACAGAAGTCTTGCAAAATCAAGGTCAGTGAATACATTTATAAGTATGCTTGCATATTTAATATAAGTATATGCTCAGCATACCTATATATATGATATGCATATTGTAAAAGATATATGTATGCTAAGCATATCATTAAAGTATTACGCATATTCATACTAAGTATATCAATCGTTTGAACCTAATCTTTTTCCTGCAAATACGCTGTATTTCATTCCTTCCGAATTCTCCTGTTAACCTAAATTTCCGTTAATCCCGGATCGGATACGGTGCCAAATTAATTCTACTTAACGAAGTTCTGCTGTGTTATTTACGAACTATAACTTAACAGAGAAAGAGGTAACGATACAGAGAGCTCGAGAACAGAGGCAGACGGCCACTCGGTGAGTCACTACGCCGACGCAAGGATCCCGGGGCTGCTGCTCCTCATGAGGAACACGTCTGCCGGCCATGAATCACGAGGCGAGCCTCGACGCTGCAAATCATTCCCAACGAGTCGTGGGGCAGTGCGAGGGGGGGGAGAGCGCGCGGTAGGGGAGGCGGGGATGTGTGGGATGGCCGCGGTAATTATTAATTGTGGTCCCCCCCCCCCCCCCCCCCCATCCCGCCAGCTGGCCAGTGGCGAGTGAGGACATCCGCGACCGCGACACACTTGCCGCACTCGGCGCTCGGGTCTTCCTGTGCCCCGAGCAGGCCTCGCCATGTGTCTCAAATGCACGTCAACACTGTGGGTACAAGTGCGGGACATGGTATTCCACATAGCAGAGCACCAGCAGGGGCGTTGACACGGGGGAGGTCAGTGGGGTCCAGGGCCCTCCCTTCGAGGATTTAAATATTAAATACTCGTGAAGACAGACTGAGAAAATAACAGCAACTTAACGACAAAAGGTTACAAAGAGCTTCACTTGGAAGGATAACTGAAATCCTTATAATGGACTACAACAAATGCATTTCCTTCCCAACATCTAGCCCAAAATGCCTCACCTACAGAATCGGCAGGAATTGTGTTTGCCAGAAGTCTATATTTAACAGCCTATACGATGTATCAGGATACATACTTGGTGGAGAAGATTCTCAAAACGAAAAAAATGGTCGATCCTATCTCAGGTGATGGGGCTTCCCACCTCGCTTTAATTCGTAGGTAGCAAAGGCAGAAATCGAGAAACGCAAGTAATTTCATTTTTCTTGTAGTATAGTATAAATTATGTAGTAAAATTTTTTATTTGTAATTTTGTGGTGTTTTTAGTTCTCGAACCTGTCATTTCTACCTAATACTGAGTTATCGTGAATGCATGTCCCGTGTGTGTATGTGTGTGTATTGCATGTTCTTTTGTTGAATTCGTAGCCAAGACTGTAGTCACGTCATGGTTGGTCTCGTGGTTCGGAGACGCATGACCTATACGTATATCACTGTACATGACCTGGTTTGAAGGTATTCCATGCATCGAAAAATAAAGACTTCCATGGCAAGCACAGTGACAACACACTTATTTCGTCGGACAGGTACCTATCTCGTGCAAAGATGTTTTTGGTAATGGGAAACAGAATTTTATTTTATTTTACGCTTTAGTTACTCTTATCACTGATTGAGAATCGAACTAGGTGATCGAATCAATATTTATTTTAACAGGCAATTTTTTTGATAGTTTTTGGAATTTTTTCCGAAATTCTAGTTTAAAAATAACAGATTTACAAGATGGCGGTCAAATTTCAAGATGGCGAGCGCCACAGTACTACATGAATACTGCACTCTAATTGTAAAAATTAAACTAATGTGGTGGCAGTGCCCTCTAGCATATGAAAAGAAAATGGTGGCTGCCATGACATACTGGCTGACATAATATCTTCCTTGGAATTATTGGTGGGAGGTCAGTCTGCCGGTGGCTTCCGTTGAGGAAAGATCCATCGCAATTTTTCACCTTTGTCTTCACCAAGTTCGAACTAAGGACTTAATTTGATGTAAGATTTGTTGTAAATAGTTTAAATTAAACTGTTATATAACTGGGACATTATTTTATGGCCATCCTGTATATGGAAAAAACTTAACAATAAAAGGAAAAGGAACAACAAAGGGAAAAGGAACAACAATGGGAAAAGGAACAACAAAGGAAAAATGGACTCGGGAAAGAAATCTGAAAGGAGTAATTTTGGTGAACCGCAAAAAACTGAAAACTGGATGGCCAGTGCGCGATTCGAACCCCGGTTCTCCGGAATGTTGAGTCCAACGTCTAATCACTGAGCTGCCGTCATGCGTGCAACTATGAAAATTTAAACGGTTAGCATGAGTCATAGCACGCTACAGAATGTAACCATTCGCTCTATGTTGCGATGTTTTAGATATCAACAGATCTAATTTAAGTATGTTTTGAATAACGGACAAATTTATACATCTGTTCGCCTCTAAATTCACTGTCGATACAATGCTTTACGCAAAACAAATTTTTTTCTCGCCTAACTACTTCACGGTTTAGGCCACCGAGGTCAAATCAATGTTTACAAGGCATGAATATTTTTTGATTGTTTAACGCTGCCTTCCATGGTATGAACGGTAAAAAACGTGTTCGCTATGATGGAAATTAAACGTGTGAACTTTACCAAATCAAGAGTTAAGACCACTAATCTAACAGTATTTCACTACTCACATCATAAAAACACAGCTATAGAAGTATTAGTTCATTGTGTAGAAGCATAGTGAATTTGCTCTAAGCTTCCAGCTCAAAAAAAAGACTACATCCTTACACGTATAACATTAAAAATACTGCAGTATCAGTGAAACACTTATGTATCTAATATTATTTTTTACGTCAGCTACATGCCCTAAATAAGTGAGATAATGTACTGAAAATTATTTGACGATCAATATTCTCACCATACCTCATTGTAACCGGTCAATTACAGTCGAAGTCATGTCGCTGTGTTTATACAGTAAGACCTAGCCTACACCACCTCTAAGCTGGTGAGCTCAGCTTTTAAGTAAATGTGCCAGCTTCGAGGTCAGCACATCCAATCTCTCACTTGCTTATCGTGTTTCGTGACAGTGAAGATAAAAATTGGTAGGAAGGGGCGTGCGTCAAACAGGTGAGGTGTCGCAATGAAGTTAAAAGCGTAATAGGTTGGTTTTAAAGCTAAACATTCATAGAAATCCAGTGAAACATGAGGTAATAAACGTTGCATTATTAATCTTAACTGAGAATAAATTAAGGTTTGATTTTAAGTTTTCGAAATATTCCCCATAGTGGTGTAAAAAAATATTGCTTGTTTTATTACAGCTACACATGTCACAGAAACACTTTAAGTGAATTTTCACATGCACTTATATCTTACATTGAAAAATTAAGACCAGTCCTTTTTTTTTTCCTTTCTAATCCCTCCCCACGAAAAAAAATAATTGAGAGGGATGAAAAGTTTGACAGCTTCTTTTCATTTTCCATAAGCATAAACATGTCTCCAAATTCACTTTACGGAAAATTAGACATGGTATTTGTAATCTACAATAATAATATAGTGTTGTAAACATAATTTTTCAAACTTTTATGTCTAATAAAGTGAAAATTGGGCAGACTTTTTAATTAAAAGGGAAATGTAAAAGTTTCCATGTACATTTTTAAAAAAATATTCGCACATTTTACCATTTTTCAAAATTCGCTCTCTAATGGAGTAAACAGGAGGTGGGTGTGGCTTAATCAAGGTTAAATATACCTCTTAATACAATTACACAGTAGATAAGGAATTGGCGCATGTACTCTCCATTAGAAAGTAAATAGGCTTACATAATATAATTATGGAAATTTCACCCTCAAATGTTTTCGTTATGAACGAAAAATAACCCGTTATTTCCGTGAACTTTTTACTATCTATTACTTAAGGATTTTATAATACAACACGGACGTTTCTTACAATGTTAAAATATTTATTATCACTATACAGAAATTTGCGCCAGCCAAGCCGAGGGAAGTTAGCTAGTCTGGAATAAAAATACACTTTACCTTGATTTTTAGTTAAAACTATACAACTATAAACGAATAGCACTCGTGTGGGGAAATGTAGAGCAGCGAGTAGGGTACAAATCATCGTGTCTGGCTTCGTATCTCGTTATCAGATGTTCCAAAAACGTACATTCCATAATGACTACCATAGGAACAATACCACATAAACTAATTAGGGCTGTGCATTAGTCTGACAGCGGCACGCAAAAAAAAAGTGAATTACCAGTTGCCTGGGCGTGGTAGTGCCTAGAGGGCACGAATACATTCAATTTGGCATAAGGTTAATTCCATGAGAGAGCTAACACAAAACATTATGGAGTGAGGTATTACAAGATTATTCTTTTTTTACAATGTCGATACATGTACTTACATAAATATGTACACACGGTACATATCCCACTAATATTATAAATGTGAAAGTTTGGATGGATGGATGGATGGATGGATGGATGGATGGATGGATGTTTGTTACTCAATCACGCCAGAACGGCTGAACGGATCTGGATGAAATTTGGCACAGAGATAGATTATAGTCTGGAATAGCACATATGCTACTTTTTATCCCGGTAAAATGTATGGTTCCCGTGGGATAGATTTGTTTTAATATTATAAATGCGAATGTCAGTTTGTTTGTATGTTTGGATGTTTTTTACTCAATCACGCAAAAACGGCTAAACGGAATTGAATGAAATTTTGCCTACAGGTAGCTAATAACCTGGATTAACACATAGACCACATATTAATGTGAGTTTCTATCACTAAGGGAGTGAAAAAGTGATCTCATTTTATAACAGAAAAAATCATAGGTCATAGACATACAAATAGTGTGTGAGTGTCATTTCTCTATGTCTACCACATGATATTACACATAGTAAGGTCTGGCAAATTCATATGCTTCTCCTTGGTGAGACCAGTCCGCTTAGTGAAGCACGTAGCGGCTAGCAAAATAAAGGCGCAGTTTAGTTTTTAACTTCGTCGATAGATAGAGTTGCCCTGAATTTTAAAAGCGCCATCGTTTGGTGTGTTTGTCATATTTTGAATTTTCGTTTGTTTGTGCTGTATGCGTTCCTATATCATTCATCCGATTGCGATGAAATTTTGGTGAGTTGTTATGCGCATGCCCGTGAAGGTTTCTGAGAGGGTACAACTATTTTGCAATAGTTGGAGCATGAATTGTTTAAAAAAAGTGTGTATTTCATATAGTTTAGCGGCAGATCGTGTGTTTTCAGTGTATGAGTTATAGAATTGAAATGAAATAAATAGAAACAGCGATAATTCACAGAATTTAACTGAAGATAATACAAATAGAGACATTTCAGTTCGTGTGTGATATATACAATAGGTAGCTAGAGAGTCGTTTCAACAAATGTGTTTATTTCATATTATATATCGGCATTTCATCTGTTTTCGTTGTATAAGTGCGCATGCATGACACAATATAATAAATATAAAAGACAGAGATAGAGTGATATAGAGTGAAATGGAGAGAGACAGGGATATAGGTTGAGATAGAGCGAGGTATAGAAAATTAAATGGAGTTAGATAAAGAGATATACAGATGTATAGAGCTATATAGAGATTGGTATATAGAAGAGATACAGATAGTGGGAGGAAGAGATAGAGATAGTGAGAGGTATAGATGTATATAATATATATTATGTAGATATAGAACGATAGAGATAGTGAGAGGTATAGATGTATATAATATATATTATGTAGATATAGAACGATAGAGATAGTGAGAGGTATAGATGTAGAAATGTAGATATAGAGAGATAGAGTGATACATAGATGTATAGATGTATATAGAGATAAATATATATATTTAGAGAGATGGATAGATGATTTGTAAATGTGTAACTACTTCAAACATATTACAAAACAAAACTGAATGAGGCATTGCAGCGCATGCCATGCATTAGCTAGATAATTGAATCTTTTCAATATCAGCCTTTTTTCTATAGTGCTTAGAGTCTAGATTACATACAGACCACCAATTTTTAGATATATAGAGGTAAATAACTACACACTGGCAGAACAACATCTGCCGGGTTCTGCCAGTGATATAAATTATTTTGCACACTTGGCATTCAAATCAAGATAACAATTACTGTCTACATCTAATTTTGAAAAAGTTCCTCTTCACCCTGTGATCAGCCCGGGATCTATGCTGACAATGATTTACATATGAATATTTACATATGCATTTAAGTATGTAAGTACATAAATAATTGTTAATTTAAAATGTTAAGTGTGTTCATAATATATTCATACTATTTTCATCAATTTATCTCTCTCGTGATATTTATATATTTCATAATATTTATCTTTCTTATATTTTCTTTCTCATTGTATTCATGCCTCTAATGATATTCATCACACTTTTGGTACTTATCTCCCTCCTATATTTTTTTCCTAATATTCTTCTCAGCCTTCTTATACATTTCTAACATCTATTTTTTCTCATTCTATTATTGTTCCTCTCTTAAATGTATATCTTACCTTCTATCAATTTCTGTCTTTGAATTAATCTGTTCTTTCAACATATTCAAAGTAGGGGGGAGCGTAAACTGAAAAACTGGGGAAATTAAAAAAAAAATAATCAAAACCTCTGAACCCTCCCCCATCACTTTTAATTAATGTCCACAAATCTCAGTTATTGTCACTTTCTGATCCCATCACACCCAATTAGTGCCACTCTCAACCCCCAACACCATTTCCCCAGCCCCTCTCAATTAATTTCCATTTGTAAATTATTAATTTTATTTCTACATCTTCTCCTTAAGAAATTTTATTTATTGGTGTCTCGAGAGGTGGTCGTCCCTGGCCTCACCCCTACCCCTGCTTTATTCAAAGCTTTGTCGACCATGTTGGTTCTAAATTTCTCGGCCAGATATCATAAGTGATGTCCTGATTATGCCACAGAGAGTCGAAGGCGTTGCTGTTGGATGGTGCCACCGTGGCCACGCATTATTTTTTTTTCTATTAGAATCGTGAGTGCGATGGGTGGATTTTGAACCAAGACAGCAATGTGATCTCGAGGTCGCGAGGTCAAGAGTCTCGTTATGAGTGAGAGGATGAAATAAGATATACAAGATTAGCGAAAGCGGATGAGGGTGGCGAAGGAGTGGGGGGAAGATATGAGGGGAGAAGATATGAGGAGAGATAAAGAGGAATGTTTTGTGGGTATTAAAATTAATGGGTGAAAGGAGAAGTTGAATATGAGAGTATTCAAGTGCTCACAGCCATTTCTGGAATGTGGAAGACTGTGTAGGCTCTCTGTGCAAGTCTCGTCCCAGCGCAGTGTTCTCGTGTACATTCTAAATTGTCAAGCGCGTAGGAAGCAAATATTTAATGGGGGGGGCAAAGGAGAGTATCATTATAAGTGGTGGATTTAACAAAGGGGGTGTCCGGGGGCTCTCCCCCGGTAGAAAAAAAATTGTATTCTAAGCAGCAAAATGGTGCTATTTAAGCATCTTTCGTACCTAAAAATAGAATGTACTACTAGCAGAAATTTTAACATTTTTTATAACAAATTTACTTAAGGCTCGGCATCACGAAACAGTGTTCACTTTTCAGTTTTCGCCTCGTAGAATTCATTTTAAAGGCAATTTGTTGAATTTTCCAACTGCTCAGAGTACATAAATTACAAGCACCTTCAAATTTAGTCCCAAGGTATCATCAAGTTATCTAGAGCTGTAGTAAAGGCAAAGATGTATTTATAATTAAAAATATGTTTGACTAATTGCATCATTATTACATGACGGTGGTTGAAGATTAATATTTGTAGCGTGAGAGAATATATTTTGCCAACTATCTATAGCTATAGTTACAAGGAAAGGTCTATACATCAACCAAATCTGAATTAAGGCTCCAAAGTTTTGAAAATTTACTATTCGTTATGTTTTTTTATTGAAAGGAGTACTAGAAAGTATTTCCATTGTATTCAGAAAGGCCAAAATATTTTTTTTAGCATTTAAAATTAAAAAAGTCACAAAAATTAATTTTTCGAAAAATGCAGTTCAACTTTATAAAAATAAAAAAAGATGGAAGAAAGCTTTTCGCAATAACACTCATATCATTTTATTCAGGAAAGTCGAAATTTTATTTTAGTATTAAAAATTAAAAAAAGTCAATATACGTATTAATTTTTTTACTGTCAGACTCCCCTTAAGAATAAGTTTAAAATGCGAACTCCACAGAATAGGCGAGTGAAGATGCTTAAAAATAACTGCAAATCTGCTTGATAAATTCTTGTTCAATGATTTGTAGATTCAAAGTAATTTTTTTATTACTCGATGGAATAATCACGAGCGACGAGCGGAAAAAAATAATGTAACGACATACTAAACTTTAATGTTAAATAGGTGTATTATATTTGGTTTTTGGGATCATATAAAAATTTGTCTCAGTCTAAACTGCTCAAAAGTAATACCTGAGTTAAAGGAATCCAACTGTTCTTTAGGATCTTTGTCTTCACAGGCATCACAGCCTAATGTGCACTGCTTTTAAGGCGGTGGTTGTGATGAACTGCAGGACTGTGCAGAACGGTTGTTGAAGAAAAAGTTGATGCTTTTCTGAGTCATTGCACGCCGCAAAAATTAAAATACTGTTATAAATTTTCTCCATAAACCCTAAATGTTTTTTCATCACTGCCATTCCGCACTACTCACTCACGATACTACAGATAAATAAGTTTATTTTAAACAGTTCTGTAGTACGGCTCATAAAGTTTCTTGGACTTAAAAGCAAGACGTACAGCTTTTGAATTATGACTGATGTGGAAAGCGCTCTACACTTCAGGTCGTTACCGTTAGGTAGAAACGAGGCGGGGTGAATGCAAGGGTGTGAAGGTCAGGTAGACAAGGGTGGACAAAAACTGAGCGTAAGCTTCTGCAACGAGCGGAAACATTTACTGGTCTTATATCCCACAATAATATTTCCGCTATCAGCACTGTGAAACGTGAATATTTAGAAGAAAACAAGAACAGTTGCCGTATTTATTGTGCCTGTACACTTATCGGAAAGTCTTAATTTATTTTAAGAATAAAGTAACGCACATACTAGAAAATTCCACAAAACCACTTATCATTGCAATGAAGACAATGCCTCTTGTTCATCTGATGGAATGGCCGGGCAAAACCATCACTTTGCCCGGCCATGAAATGTTATGGCCGGGCAGTCGCCTGGGTCGCCCCCCCCCCCCCCCCCCCCCCGGTTCCTACGCGCCTGTAAATTGTATATGTTTCTTAGCCTTTTTACAAACTGATATGTCAAACTGTGCAGACCTTTCAATTTTATCAACGGATGTAAGATCCCCGAGGGGGAAGCCATATTGATCACCTGCTACAAAATATGGTGCGGGGAAGGAGTGTGTTATGTGTTTAGTGCAACCCTGTCGACAGGCTATTCAAAACGAATCAGGAGCAGCTGGTAAGATGGATACTATCTTTATTTTCACTAGCAAATATGCATTAGTTTCAACAACCCCTGCATTTAGTCCCTCCATCTCTCGCTCTCCTCCTCTCTCCACCTCTTATCCCTCAACTCTCCTCTGTTTTTAAGAAGTCATCTTGGAAAACACCTTTGTCATTAAATTGTGTGTACATACCATCCTTTTTTACTTTTTAAAAAATATGGGGAAACATTTAATATAAATGTGATTAAAGTAATGTTTGCAGAGAATTGGCTGTGTTCCCTCAACAAGTATTCGAGAGAGGACAGACCAAATATTCCATTAAATAATATTTAATTTGAAAACGTTTTTATATTAATAAAATGTACATAACATTCCTGTTTCAGCAAAAATTAGATTACAAGAAGCATACACAACCCCACTACACATTATTTGTACATGTGTGTCTGACCCAGTTCCTTGGAACAAAATACAATATAAGAGGCGCATTGAATACTCACTTCAGTCATCATCACTTCAAAATGCACTTTCACTTCAATTAAGACACTTCTGCACAAGACAGATAAAATGTGACAAGGATTCTTAGTAAATAACATAAAGAAAAAATGTTAAAACTTATTTTATTTTAAAACATAAATTTAAAACATTAGATAAATATTTTAAAAATTCACACATCTTCATCTGCTCTCTCAGTGGTTAACCCCCCCCCCCCCCCCCCCTTTTTCATACCCTCCTCAACCCAAATTAAAACAAAATCTAGAATGCTCTTCGCGATGAACTTTACAGCCACACTTTCAAACATAGTTTCAATCGCAGCAACAGTCCCAGCGATGCTTGCATACAGAAAGGCAATTAGTACAAAGAATTGTCCACAATCTTCGCAATAGATCTGTATACTGTATCATTAACATTGTACGCTAGCTCCAGAACAATCCCGACCATCATGGAACAAATATGAAATATATTTTAATATTGACCATAGCACAGGCAAATGTATTAAAAACCTAATTGATAATAAACACTCTCCAGCATGCGCCATCCACCCCTTCCCCCTCCCAGTATTCATATCGTTCACTTCCCACGATTGCGACACTCTACTCTACTCCCCTCCCAATCACCCCTTCAAAGGGCATGTGTGATTTTAATGGATTCTGGCCCCTATCATGACGACACTCCCTTTCTGCCAAACCCTACCTTAGCAGAACCAAATACACAAAATTAAACGTTTATCGCAACCCAAACCGCTTTGGTAAGAGGTTACAATGTCTTCGGGGCTAACAGACGAAGAAAAATTAAGACTACATAATCCCCCAAGTAAGGGGTGAAAACAATGGCCATTGTGTGAAACGGTTTAGTGCAAAATATGTTATATACTGTCTCTCCCTCTTTCCCTTCCTACCTGTATTTAACAAGCATCCTCGAAAAAACAAATATTTATTTGAAAGAATATATTTAAATATATTGTTACAAGGAAGTGCTGTGAGGCAGGACACAGGGCCTCATAGCGGCCAGCCCAACTAACCCCTTCCCCCCCGTGGAGTGCCATAAATAGGGCACCATTGTTCTGGGAGTTTTGGGCATCGGGTCAACCCAGATGACACTACACGTCAAAGATCAATCGTTATTAAATTTTACATTAGTTAGTTGCAGCAACTCATGTTGTAATACTACAAAAACATCTCTGATAAATATTATGAAAAGTAAACAAAAAATACCCAATTTTTTAAAGGCAAATTGCGATTGTTATGCATTGAAATATTTTTGAAATATTTACGATGGGGCTGAAGGTTAAAGTCGGCCACGATATTGCATTACTTGTGACCTCTAACTTTTTTAATATTGAGGGGTGTTATCGTGTCCTTTTCTCGTGTTCGAAAAACCTATCAGGATATCTCATCAATTGAGGATATTATAGATGGTAGAATCCTCCAAATATTTGCCTCATGCTTCCTTTTTTTAGTAATATGTAATAATCGTCGTCGTCATTGAACAGCAAGAAATGACGCCTTCTCAACGCCATCATGCAGACTGACAATAATAAATGCTGTATTCGTGGTCTTGTCGCTCAATGTGGCCACTCCGTCGCTTCAGACAAGCTAAGCGATTTCCGCTCGCGTTATCACTCGCTCACCTATCTGGCCACAGCTATGTGAATGCACAGCATGTTTCTGCTATAACCATGAGCCGAGGTCGTCCAGAGAGACAACCGTGTGTGGCACGTACATAGTCGCTTTCGTGAACATCCAGGGGACGTAGTAAGCATAATTCAGCTTATATGTCTATATACACGTCTATATTCATTGTGCTGCAAAATACTTTTCTATGCCAAAAGTTGTGTAACCAACTTTAAAAAAAATTAAAAGTATTTATTTCAATCTAGTTGAGCGGTAAATCAAAAATAAGTATAACTTCTAACGAGTGTACATGCGTATACACGCACCTTTTTTTTTTTATTCCAGCACGACAATGCACACGCCAAGTCAGGCGTACACGATCGTTCGCACCATTCACTTGCACTTAAAATTGGAGAATCACACCGGAGTTGTTGTGAGATGCAATTAGTTTCCAGTCGGACGGCACCTGCCTCGCTATGCTGCCAGGCCTGGGTGGTCTTCGCCGACGGGGCTACTCCCAGTCCGCAGGGAAATGGCTTCATTTCCCTAACAGCGCAAATTTCACGCTCGGCGATCCCGCCTAGGAAAAAACGGGGGAAAAAAAAAGAAGGGGGAAAAGGCTGCCAGGTGGAAAAAAAACTTATCAAGCCTCGCACCAAAATAACCAACATAGGACACCCCCCCCCCCCCCCTCCTTTTTTTTTCTTCCGCCCTTCAATTCTGACGATTTTAAGAAAATTCAGGACTTGAAAATCCTCGTTTAAAGTACACAAAATATTTATATAATTTTTCGTTTTATGGTCTATAGACCAAAAACCAACATAAACTCAACAGTTTAGAAATATATAATTTTTAGGAACAGAATAACTGCCGTAATTTTTCACAAACAACTTCAAAACTGATACATAAAATATAATCGTGGAAAATCTCGATCGAGTTTATTAATTGGCAATATTTGATCAAAGGATTAGAATTGGGGAAGGTTTTTTGAAAAACAGAAATCTCGTTATAACTCCCATAATATGATGAATACAACATCCGTTTGAACATTATATAACTCGTAGGGGTAAAACTTTTGTCTGAATACAGTTTAGATACGACCAATAATTGTTTGTATTATCAAAATTTGTTTCACACAGAAGTTTTAGATAAAAATTATAATATTTACATACAATTTGAACATATTGAATGGTGTGCTTACTAAGGAAGATATAATTTTATTTTCGTATTTTAACGCCTTTTTGCCTTTTTGCAGTAGTTGGTTGTACCAGAAATTGTTTCAGACAAATGTTTTAGTTAATATTTGTACGGTTTGCAAACAATTTGAACGGATTTGATATGTGCCTACTAACGGAGTTATGATTTTTTTTGGTCCTTTACCCCCTGTTATTTTCCACCCCTAGCATTAATAGATGGACGTATAAAAAATGTATTTCAGACGAAAGTTGCAGATAAAAATTTATAGTTTTACAATAAATTATAATGGATTTAATAAAGTACATGGTACGGATATTTTTTTTAAAATTCTATCCCCCCCCCTTTTTTTTTTTTTTAGATAGATTCCAAATAAATACTACCTATTGACCGTACCCATGGTGCGACTTCCGGAAAATGTTTACATAGTTTTTCGTTTCATGGTCTATAGACCCCAAAACCACCGCCAACTCAAAACTTATATATATATATATATATATATATATATATAATCACAATTTTGCGAACACGATAATTTCCGAACTTTTTTACAAACCACTTTCAAACTGGTACATAAAATCTAGAAGTGGAAAATCTAGGTCGAGTTCATTAAAATGCAATATACGATCAAAGGAGTAGAAATGGGGAAGGATTTTTGAAGAAAATCAGAAAAATCGTGAACTCCCATAATATGACTAATATCACATCCATTTGAAAGAATTATAATTAGTGGGAGTAATGCCATAAATTTTTTGTCTTATAAAATTTTTGATACGACCCAAGGATTTGAAAAAACTTGGGGTTGAAATAAGAATATAAATAAAACTTCCCTGCCATGTACTCTATCGAATTAATGTTTATTTTTGTTTAACTTTTTTTAAATAATGGTGACAACTTTTTTCAAAGTTAATTTTATGTAACAAACCATTACTGCGAGGGTAGGAAATAACAAGTGTAGAAAGACAAAAATGTCTTACTTTTTTAAATAGCTATACTCTCAAATCCATTATAATTTATTGTAAAACTTCCCAACTTTATCTAAAACCTGTGGCTGAAACAATTTTTGATGAAAAGAACTATTACCTTAAAAATAGTGATTGAACTTTTAAAAAAAGCTGCAGTAGTATCAAATTTATTCGTATTTATTTTTACCATCTTAATATTACCTTAAATCTTTGTCCAAAGAAACTTTTTATACGACCATGTTTTATTGCCAGGGAAGAAAAATAATGTTTTCAGGTAAAAACAATAGCATATCTACCTTAGTAGTTATAATATGAAATTCGTTAAGACATTCAATGCTGGATGCATTGAGTTGAGGAAAATCATTCAAAATATTTTCGCTGCTTGAAGTATGAGAACATGTTTAATAGATTGTTTTTTAATCATGGCAAACATATAATAGGATGTTATGTACATTAAGTTTCTTAAAATGATCCAGGAGGTTTATAAAAGTTTCCAAAAATTTCCAGAAGAAATAGGTAGGTACTTCGAAATATACCTACGCCTCTAAGCTGTGACAAAATGGATTTTTTTTTCCAGGTTTTATTTGTTACAAGAGAAACTAATTAATTTATACACATATCCATGCATACACAGGACCAGCAGCAGAGTGTAAGACCTATAACTCACTTTAAAAATTCGTATAATCAGGAAAGAGGGTTACGCTTTTATTCTAAAAGAGGGATTAGCCACTCTGAAAATACAACCTGTATACAGCAAGAAATAAAAATAAATAATGGAAAGAAAAATCATAAAAGTATTGCAGGATATAAAGCGCAAAGAGATGTTAATACCTGCATAATTATGGACTAATGCTAAAATTTCACAGCACAAACCAAGCGTATAAAATATGAGGATTGAAGCCCCTTCTAAACAGGGTATAATCACTAGGAATGGGTCGTAAAATCACAACCTGTGATTTACTCGCAGATATTAAAAAAAATTGAAGGAACAGTCTGTGATCAGAGTAGCAATATCATTGGTCGCATTCTTGTGTGCAAAGTAACTAGCTCTCCAACCGATGCGATGTGGCAAATACAGGCGATCGGAAACTGCGATTGCTCCCATACCGCCAATGGCAAGGCAACTTACAGTAAACTGTGATTGCTATCAAACCACCAATAGCACTGTAGGCAGCTTTAGATATCTTGAAACTGTGATTGTTCCCAAACAACTAATAGCAGCGCACAGAGATGTCTCGTAAAATCACAACCTGTGATATCGAGCAATCTTATTACTAGCACTCCCATCAATATGGAAACTGCGATTGCTTCTATACCGACAATGGCAAGGCCGCTTTCACTAAACTGTGAATGGAAAATGCAAATGTTATAGCACCAATGACAAGGCCACGTCAAACCACCAATAGCAACAGAGCTTCGGTTCCCGTGAAAATGTGATTTTTCCCAAACAACCAATAGCTGCACACCTTCTCTTCTTTTACAGTCTGGGATAGCCTATATTATCTTTACTTCATGAATACATCGAAGCCTGTAAAGGACTTAACTCCAATAGTTCTTCACTGGCTGATAGAGCGCAGATCCTGTTCCCACGCAATAAATACAAACTTTTGGGCACTAATGAGAAAAGTTTTTTTATTTAATTTACGATTGTAATTATCTTTTCTGCGGCAATTATTTAGAAGTTTATAATTATTAAAACTGTTGTCGAAGAGAAGGAAAAGGAAGCGATATTTCTTACGTCTTTTATTAACGTTTTGTCAAAGTAATGACTTTCTTGGGCACGATTTGAATTATATTTGTAGTGTTAACATTACTAGTAAAATATATTATAGCATTACGATAGTGATTTTCTGCAACACCTATATAAAATTTACTTCATTATTGAACTTTTCTGTTTTATTGTTTTTATAACAAACTTTTCAAAATATTTTTAATACATTAGTTACTATCAATTCATTAAATATTGTTTTTATGTGTACATGTTTAGAAACGACTGGAAATTGTATAGTTACGTTTTTATACTTGCCGTTTGATCAATTATTACTTTCACTTTTAGAACATACAATAAGTGCTTGGTCTGTGATTGATCACTGCTAAAAATTACAGATATTAAAAAAAGAGCAATAACAGTTTAGACTCTGATCGAAAAATATACGCTTGTATAATCTCTACTTGTCACAGCTAGTTAAAATGTATTGTTTCCAAAATCTTTTATGAATGCTTATATTATCAAACACATTTTTTTCCAAGTAGCTTGCTTTCAATGCATAGCACAAAGCTCATGTATCCTCGGATTGTTTTTTTTTACGTAGAATTTATATTTTCCCGTTCTTATAGTATATACTTGCGAACATTTAACTGAACACTAAAAATCACTGCTTGGATAATGAAATTATATTTAGAATTGAAATACGCTAGCACGAATTGGAATGCAGTGTATAGATAATATAAATGACGGCTAAAGAAATATTGTATGCATAAACTGAAACATTTCATTCATATACAATGCACTAGTTAACGACAAAAAAGGTGGTTATTTACCCAAATATTATTTTGCTTGTTTGTGCTAATAAAATCTTGTTGCAACCTCAAACAAATGGCGGATGTTAGGGTGTGAAACGAGAATAAAATTATACCGGTACTAAATTCAAAATATTAAGCTTAGAATAATGAAGGTAAAAGTATAGTGTTGCTCAAGGCATATTCAAATGTAATTGACCAAAATGTAGTCACCGAGCAAACAGATAAAGATACAAGACAACTGTTGTACGCCGAACTTATGAACCAAATGTAAAGAGAGCCGGAATGTTCTCACACCAAAATGTAATGTAACGAAAGGTTCTGGCATCAAAATGTAGCGTAACGAAAGTTCTGACACCACAAGTGTTAAAAATTTTAATTCACTTAAAGGGGATGAATAAAAAGGGATGCTGGGTAGGGATAGAAGAGGAATAAATAGTGAGAGAGGAGTCACTTGTCTCCTGCCTATAAGGTCTCTCGGGAGTGAAACGTAGTGTCCTTCAATTAATACACCAACAGGTATTTCCAAGGACCTTATTATGTATTTGTCATCTCTGCATGCTCAGCCGTGTAGAAGAAGTCTAGAAGCTGTAGGCTCTCTCTACCCGAGGGTCGAAACCAAGATCTAGTTCGCGAGCACCCGCCACACTGCATACCGCGGTAAGGGTCGAGACGCCTTACAGACTCTACTCTTAGAAAGTTTTAGTTGTTCTTACTCTTAGCAAACTGCACTGAACTGGCGTCGGCTCTCTAACCCCAAGTATCTCGTGTGCTGACATAATGGACTCTCTCGACTGAACTCCTGAGAACCCTGCGATCCGCCAAGCGACGTCCAGCGTTCTCAAACAAAGCACCGCAGAACAAACGGAATGCGCAGGCAGCTGTAATTAATAGTTTAATATTGCGGGAAATACAAAAAAAAATTAAAATGAAAAAAAAAATACGGAACCAGGGCCGGCGGGTTGACAGACAATGCGCTTGACCACTGCGCCACGCCGCTGACTTACCAGTTCTTGAAGAAATATCCCTCACACATTACCTAAAAATCTTTAAAAAGCTTTTACTCGCTTCCTAGGGCCCGCTCAGGCGAGATATTTTAGGACTTTGAAAAGGGAACTTACCTGCTTCTACTCACACAGTTTAAGCAAAGTCGGCAAGCCCCGACTCGGACCCTCCCCTTTAAGTCCATATTTATAAAATATAGTTATACGCTGAGTTTAGCTGGCGACGACCACAACAAACTGCAATACAACTGTCTAGATCGCATTTAACATTAACTGCCATGTATCGGCATAAGGCGCAACTTCCCGAGTCCAGGTATGCCTGCTTACGGAATTTTTAATTTGATTGAATTTATACTTCACCGACCCAATTTATAATATCACTCCAGTGTTTTTATTATTTTATTTTAATTATTTGCATGCAAAATTAAAGTTTTTTTTTATTTCGCTAAGTAAAATTTTAACCGCAAACATTTATTTTTTTATATATATAGGATTTTACGTCGCAAGGTTGCGCCACAGTGGGGTTCGAACCCGTGCTCGTAAAGCGAGTCATGCCGGGAAGACTGAACCCACGACCCTCGCCGCATGAACGCGACGCGTCATCAACCACGGCAACCGAGAGCGTGGAGCACAATCTCATTTCGCCTGAAACCTGTGACGTCACTCCTACACCCCTCTTAGTTACTCCGCGTTGAGTTAAAATAAACACCGTTGTAACGAACTAAAATATAAAATCGGATAAACATTTAATAACATGATAATGGTGTTTTTTAAAATACCTATTTTATACATCATAAATACTTTTATGTTTTTAAAAAATTATAAAAATTCAGATCTCATTATAATATTTAATTTGTACGTTCAGATTACCAACATGCATGGAAACGTTTTTCTTAATTTCCTCCATGTCGAGCGTATCGGCGTGGAGTGTTATGACGTACCAGCCGCAGTACAGCTGTCCGAAACATAGACTGCGCAGTAGAAAATATTTGAGCCCAAAACTATTTTTTTTTTGTGCATATAGTACTGTAAAAGAAAGTGTCCCGCTGTCGAGGTTAAGAAATCTCATATCACTTTCCATGTCTGATTTTTAATGTAGTTAGTGCTGGATGTTTCATTACCAGAGTCTTTAAAAAATTATGGTCTACAAATTCATGTTTTCAACCCTCTGTTGATTTTTATTGCCCAGTTGAAAGTTTAGTTCTGATAATTCAATGTTGAATAAAAAAAACAGCACAGTCAAAATAGTAGGACACAACAACATTAGTAATTGATGTGTTCCCGTTGTAAATATAAAAAAATCGCAAAATGGAAAGCATCAAAACTGATGCCATTAACACCTCATACCTACCTCATATCGCAAGGAGAAAGCGGGCAGCTTGTTCCGTTGTTTTTTTCTCCCGGTACATTCATAATACCAACAAAAGTTATATCTAAGACAAAACGAAAACAACTGAATTATGAATGGATAACTACTTGCTCTGCCCACCGCACAAAAGGGCTACCATCTTGACGAGGCGATTATGTCATCTCTTATCGGGCAGTCCTACTAGCATTCTAAAGTGCAAAAAAATTTTCTTATGGCTTAGCGACTTCTATAAGTATTATTTATATTCGGATGTTAGTACTTAGATTCGCAAAAACAGCAAGTTTGCTGGAGTGAATGGAAAATGAAAATTAATATGTTTTTTTCCCGCCTGAGGCACGGACTCCATGGATGAAATCGGGCTGACACTCACTATTTGTAAACCAATTTTCATGCCAATGTTTGAGTCAGCTGATTGTGACAGTTGCGTTGGCAGGTCGAAAGCCAGTTATGGCCTATAAACAGCAGCCAAACTGCAGACACTGGTGCTCCGATGTCGGACAACCGACGAGCCAGACAGCAGACACTGATGCTCCGATGTCCGACACCCGACGAGCCAGACAGCAGACACTGTTGCTCCGATGTCGGACAACCGACGAGCCAGACAGCAGACACTGGTGCTCCGATGTCGGACAACCGACGAGTCAGACAGCAGACACTGGTGCTCCGATGTCGGACATCCGACGAGCCAGACAGCAGACACTGGTGCTCCGATGTCGGACATCCGACGAGCCAGACAGCAGACACTGGTGCTCCGATGTCGGACAACCGGCGAGCCAGACAGCAGACACTGGTGCTCCGATGTCCGACACCCGACGAGCCAGACAGCAGACACTGATTCCCCGATGTCCAACAGCCGACGAGCCAGACAGCAGACACTGGTGCTCCGATGTCGGACATCCGAAGAGCCAGACAGCAGACACTGGTGCTCCGATGTCCGACAACCGACGAGCCAGACAGCAGACACTGATTCCCCGATGTCCAACAACCGACGAGCCAGACAGCAGACACTGATTCCCCGATGTCCAACAGCCGACGAGCCAGACAGCAGACACTGGTGCTCCGATGTCCGAGAGCCGTCGTGCCAGACAGCAGACACTGGTGCTCCGATGTCGGACATCCGACGAGCCAGACAGCAGACACTGGTGCTCCGATGTCGGACATCCGACGAGCCAGACAGCAGACACTGGTGCTCCGATGTCCGAGAGCCGTCGTGCCAGACAGCAGACACTGGTGCTCCGATGTCGGACATCCGACGAGCCAGACAGCAGACACTGGTGCTCCGATGTCGGACATCCGACGAGTCAGACAGCAGACACTGGTGCTCCGATGTCGGACATCCGACGAGTCAGACAGCAGACACTGGTGCTCCGATGTCGGACATCCGACGAGCCAGACAGCAGACACTGGTGCTCCGATGTCCGACAGTCGACGAGCCGGAGTGAGCCGGAGCGAACCGGCGCAATATGGCCGCCGCGGCCCGCGAGTCGTCGAGTCAAGGGTCGCGGCTCCAATTAGGCGCGCAGACAGTCATCTAATTAAATCTGTGGCGGTGCAGCGGATCTCCTTTTCCCCGAACGAGGCCGGGTAAACAGACGAACAACGCAAGTGCCGAATCCTTTTCATGTCAAAACTTTCTATAGTTTGTTCGCCGAGCTTTGACCTCGAGCATATTTGCCTTCCAAATCTAAAAACTGAATCGAGCGAGAAGTTCAACAAACTAATATGTTAGAAGTCAGATTCTATTGTCCTGACGAAAAGGATTGTTCATACGTTTAAAACATTGCAAAACATTTTGACTTTTCGTTAGGATAGGAAATTACTTTTACACTAGAATTCTCAAAACTATTTAGGGCCCTAGCACTAAATTTGTCATTCAAATTGTCCATTTAGACACTAAAATTATAATTCCAAGCTTGTTAGTTAGCTTTTGAAGAATGAAGACTATAACAATTAATTGTTGATTAAGTTGTTCTTGAAAAATATTACCTGTAAAAACCAATAATGACAGCAAACCTACCTTCATTCAATAATAAAAATTTATCATTTTACATTAACTTTTTATATTATATCACACATATACATAGAACAACCGTGCACCTAAATACTAAAATTTCCTATTTGTCGAACTTGCCCATGACAAATTCAATTTAATTCCTTACCTATAGTAGAATAAACATGAATCCAGGTTAATGTTTTAAAATATACATACATATGCTTGCCAGACGTCCCGGTTTTCAGACAAAATCCCGGTGACCCGGCCAGTTAACTTCACGTCCCAGTAAAAATTAAATTTTATTTTATAGATGACCAAAAAAGACTCAAAATAATTAACTGTACAAGGATTATTTAGGATAATTACTTTGTCATTTATTTCTGTACTGTATGAAAAGTGAAAACTATAGAAGAGTGATGGTCTTCTAATAAATAATAATTTGTCACCATATCGTCTTGTCTCGCCAATCGTGACCATGAGCGGTACGAGGATCTCCAGGCGAGTCCAATATTGGGCACTAAGGGGTGTGGTTTTTGCGCCAGAAGCGATTTCGCTGAACGCTACACATTGGTGCCAATTGTTGTGCGCTACTTTAATCCTAATTCTTGTGTGCAAGTAAAGCTGTTAGATTTCAAATCCGTGGCGGGTGAAACATCTGTAATTCTTACAAATCACTTATGCTCTGTCCTGTTGCAAAACGATTTGAACAACACAGTAGTTAGCTTTAGTGGAGATAATTGCAACACTAACTTCGGTGGTGTGAAAAGAGCAGGGAAAAACAATGTTTTCCATCGACTCAATAATAGCCTGGGGCGGGAAATCAATGTAATCGAATGTGGAACACACATTGTGCACAACTCTGTGCAAACTGCAGTAGATAGTCTCCCAATATATACGGAGGCCCTACTGGTGAAGATTTATACATACTTCCACATATACACAGTCTGTGTAACTAAACTAAAAGAATTTTGTGAATAACCCGAGATATAGTACTGTAAAGTCATTCAACACCAGAACACCCGGTTTCTATCAATAATGCCCGAGCTGGAAAATATTTCACGGATTTTTGAAGGTAGGAAAGCTTTTTTTTAGACCAAGATGTGCCCATCAACAATAAAAAATTTGTTTACTGATTTCACAGGCGAGCTCTACTTGTGGTTTGTCCATGGACAGCTTGCGCTGTTTAACAAGGCGATCCCGGTAATGGAAAAAAGATAACACTGCAGCTTTTGAGGTTGCTGAAGCTCATAAAGCTCTCAAAAGAAACCTGACAAAAAGAAAGGCTTCAAAATTTATCCCTATGGGCGCAAATAACATCTACAGGAATCTAGATGAGCAAGTCCTTAACTGTGTGAAAGAAGAATTTGATGGCTTTTATTAAAGATGCATTGCATACTTGGACCTTGTGCGGCCAATTAGCATTTTTATGCACAATTGTAAATTTTAATTTTTAAATTATTATTTCAACAGTAATTTTGTAGCTAAAACTTAAACTTTTTCCACTCACTGCACACTCCCACTTAATATTTATCAGGCTAGTTCCCCAAGTCGTTCCCTGAGACTTTACCGATTATTTGTTAATACAGCACCTTGTCTCGTTTTATTCTCGCTTTGGCGCACGCCCGTCGCCTGTAATTTTCCCTGTAGCCATGACAAGAACTGCTATGCCCTGCAAGCTATCAGAGCAGCTCGGTTCTAAGAGCCCGCCTTACGCGAGCAACTTCAGACAAGTCCAAGTCTCAGTTTCTCCAACATCCCGGCACGTCCCCAGGCTCTGTAGAGCTAGTTTTCCACCATCGTTGCAATTTCTACCTCCCCCCCCCCCCCTACCCACCTCACCAGCCTTTCCTGGGAACACTGCCCAGAGCACTGACCAGCCACTAACCCCGGCCTAAGTCAAGGCTAGCCATTGGTCTTCGAATGTACCGCCTCTGCCCTCTAGTGGTGGATTTGTAAGTTATTTCCCCTGGGTGTTTGAACGCCTGCTAAACGCCTTCCCCTGGCGACTCACAACACAAGCAGTGTCCTGCAATTCTTTTCCAAGCGACCAGAGCACTGCACAAGTCTCCTCCATAAGTCTCATGCTTTCGAAATAGCCTCGTGCGAAAGATGCACTAGTCGACTTCTTCTCGGTTCGGCCACTAACACCAACGTCACGATATCGAAGTGAGTATTTCTCCACCAACTCCCAAAATGTACCCAAGGAGTGTAACAACCTCTGGAAGAATAGTTTTGGAAATGCTGAACAGTTTTCGTGGGTCAATCTTACCAAAACAAACGCTGTTGATTGAGAAAATGCTGAAACTTCTGCTGAAATCATTAATAGCAGTCTTCTTGATGTACCCTAAATGAAAATAAACAATGATCAGCTGTTTGACGAAGTAGTGCTTGCTAAGGAGTATTTGCGGTCAAATTAGGATCAGTGGAAGCAAGAAGAGACTACCAGAGATGTGATTATTTATTTCAAGTGAAAAAAAATGGCTCAAGCTGTTTGGTCACCTCAAGGAGAATCACATAGCAGCCCCCAATCTTATCAAGATTGTTGAGTATGCCTTCTGCTTACCTGGGACATCAGCACCAGTTGGGAGAGTATTTTCTTTGATGAACAACACATGGACTGATAGGGGTTTGATGAAGGAATCTACGGTTAAAGGCTTAATGACATGTAAAATTAATATCAGATTAGCTTGAGAAGATTTTTACAACAAGATTAAAACCAAAAAAAGACTTTCTAAAAAATGTCATAGCCAATGAAAAGTGCATGTAAATATTGTTCAAATTTGTATTCCTCATTCAAAGTATTTCTTCTTACTTAAGTAATTTATAAATATTAACATGTAAGAAATAAAATTTTTAAATTTATATGCTGGTGTCATTTATTATCACCCCTTGTTTAAGTTCCTAATCAGTAACCATTTATTCATAGCATTGAGATTAACTGCCCTCTAAAACAATCTAAAAACCCGCCAAGGGTGTGTACCCTTGAATACCCGCGGCGCTGGGGGGCATTCCGGTATCCCGGTTGAACATTTCAGAAATCTAGCACGCCTATACATGTACATATAATAATAACGTGCTGAAAAAAATTAAGGAATTTCCATTTAAAGTGCATAATTTTTAGTAAACATTGTTAGCTGCATTTAAAATATTGCAAACCTGTTTCAATTTATTAACTGAGAAAAAACTAATCTCAGAAACAATTAAATACAGCTTCGCAATTTGAAATACTTGAAAATTTTGTAAATTTTAATAAACGCTGTAGTACTTATGTAACCAGTACAACTGTTTACAGTTATATTATTATTATTTTTATTATTATTGTAACATTAATTGTGTATTTCATGAGCCAAGATTATGTATTTAATTATTTTATTGTAAAGAGGACAACCAAAGTATAACAGATATTACACATCTTATTGTCAGAGACAACACACTTTTAACTTCAGGGTCTTCTAAGAATTATTCTTTGGAAACTTTATTCCTTTTGTCTTAGTTCGACACTCTTACACGCTAACATCCAAGTTTTATTTCACTATGCAGTCTATTCGGTTTGCTGATAGCTATAGCTCCTTGGTTGCTAGGGACTGAAAGTAAATAGTTATAAGGAGGAAGAAGAGAGACGCCATCGCCATCTTGCAGCGGGAAGACGTTTCTCGGGCTGGGGCGAACCAAAGCCTTGGTTGCCACCCGAGAAATTGAAGATTCGCGTCATCCGTGGTCGTGTACTATCTAGAATTCTCCATTCTACAATTTGGGAGAATATATCTAGACTGAATAAGTCTTAGATAGGGAGTATCGGCGACATCAAGTGCCAACTTCCGCGTCGGTCCCGTTTCGTCCCGTAGTGGTTCCGGACGACTGATGTCAGCGCCAGCTGCGATCGGCCACGACGATTGGTGAGACCGATCCTTATTAAACCAGACTTTCTAGGACGAGAGGGAAGGCGATTCTTCAGCCAGACACCCCGGCTACTTCAGATCTTCTGTAGTTCGCCAATTACAGCTTACAGCGTCCAGTGTTCCAGTGTAGCAGCAGACCACCTGGAGGTCCTGGGAAGAGAGCCTTCAAGCCTCCGACAACGTATAGCTAGACCCGGCATGGTATTCAATGTGTTCCAGTGACGTCATTTGCATCTACGTACCGACACCTAGGACTGAACAGAAGTTAACATACAAAATATATTATTTTGGTTGTTCTCGCTTAATTACATGTTAACAGTAACTTCACGCCCATATGCAAGAACCCATTAAAATCATATGTTTTTCAGTTATTACTATTTCATTTATAACAAACGTCAGTTAAGTAATGCAAATTTCCACCAGTCACACAAAAATACCAAATTTCCTTTTTAATAATTACTCTCTGGACAGTAACACAGTGCGGTGACGTGCTAGCTGGATTATCAGTCTGGTTAGTCCATCCAGTAGCAGCGTTCCTGTTATCTACTGCGAAGAGGGTAGGCGCCCAAAACCCCGCAAAAACCTATAATTATTCACAGTTGGCCACATAACAGTATATAGTTTTCAATGTTAAAAGTTAAAAGGTACTTCTACGGATGCTATTGTCCATCATCTTTAAGAATTGTTGAATTTTTTTTTAATTTGCTTAGGATTAATAGCAAAGGACTGTATTTAGTAGTAGTATAATGGATCCAAACTCATGTGGGTGTTTAGAAGGCTAAGCTCCCAAAGACCGAAAGAGAAATGAGCTTAAAACGCCTTTTTTGTAGTCGATGGGGACCTTTCTTCGGAGGTCCGTTGTGGACGAAGGGTAACACGCAAGAAAACACGGTTTACACCGTGAGGTCTAAAATTTCGGTCCCGTTACTTATATCTACGTCGGTAATACCTTAGTTAATTCAACCTCTTCAATCTAGGGTAAATTTTCTAATTTTTTTATGATTGTTTCAAATATTTTTTCTGCTTAACTTACGGTTGCCGTATCGAAATTCACGAGATCTATATTTTCTGTCCCATTGCGATTTATCGTAACATTATAGGTTATTTGTAAAAATTAGTTAATAAAGTTGGATTTTTTCAACCATTTTTAATTTTCCCCCATGCTTATGTGTAAACTACTCTCATCAAATTTTTTAAGTTGGAAGTAAGTATATTCCTGCCAAATAAAACGACTCCATGTCCTATAAACTTCTAAATAAATAATTTTTATTAATTTTAATAAATAACATAAAAAACATGTGTTTTCCCAATAAATATAAAGCTACAGAACTC
The DNA here is from genome assembly GCF_032445375.1 of Bacillus rossius redtenbacheri. NCBI lineage: Eukaryota > Metazoa > Arthropoda > Insecta > Phasmatodea > Bacillidae > Bacillus > Bacillus rossius. The sequence goes on along the minus strand of NC_086332.1, from coordinate 86,833,560 downwards.
ATGAGGGTGAAATCGAGTAACGTGAATACTATGCTTAACGAATACAGTAGTCAGACAACTGCAAAATTCTTTGCAGAGTTTTGTCGCCGTGTTTGTTACAATTGTAACAATTTGTTTGCAGCAAATTACACTTTTAAATTTTATTGCAATCTTTAGAGCAGACGGTTAACATTTCAGTTTATATTTAAGTTCGTAATAAATGTTTGCGCATATTTTTCCACGTACTATTTTAAGTTAATCTATAATAATAAAAAAAAAAGGGTGTTGTCCATCTGTATCCATAATTTGCAGTGCGATAGTGCTAGTTTATTACATAACGTAAAATGTAATGTATTCAAATTTTAATAAGAATATCGACATTCATTTCCTAGAAACAAATCAGCAAAACTTTTATTTATTTTAAATTTTAAGTTCCAGGTTGTTTTAAAAACGTTGTCTAATGAGTTAATTTGTCGAATTTTCCAGAGGATGCCAACCGGACCCTTCTTATATGTAAAGCCCATCCCACACGATGCCTAATTTCTGCTATACCTTTTGATATACCCATGGGTGTAAAAGTGGGCACAACAGTTTGCATAGCAGAAGAGAAGAAAGAATTTGATACACTATGCACACGATGCCTAGAATGCTATCAGAAAACCAGCCAAAGCAATAAATTCGGGGTAGTAAAAACATATTGCTGTCCATTTAACCAAATACTGAAATTATATGAAAATTGCAGCTGTTTATGTTTAAAAAATGTAACCTGGGGAATGATTTTTGACATTTTATCTTCTATAATTATATAAACAACTTGGCTTGAGAATTTAAAAACAAATACTAAGCAATTTTGAACTTAACGAGATCAAATTTTTCATGGTAGGTTAGTTTCAAAAACCAATAAATGTAAAATTTAAAAGATAAAAGAGAATTTGAGTTTGCTTTAATGTAGTTTATTTATGATGTATTTATAGTATTAGACTAATCAGACAGCTCATCTAGCTAATTCACAGTATTAATTGTGATATCATTTTCATAGTTCAAAATGCTACCAATTTAAAATTTTATATATGTTAATTTATTAATTACTTATTATACGAATTCTAAAAATTTTATAGCTAACAATTTTTGTTATCAAATGAGACAAAGAAATACGCATAGTTCCAGATAGAAGTAGTTCCCATAATAAACTTCAATCTAAAATGAAGGAAAATCATCTCACATTTTCATTTAGGCTAACAGGTGAGGCGATTCGATTAAGGATTGGTTTATTCATTAATAATGTATAGGCAATCATTTTTCTACTAAGCGTGTTTTAGTTAGAGAATTACATATTTTTAATATTATTTTATTTTATTTTAAGTAAAAATAAAGGATGTAGAACTTATGTAATAATCAAACCAATGGACTGAATTATGTATTAAATAATCTTATAGCAATTAGATAAGCAAAAAAAAGTGTAAATATATATTTTTTTGAAGTACAATTAGTATAATCTAGTAATCCGTTATTAAATCGACACCCACCATTGTTTACGAATGACAAAAGACAACCGAAGACAGTTTGAGGAAGTGGAGGAGGTGATTTGTTCTCACCCGCATTGAAACTTGTCAAAACCCGACAATTACTTGGTGTGTATGTGCACTTGACTTGGTGTACAGCAACAATCAAAATCATTACACAACATTAACTTAAGTTGCACTAATCATATTTGCTTAAAATAAATTTCCTAATTTTATTGACCAACATAATCAACAGATTACTTTAAATCCAGATTTTTTTTTTCTCTTCCGGAAATAGACAAGGTTGTTTATAGCTTAACTCCATCGTGCGAACATAACGAACAGAAAATAATAGACAGCAAAATCTAGTCAACACGCGCATTTTCTTATTTATTAAAAAAAAAGTTCTCAAATAATTACGTAGTATGAAGTGCAAAGCTTCCTTTGACAGAAAACATATGACGGTTTTAGCAATAACACATTATTAAGCATTAGTAAAACCGAGAGAAAACTATATTGAATGCCGGGCTCATGTAAAAAATGTTTAATATGATGTATGATTGTAGCTGGTTAGGCTATATTGAATTACGGTACATAGAGTTCTACTGTTAATTATAATACTCTGTTGTGTTAGTGAAAAGCTTATGTTGAATGTGCCGGGCCTTTCGTGACAAAAAATACCACAAACAACAATAACGTTCAACTGCTTAGGCCAGGGGTCGGCAACCTGCGGCTCGCGAGCCACATGCGGCTCTTTGGATGTGAAGCTGCGGCTCTTTAGTTCCGTACCAGAAATACTGCATCACCAGGTCATTTATACAGAAAATACTTTTTTATTACAAACTAGTAGTAAGCCTGGTTTTTTTTCCATGCTTGTTATATTTTACTAAACAATATGTCATCAACCAGTTAAATTATCAATTTAAAGCTATCCTTCCGCCCGAGGTTTTCGTTTTACTAGTACTTACGGGCCCACCCAACTGTTAGCGCCACTTGACGCGCAAACATGGTTTCAGTTTCCAACATATCAGTCGCACTTCTATATCTCCCTCCTTGTTCTGTGGTCCGTCGGTGAAGAACGAAAAAAAGCTGTTGACGAGCTCCAAAAACAAAAACAGCAATAAAGTTCCATGTTAAGTAACTGGACGCAATCTAGAAGTAATGTTAATCCGGAAAGCTTCGCGGTATCACTAGAAACCGCAAAAAAAAGGCAAACCATTCACAGATGGTGAGTATATCAAAGATTGCTTCATACGTGCATCTGAAGAACTGTTTCGTGATTTCAAAAGCAATCCAGAAATCTTGAAAAAAAAATCAAAGATTTGCCTCTATCCGCTAAAACAGTTAAAAACAGAATAGCAAAAATGTCTTCAAATGTAACATATTTGCAGGTGGAAGACATTCAACTTGCTTCTGTCTTATCACTTGCTATAGATGAGTCTTGCGACATAAAATACACGGCACAAATTGCCCTTTTTGTTAGGTATATGTCTTCCCAAGGTCCAAAAGAAGAACTTCTAGGATTGCTACCACTCTCGGGACAAACTAGAGGGGAAGATATAGCGAATGCCGTGCAAAAATGCCTCGAAGATAATGAGATCGATTTAAATAAAATCGTTTCAATAGCAACTGATGGAGCCAGAAGTATGACGGGTAAAATAAAGGGACGACAACAACGATTCTTCAGAGCAAAATAAACCACGAAATTCTTACGTTTCACTACATATTACACCAAGAAGCACTTTGTGCCCAAACATTTCCGGCCAAAATAGTTGAGGTCATGAATTTGGTAATCATGATTGTTAACGGCATCTTGTCAAAAGCACTCTACCATCGTCAGTTTAAAGAATTCTTAAACGAAATGGAGACTCAGTATTCCGACCTCCTTCTTCACAATAAAGTGCGATGGCTTTCTAAAGGAAAGGTGTTGAAACTTTTTGCTTTGTGCTTGAATGAAATAAATACATTCCTCAATGAAAAAGGCATTAATCACCCTGAATTAGAGGATGGCAAATGGTTGCAAAAATTTTACTTTATGGTGGATATCAGAGCGAAATTAAATGAGCTGAATCTAAAACTGCAAGGAAAGGGAAACCCAGCCTATGTTTTGGTAGAATTGGTTAGTTTCGAAGAAAAATTAATTATTTTTGCAGAAGATATTCAGAGCGGTAAATTACTTCATTTTCAATTTCTAAGCAATATCGCGATAAAACCAGTGCAACTGTTGACAAAAATACTTCAGCACAGTTATAAAAAAAATTTTCTGATAGATTTCAACAATTCAAAACCAACAAAACCACTCTAGCATTCATAGTAAATCCTCTCAACACAAATGGTAACGAAATCCACATTAAGCCATTTGGAGTTGATACTGGATCTCTAGAAATGCAATTGATTGATTTAAAAAGTAAAGCTTTGTGGAGTGGAAAATTTACAGATTTGAAAAGCAAGTTGGAAGAGTTAGAGGTCCAGAAATGTATGTACGTAACGTAACAAAAGTGGACAGCTTTAAAAGAAATGCCGCGAGTTGAGGCACTTATATTCGACGCATGGAATAGTCTTCCTGATTGCTACAGTGAGGTGAAGAAGTTGGCATTTGGAGTGCTGACTATCTTCGGATCGACATATTCGTGCGAGCAAGTGTTCTCTTGCATGAATATAAATAAAAGTAAAGTAAGACGCCAACTAACAAATGAAAGTTTAGAGTCGTGTTTGAAATTTAAAACAAGTTATGAGCCAAATTTATCCAAACTTTCTAAAACCATGCAAAGACAACGCTTTCATTGAATGTGTTTGCGCAATTAATTGTTATTGAAGTACAAGTTAGTGCTGTAAGTGTTTAATTGTTTTAATATTTTACTAATATAATAAGTGATTATCTAATAAGACCATGTATATTATCTAATTTGTTGTGAAAAAACCATACTTATATATGAATAAATTTTTTTATGAATAAATAGATTAGTTTTTTTTATCAAAAAACTATTTATGCAAGTACTATTTATTGTTGGCAAGAAAAATTTTTGTGGCTCTTTAAAAACTTTGAAATTTTGTAAATTGTAATTTTTGGCTCTTCCGACTCAAAAGGTTGCCGACCCCTGGCTTAGGCCCGTTCTACAATGACGTGGAAATGGAGACTGATCTCGTAAGCGGAGACGGATCTCACGGATCTACAATGGCTCGCGGTGCAGTAAACAGTAGCCTCGTACAGTACTTGGCTATATTGGTATCCATGTTTGTTTATGTTCAAAATAAGTTAAAATTTGTTTCTTCAAGTACAAGACTATCTAATTTTATTATTACTCTGTAGTTTATTTTTGTTTATGGAAATTCTGCCCGTTCTATGACTTCGAAGCATATATGTTTAAATTATATGTATCGTAACTTTGAACTGCAATTTCACCGATTGCAATTCGTTACGTTTCCGTGCATTGTGGAAGCAGTTTACGCTTGTAAAATGTTCCCCGTTTCCGTGACATCGTAAAACGTTCCTTATTATACTATTAAAAAATAAAAAGAGTCCGTTAGAAATTTTTATGTAAGTGTAAGTATGATTTAAGAGTTTGCATACCCAATAAACATGCAACAAAAATAACTAACGGTACGATGTAAAAATTAGAGTGAAACTAGTGAGAACGCACGGATAGGTACTGGTGTCGCTATCTATCGGGCGGAAGAGGTACCAACTAGCACATCGAACGATTCTCGACGCGGCACGCAAGGCAGCTGCTTCAAGAGGTGAACAACGGCCACATGACTCACGCGCGTGGGATTCTAGCACGTCACGTGTTTCCGACGTGTAGGCCGCGCCACAGTCCCCACCTTGTTTTCACTTTGTAGGCTTGCCAATGTGGATCGACTCGAGCGTGTTTACATCCGAACAACCGCCTTGCAAATGTCCTACCGACAGCATTTTTTCCTTAAAAAAAGAAAAATTAAAAAAATTATTAAGCCACCAATTAGCATTACAAGTTCGCAAAAGTATAGATGTAACGATAATTAACCTTAATAGTGCACTTGTATTTTAAATAAAATAAAACAGAAACCTTAGATCTCATATAATACGCTTTTAAAAGAAAATGTTAAAGAAAAATACTGTAGTGTGAAATCGTAGTACTCATTTCACGCAAATTTGTATTTTCTACTAAAAAAAGTGTATGAATATCATTACGAATAAAAATATTTTCAAAAAGACAAACAAACTTCGATTTCACTACGTATTTGACGTGACACAAGGTTAATCTCACGACCACTCCTACCACGCTCCTACTTGGCATAAAAAAAAAAATTGTTTTGACAACTGTGGCTTCTATCATACCGCATACAAACAACGTAATCGCATGTAATGAGTTACCGACACATCAACAAACCACCATATCGTTACATGGGGCTCATGGCTGGTATTATTTTATTTGCTTGCATCGACTGCATTCATTTGGTTAAATTTCAAACACTCACCTGACCATGGTTCACGCCTTTCGACGCCATCTTGAAACCACCTCGCGACCTGAAAAACGGTATGGGAGTTGCACCGAGTGACGCAGTGCTTTCATACTCAAACGACGAACTATTTTCTTAACAGTTCATTTTCATTTTAAAATCAAATGTAATGAGAATACTCCAATTGTTTCTTCTATTTAAATAAAAAGTTTGCTGTAAAAAAGTCGTTAGTTAACTTATAAAACTGCATATTTTACATTTTAAATTGTCAAATGCAACTAAGTTCTAAGTTGTTGAGAGTAGTCAGTTGCAGACGAAGCAACTGCACCTGTGCTAACGATTTCTGTTCGCGCAAAATTAATACGGGGTCACTTAAATTTTATTTAAACCAGCAATACTACTATAATCAATACAAAAATATATCTTGTATTTTAAAATAATTTATCACGCAATTTCATTGACAAAAAACACTTTCGTGTGTAAATTTTGAACACTATCTTGCATTAATTTATTAAGGATAATATGAGTTGTTATTTATTTTTATAAAACTTCCTCTTTCACAGTGCTGTTTCTACGTAATTATAATATATAAATAAATATAGGAATATTATCACTTCCGCTTAAACAGTGGAAATAAAGAAAAAAATGTTTAACGTATTGCTTTGGAACAATTTTTTTTTTTGTAATTATTTATCTCATTTCAAGTAAATAACCGAGTAGGCTCACACCATTTCCAATTTGTATTTCTCTTAAACTTATTAAACTTTAATCCACTATGTATTCTATACATACTAGTAACAAAAATCAGTAGAGTGAATGTAGTCTACTGTATTTATAAAAAAAAAATCCATAGAAAACTGATATTTACAATTATTGTAAGAACTCAAATATCCATGCTCTGTTCCCAACATTCTCTTTAAGTACATTCGGTGATACAATTTTTTTTCTTTATAAAAGGACACTAATTGCGTTTTCACCCCATACGGGTGGAATTGTAGGAAACAGGTAAAGAGACGTTTATAGTTTTAGTATTTATATTATTCCTACCCATTATCATAACATCAGATTAATATTTTTTTAAAAATGTTCTTATAATTTTTGTCTGTTTCTTTTCATAATAACTAAAAAAAATAACTTAATGGATTGCTATTAAACGTTTTTGTTTGTGAGGTATTAGGCTACTAATTGAAAGACTGGGCAGTGAAAAATTAAGTAATTCCGCCCCTAAAGGAATGAAAAGGGGTAAATGTATTTTTACAAATATATATAATTCCTGAAATTAATAAACGGTAATTTGATATATATTTTTTATATTTTGAATATGAATAGTAAAAAACCAAAAACCGCTAACTTCCTTTTACCGCCTTCCGAAATTCCAACCTCAAAATGGTTGAAAGGGTTCAGTTTGCTTAAATAGTAAAATTACAATGTCTTCGAAATTCTTCAAACTGGTGTTAAGGTATTGAGTTTTGTATATTAAACTTAATAAAGCTACAAAATTCTCATCCCTATTTTCTAAAATACCCCCTCTTTGGTTTTGATAAAATGAGTAAATATATGTTTTATAACAAAAAAAATCATATAATATCCAAATCAAGCGGTATTTATGAAACTGACAAGAAATAACGTACATAAAGAGTATTTTTTTTATTCGATCGCTAAGAGAGTAGGTTTAGTTTTATTTATAGGCCTATAAATAATGGTAACTATGCTAATGTTATGATAATGAGTATGAATGTTGGGAACAGAGCACGCTTTAAATATAGATGTTAGGTTGTACTCTTTTTTTTTTTTTAATTTTACTGTTTATTGGGTGAAAAGTAGGAAAGTTTAGTTTTATAATTTCTTTCTGCTTGGCCTATTAGCGCAAGTAGATTCTGAGGTTTATATTTATTTTGAAACCTTCCGAAACCGTCTCGAACATTTTCTAGAAACAACTGAAACGTACTAGATATTTATGGAACATTCTTTATGTATAAACCACAGTATATGTTCCCAAGTATTCCCCAAACACTATTGACTGAACATTTTCACATACTACATGCTTCCGACAGGTTTAGAATGATTTTTCTAATGCATCCAGCATTTTCATATATTTTCTATAATATTTTCGATAAAAATGACATGACATTGCCGGGTGCAGGTAGGTACCATTTACTCCCAAAAGATATAAACTGACCTCTTATTCATCCTTTGCGTTAAGGGTTGCAGTTATAAAAAAATGTTTCAGACAAAATATTTTGGTATTATTTAGAAGATTTATTATTCTCAGATGACTCAGTATTCTGTCTACAAAGGTAGTAATGAATGTTTGTTCTACAACTTAATTTTGGTCATCCTTTGCAGTGTTTGGTCGTATAAAAACTCTTTTACACAAAAAGTTTAGATGATATTTAGAATATTAATACTGTGCTTACTAGGAGAGTTATGTTTTTTTTTTTTGGTCCTTCAAATCTTTTTTTTATCACCCTTTACAGTAGGCCTAATGATAGGTAGTATCCATCAAAAATTGTTTCAGACAAAAGTTTTGCTAATATTCAAAAATTTTACAGTAATTCTGAACGGATTAGACACCATGCCTCCTAAGGGAGTTACGATATATAAATTTATTTATAATTCCACTCCTATTTTATTATTCCTCTTAAGCTAATGATTCATGTTATCAAAAATGTTTTGAACCAAAAATGTTATTTGTTTTGGCAAATGCAATTTTTTTCATACTAAGAGAGTTATAGCGATTATTATTTTTTTTGAAACCTTCGCTATTTATACTGTTTTAAACCGATCATGCACATAACCAATTTGACCGAGGTTTCACATTTGTATATCAAATATAGTCTAGAAGTAATTTGTGCACAATTATGGGAGTTTTCGTTACCATAAATAAGTAATATAGATATATACACAGAAATAGTTTTGCACCGTCTGGATTTCGGTGTCATTGTGTGACCAAAGTTTACTGCGAACAGTGAATTAAGGTGCATGCTTTATAACACCAAAACACATATTTTACTGTAAAATATTAGCCATAGCAAAGTCAAAAATCCGGAAATCGTATCACTCTGTAAATCTTACAAATCAAAACACTCTTCTGCCTCTGTTAGTACCGCGTCACTATACCGCTTTCGTTGCAGCATGCTTGAACCCCCATCTGCGTGCTGTCCACTGGATGGTCGAAGAGTTGCTGGTACGTCATGCCCCACTCTCTACAGCGATTCTTCTCGGGTCATCAACGTGCTGACCACAGGATGGTTGAGGCGTGAATGTCGTGCGTCCTTATACGACATAAAGGAAGACAACAATAATGTGTACGTATCTGATGAGAAAAGTGTTCTATATATTTTTTTCTTTTTTCTTTTTCTTTTTGTGTTCCTACACTAGTAGGAAACTGATTAGTAGAACCTCAAACATTTTATGTAAGAAATAAGAGTAGTTTACGAGCACCACACGTTTGCACAATAGAACATTTTGAGCTCAAGAGAGAGCAAATAAATGGTTTAGCCAAGAAAGGTATTATTGTGACAAATGTGAGAAACACTATACTATATGTTCTACTCCCAACGAAAAATGTGATGACATCAATAATGTACTTGTAGGGAGTAATATGTGTAGGAATTGGATATTACCAAGTTGAAGAAATGTACGGTGTTATGGATATTCTATTTATGAATTATAATAAGTTTAAAAAACATGAAGAATTCACTGGAAAGGTACAGATTTGTTTTAAACGTTTGCAATCTATAATTTAATGACAATTTTGATACGTCCATTATCTTTCCAAGACGAATAGAGTAGTTATAAAGCATTACAAAGACAGGCCCAGAAGCTATTTAAGAGGTAGGTAGCGAGCCCCATTACCTTTTCTATGTGAATTCCACAATGCCAATTATATGTAGTGTTTCTTTTTCCGTTTGGATTGCTGGATCATTGAAACTTAAATACTTATATTGTGAATACAATTTTATGAAGTAAATATTTTTCTTCTTTCTGTAAAAATTATTGCAATATAAATTTCTACTTTTCTGTTTGTATTCTGCCCTCCTCTCTTACTTTACTTGCGATCTCAGCTAAAAGAAAGTCATTTATATAAAAACGGTCAGTCAATATAAAATTTTAAAAACAAGTTCGTATTGTTGTTTATTAAATACAAAAATTTTAATGCTTAAATTTTCATTACAGGCTGTAATTTAAGGTATGGAGACAAAAAACTGCTTTACCTTGGGGTACATAGGCATACCCAGCACTTTTTTTAGTGGGTGTCAATCCAAATTTTTAAGAAATACTCCATAGATGGTAAAAATAAATTTTTACTATAATATATATAGACCATAGACTAGCAAAAATATATAACAAAGTTCTTATTTTCAGGTTTACGAGTCTCTTTTCAAAGTTCAATGGTGGTAATAGAATTGACCATAGTTTGCTTGGTATTTAAAGACAAATACTAGCAATTTTTAACTTAACGAGATCGAATTTTTCTTGGTAGGTTAGTTTCAAAATCCAGTAATGTAAAATTTAAATGATACACGGGAATTTGGGTTTGTTTATCACTCAGTTCCGGGAAATATTGCAGGTAGTCCTGTTGGGGGTCTGTTTGTTAAGGGGGCGGGGCGGGAGGGGGTAAAAGAGAAGTTATAGAAGGCATTAGGGAAAGTACAATGCAAGGATAAAGACATATTGTTAAGTAAAGTTTTACTTCTTTCGGTTGTCCCTCAGTTCCGGGAAATATTGCAAGTAGTCCTGTTAGGGGTCTATTTGTTGTGGATGGCGGAAGAGGAAATGCATTCGGGTAAGTATAATCGCGCCTAGAACATTGTAGCCGAGTCATGTACCAGACTTGCTGGCAGGTAATATGGCCTTAATGATATGAATATTGTTGAACGGATGTTACAGCAGGGAACTTATGATATTTTCATTTTTTCCTTCTCATACTTTGACCCAATTTGTGCGGTCGTAAATAAAGTCAGGGTCAATTTATATATATGGCAATTGCTTCCATGGTAGCATCTAGGTAGATTTCAAAGAATTTGGTAAAGTAAAAAAAAAACTACATATTGTAGCCGTTACCATGGTGCGACTTCCGGAAAATTTTTATATAGTTTTTCGTTTCATGGTCATAGATCCCAAAACCATCGACAACTTAAAAGTTTATATATATTTATACATCTATATATATCACAATTTTATGGACACGATAACTACCGTAATTTTGCACCAATCACTTCTAAACTAATACATAAAATCAAGTCATGGAAAATCTCGGTCCAGTTCGTTAATGGCCAAAATTCCACGAAAGGGGTAGAAATGAGTAAGTTTTTTTTTTAAAAACAGAAAAACCGGTATAGTTGCCATAATATGTCAAATATTGCATCCGATTGAACGCATTTTAACTCGTATCATTAATTCCAAAATCTTTTGTCTAAATACATTTTCATACGACGAACTTAACTGCAAGGGTTCGAGGACAAAAAAATTCATAAATCCCTTAGTAGACACACTATCGAATCCGTTAAAATTATTTGTAAATAGAATAATTTTTATCTAAAACATTTGTCTGAAACAATTTTTGATAAAACAAAAAATAAACTATGAGATAAAAAAGGGAGTAGAGTAAAAAATCATAATTTACGTATCAATTATTACGCTATTAAGTCCGTTCTTATTTATTGTAAAACCTTAAAATATTATCTACAATTTTCATTTGAAATTAATTTTCATGCAACGAACCATTATAGCAAGGTGTAGAAAAAACAAGGATAAGAACAAAAAACTTCATAACTTCCTTATACACACTTTTAAATTAGTTCAAATTGCTTGTAAAATGTTCAATTTTTTATCTAAAACTTTGGTCCGAAACAATTTTTTACTAAACGAACCATTGCTGCAGAGGGATGAAAAACAGGGATATAAATAAAACAATGTTTCATTTCCGTACCATGTAACTATTGAATCCGTTCTTATTTATTGCAGTATCTGCAACTTTCGTTCGAAATAGATTTTCATATGACCAACCATTATAGCAAGGGGTGGGGAAAAAAAAGAGTTGAAGAACAACAAACTTCATAACTCCCTTAATATACACACTATTGAATAAGTTCAAATTACTTGTAAAATGTTCACTATTTTTATCTAAAACTTTTGACTGAAACAATTTTTGATAAAACGAACCATTGCAGCAAGAGGATGAAAAAAGGGGCAATTATTATTTATTGTAAAATCTTAAAATATTATCTACAACTTTCGTTCGAAAAATATTTTTATACGACCAACCAATACTGCATGGGGTGAAAAAAATCCGGGGTTAAATGACAAAAAATGTATAACACTCTTAGAAGGCAAACTATCAAAATTATTCAGATTGTTTGTAAACCTTATAAATATTATCCAAAACTTATGACTGAAATAATTTTTGACATAACCAACCATTGTTTCAAAGGGTAGAAAAAACAGGGGTTAAAGGACAAAAAATATTCAAGATCCCTTGTTAGGTAAACCATAGAATCTATAACAGTTCATTGTAAATCTTCTAAAAATTATCTGAACTTTGGTCTGAAACAATTTTTTTGATAAATCGAACCTTTACTAAAAGGGGTTAAAAAATCGTTGGTTTAATAAAAACTAAATAGAAATTCCATATAATGTACACTATTGAATCCGTTATAAAAATTTTGTCTAAAGTAGATCTTTTTATGTAACCAACCGTTTCTGCAAGGGATGTAAATAACTAGGTTTGAAAGACTAAAAATGAGATAACTTTTTTTAGTAGGTACACTATCAAATCCGTTATAAATTGTTGTAAAAACCCTAAATATTATGTAAAACATTTGGCTGGAACATTTTTTGTTGAGACGAAATATTACAGTTAAAACAGAAGAGGGATTGCAATAAACAAATTCGAACTTATTTTTAACCATGTTATTATTATCCTAAGCCTTAGTCAAAAACAATTTTTTTTACGTCCATGTATTAATGAAAGGGATAACAAAAAGTGTTTAAAGGTTAAAAAAAATTCACTACTGCCTTAGTATGCCGTATAAGAAAAATTGTTCTAGTTTATTCAATGCTGGATTAATTGAGTGAAAAAATTCGATACATTTTCGTCGCATGGAATAAAAGAAAATGTTTTATCGATCATTTATGAATATGGAGAACATAGAAGATTTTATTGGATAAAGTTTTTAAAACGTTCTAGAAGTTTAAAGAACATTTTTAGAATAAGTAGTTGTTACTTCGAAATCTACATACACCTGTAGACAAGCAGAAAGTTTTTTTTGTCATTCTCTCACTACCTACTTACATTCGTCCTCTAAAGTTTTGACTACCCGCACTCGTTCTCTGAAGTGTTGACAGCCCGCACTCATTCTCTGAAGAGTTTACTATCCGCACTAGTTCTCTGAATTGTTGACTGTCCGCATTAGTTCTCTGAAGTGTTGACTGCCCACACTAGTTTTCTGAAGTGTAGACTGCCCGCACTAGGTCTCTGAAGTGTTGACTGCCCGCACTAGGTCTCTGAAGTGTTGACTGTCCGCACTAGGTCTCTGAAGTGTTGACTGCCCGCACTAGGTCTCTGAAGTGTTGACTGTCCGTACTAGGTCTATGAAGTACACTTAACACAGGAAAAAGCAAATTTATAAATATACCAGTCATCTAATTGACAGTGAGAACGTTTTACTTGATCTTTCGCACATAAGTATGAGTCTTGCGACAGCCATTCGTAGTCTCGCAAGTCACGATTCGATTTCCGCGTTTTACCCTTTCCTAATTTTATCTTGGCATTCATCACCTTCGATATGCCCCAGGCTGCGATTTTCTCTTCGAGTCCAGCGTCTGGTGATTGGCTAATAGCCTTGGCTTCCTGTGCCTTTATCTTGTCCATCCGCTGTATATAGATTCCAAGTCCTTGCCGACAGAATACACGATGTCATTTTGTTTACACGCTTCATCCAAAGAATTAATGTCCATATCACCATGGGATAGTCTTTTAGTCAGTTTAGTTCCCGGTCCGCATCATTTGTAAGCAGGAATTTGTAGCCCAAAAGGCAGATTATGATTCCTGCATTGCATGAGTTTTTTGTCTTTCCTCTTTGACACATTATGCTCAACTGAGCTGAAAGTGTAAATTGTATACTTTTATACAATTTCGACATTACAATGCATGTCGTCAAGCAGGGAGTATGATTTCCTGTGTGCATTATGCAGGCCAACAAAGCCACTGTCCGCGAGTCATTTCATGGCAAACTATTGTAGTAAGACATGCATTTTACTTAGTTTGCTGGAGAAACCAAACAGTTTTGGTTTGAGATCGTGTACTTGTATTCCAAATCGCTGCACTAGCAAAAGTACCAGCGCTTGGTTTCGATTCTACGATAGGTGAACGTTCTAGAATATTTTCCATTTACTGAAAACAGATATGTGGTAACTCACATTGAAGCGAGAGCCAGTTCAGCGTTTGTTTTCGATGAAGTATTGCATGAAAAGAAAGGCCTAATTCAAGAGTATTTTTCCATGGAACGATACAAAAAAATTAGATTTAAACATTTATGACATACAATGCAAACATCAATGTGTTAATTCGCATAGAACAACTTAATTTATGTCACTCTAACGACGACAATGACATGCCATTTCAGGAAATTAAAGGCAAGTGTTTCTTGTATTGGATAAATAAGACAGATTATTAGTTATTGTCAATGACTTGCCTCTATATAAGGGTAAATTTAACATGAGTAATAAAATTTTCAACATTATGTTGTAGCAGTCACACTCTGAGTACTAACAATGAACTGCTCAACTGTTCTCAAAGCTCATGACATAGAAATGCGCAGTACCTCTCGCTACGTGGTCTAAACGTAGAATTTGTGGAGGAAGAAAATACAAGAGTAACTGGTAGCCATCGATCAGCACATGGAGGCGTCGGATTATCGAATTCATGACATTATTGAAGTACTGAATGCTCAAAGACGTGACTAATTGAGGGCCTTTAAAGCTATCCTGAATCATTCACATTTTCACTTGGCAACGAGAACATATCTAGCTAAACACAGTTAGAATGTGAGTGTATGTAATAAACTGATAATGTTACCGCAGACAAATACAAGAATAAAAGAAGTTCATGCCATCTATTGTCAACCAGACAATGTCGGACTTCGCCAGTGACCCACATCATGTTATACAGTCTGTCCGTGCATCCTAGCTCGTGAAATGGAAAATTAAGAGATATTTATACCAATCACTTGTCACTTTGACGAAATTAAAAAAAATAATATCAAGAAAACACCCATTACGGTGAAGACAGAAGCTTTTGGCGATGCACCAACAGCAAAGAACAGAAAATACAAACCAACTCGGGAAGAACAGGAAATTTCGAATACCGAGTTGCTTCACAAAAGAAAATTAGTAAATGTGGACGCCAGGTATTGTTCGTATTGTAGGTATGTATTGGTTCGGCCAGAGCTGATATTTTTCATTAGTTGGAATAATTACACGACTTACAGGGTATACATTAACATAATAAGTGGTTTTTTGGGTGCTAAAAAATAAACTTTTTACCACGAAATATCATATCCATGAGGATAACAAAACACAAGGGACTCCAGGACTGGACGAATTGATGTTTTGCAAGGAGTCGGCTAGAAGTTTACCTGGAAAGTTTTGTGGGGGTTATGAAAAAAATTTTTTATACATTTTGACGTACTATTTTCGAATTTTCACTTCGTTACCTCAGTTTCAGCGTACGAGTGCCGCAAAGTCTACTCCAACACGCATGTGACTAAAAAAGACTAATTTCCACACCACCACGAAGTACACTAGGAAGCGCATTTTTGTGGTATCCCCAAGAGGCCTAATCCACATATTATGCACTAATTAAAAAATTTAGTGAAAAATTCATTTTGCTATCCCTAATGGACAAAGTTTAGCGGGTTCATTGTCTTCAGAATCGAGCGAAACGTCACAGATAAAAATTTATTCTACGTTATTCACGATATGGTTACAGATTCGATGTAATCACCTTCTTCCTCGATTTCGTTATAGGTTTTCTCGAGAACAGTCTCTGTTTTTCCTCTTCGTTGCTATCTTGTAGTTGAACTTGCAAATTATCACAGGTAGGCCTACAATTGCAATTCGTGCAAATAACAGAGCACTTTAATCCAGCCTTTCTGCATTCACAGGCACTACGGCATTTTTTTTTTTTTTTTGCATTTGCAAGAAATAAGTTGTTCAAATTCATACCATTGCTAAACCTGGTGATAAGTTCAAAACGAATGTTGTAGTGCTGCTGATTCTGATCGACCCCAGTCATCATTACGAGCTCTAGCATTTACTGAAATACTCTTTTTCATCGATAATTTACCCATACTGTACACAATATTACGATCGCACAAGCGCGACTGTTTTTGTTTCGTTTTAAAGTCTGCGGTTATCTCAGCAGTGCACAAAAAAAAATCTCTAAATGAGAATGTTGGGTTAGTGAATCGCAGTTGGGAATGAGAATGTGCGATATCGCTTCCTCTATGCAAAGATGCATAATTTAATTTCTCATTATTATAGCGTTTTCGACACACATCTTGAACGACTATCGATTTCAGTCCCTCCACGAGATTGCCCTTGTTGTATCTAATCCTTTTTCCTTCACTTAATTCACTTCACTTCCAATGGATTTTCTCAAATTAAACAGTTCACTTCCTTAGAAGCCATGGCTATGAAATTGCGAAGGATACCGTAGAACGATACACTCGTACTGATGATTCAAACAGAATATTTGAGCTCTGTCGGCAAATGTTTTGGAGAAGGGGCTATAAGGCCCACGGGGAGCGTCCCTTTACGCCTGCGTTGAACCGTGTAGGCCGTAGTAGGCCACTTTTTTTCAATGCTTAGTAAAATGCTTTTCGTTATTATACTAAATACGTGTGTTAGTGTAGATGTGTGTTGGTTTGCGGCACTCTTACGCTGAAACCATTGATTTTACAAAAAAAAAAAATATATATATATATTATAGAATTTTTTTTCCCCACTAAGATTTGCAGGAGCTCAAAAAACCGCTAGAGTTTATTCTTGCATATTTACGGGGAAACGATCCAGAAACTGCTTTATGTAAACACGAAGATCATGAAAAAATTGACATTCTCGCTGATCTCTTCAGTGAACTTGCAGTGCACGGTGAAGGTTGAAACAAGCTAGAAAGCAGCCAGGACAAGTGGTTAGATATATTATCAGCCTTATTCGTGATAACAATTCTAAAGTGCATTAGTCGACAAAAATGATACCCAAAGATGAGAAATCAGAATCGCTTTCTCTGGACGGTGTTTCCTAACACGAAGAAGAAAGATTTACGAAAACAGAAAGCTTACGTTGGTTACATTGTGAGGATCTCTAAGCAGATCGGTATTTTAGAGAAAGGTTTTAATCGAATTGGAGTCCCGAATTTTTCCTTGTGACATACGCTCGCAGATTGGATGCCAGAACATACTACCTCGAAGATTTGAGCTACAAGCCTATTCGAGGCGGCTTGTATGCAGAAATGATTCAGCCTACAATGTTTCCCGAGACATACATATTTGGTGGAGAAGATATTCAAACGAATAAATGGACGATCCTATGTCAAATGGTTGGGCTTTCCATCTCGTTTTAATTCGTGGGTAGCAGATGCGGAAATTGTAAAATGCTTAAGTGCCAATAATTGTTTGTTCTTGTAGTATATTAGAATTTTAACTAACAAAATATATGTAAAACATTTTGTTTTATTTATTATCATTCCACATTGATAAATCCAAGAACTTCGACTTTTATATTGTAATAATAAATAATCATTTAATTAATCATATTTAATTAAATTAATTTAAAAAACCTTTTGGTAAATTAATTTTTCACTATCCAAGGTTCGAACCAAGGATGATAATCAATAAAATTAATCAATATAATGTAGGTATATATGTATTTTTTATTTTTCGATTGTTGTCCACCCTTTTTTGTTAATAATTTTCTATTTACAAGATGGCGGCCAAGGTAGTGGACGCTACGATAGCTGACGATCTGGTAATTGAATCTAATATGCTGAAGTGAGAAAAACATAAAGGAATATGTGACATTAGCACACTATACCAGACAATGTTTACAATACTCGACACCTGTGCTCCTAGAAGCATGCATTGTAAACAAAGATGGCGGTAGTGCACTCTATCAGACCTGATGTGCAATGAACGATACTAGCACACCTAGTATCAGGCATTTAAATTATAAGATGTTGGCCTCTACCAAACACTGCTATTTATAGATCAAATAAAAAATCCAAGACAAAAATGTGATATTTACATCAATACCTTATTTAATTCTGTATCTCGTAAATGTCTTGATGACCGTGTGGTCAAAGGCATCACTTTTTCCATTCCAAAGGTACGAACTGTCATGGCTCGAATCACCTCGTTTCTGAAAATGTTTTATGAAAAATTTAATACATTGGGCATATGAGGTTCATAACAACAGTGGTAAAGAATTGAATAATCAACATTACGTGCATGAGATAGAGCGACACGGGTGTATTCTAAGAATAAACTACAGACATAGGCGTGCCCAGACATTTCCATTAGGGGGGGGAGGCCCTGCTAAATTTTTAAATCGGAAGCTGAATTTAGAATGTTAAATAGGCTAAATACATTCACTCATTGCCGTGTTTATATTTTTGTGCAGTATCAACGAGATATGTTTACTAGTTAATATTTATATCCGTATAGTTTTAACAATTTTGGAAATATGTTTTTTTTCCATAGACAATGTTTAAAGGGTACTTACACATTTCCCCCCTCGAATTTTCCAATAGCTTGGTCCAGATCTACCTTGAAATGAACTTCTTTTTAGTGAATGCAAACACAGCAATTCAGACAACAGAACTTTAACAAACCTCTTATATATATATATATATATATATATATATATATATATATATATTGCTTGACCATGACCTCGTGTTTTAAATCAACTAAGGTGGCTGTATTTCCAGAACGATAAAATGTTTAATAATATTGTTAATTAGCACGCTGCAACACTGAAAAACAGTTTGAGTGTCACAGTGCCAGGAATATACGAATATTAACGAACGCATTAGAGAAAATGCCGATCTGAGTGATTACATTAGGGAGGGGGGGGCATGGCCCACCTGGCCCCCCCTGTAGGCACGCCTATGACTACAGAATAGAATATGGTGGTCTCCAGCAGACGAAAATAAGATGGCAGACGTGACATCATCCAATATATCGGATAGTTATAGAGTCAAAGATGGCGGAATGCAAATTGATGGTATTTTATGGAATAAAATATGGCGGCTGGGGTCAATGTCACAATATAGTGGCCAGGGAAAGGTCAATGTCAAGGTCATCCAAGATGGTGGCTTTGACGTCATGGCGGTCGGAAACTTAGCACCTCACACTGGATCCTGGCGCAGAACGTACATTTATATACCTACTACTATATATATTATACATAAATATACTATACTCATTTATATTCTACTATATATACTACAACATAAAGGGAAACAATTCATTTAAATTCTTATATTAATGTGATTCAGTCGCTTGGGCTGTTTTGTTGAGACACACTTTGTTTAGCCAGTTTTTACTAGAAGTGTTATGAATATAAATTTAAAAAGATCAATTGCATTTGCATTCCCCTCTATGTTTAATGTATAACTTGCACAAATTGGTTGACACTGTTAGTTTTTTTTTCGCAGTGCGAAATTCCGGGTAGGTATATTTACTAGTTAGTTCACATACATAAAATGTAAAATTTTCTTTTCTTACTTGACAGAATTATGTCGTGGGGTAATTGAAAAAAATTGGTAACAGAAACAAGTACAAGAATTTGGCTATCAACAATGAAGCAAAATGATGCTAGCCAAACTGATTAATATTTAAAACAGCCACCAGAAAAATGCTCAGATATTTCTGACTTCTTACCAATACAGATATCGTTTTCTTATTCCTAGCTATAATTCAACTCGGGATTTCAAGAAATTAGACCATATATATTTCCAATAACCCCTCGATATTTGTCTTACTAGTCTCATAGTCACAACATAAACGAAAGTCGATTACAAGACCAATTATCGCAATTTTTAAATCAAGATTCGTAAAAAAAAACTTTGCAGTTGGAAGAGATGTAAAAGTATTGTTACGAATGTGAGCAAGGCCACGACATGCGCAGGTGCAGAGCTGGCTGGCGCCTGTCGTAACATGAGATGTGCCGTGCGCACCTGGGTCGCCGCTTTATCTTCCTCCAGCCCTCAGCTCCCCCCCCCCCCCCCCCTCGCCACCGCGCGGCACTGTTAGTTTGACATCCGAAACCTGCCAGCTGCGGAGTTGCGCGAGCCGCCGACACGTGTTTTCTAGATATTTCTGCCGTCTGGACGGCTCTCGATGACGCGACTGGCCCCGGCCGCTCTCGTGAGTTCTGGAATTGCGCCGAGGCCTATATATATGCCCGAGGACGTCAGGGCAGGAAGTCAGTTTGGAGTGTTCAGTCGGGAGTTCTCCCGCGGCGGAGTTTCCGGGCGATAGTGCCGCGTGTGCGGCAGAGTGGCGAAGTCCTTGGACGAAGGTTCCAGGGCAGGGAGTGAGTGAGTTCGGAGTGTTCAGTCGGGAGTTTTGATATTTAAAGTACTTGCAAAATTTCAACGGTGATGAGGACTGCACTAACAATGAAATAGCCGTTGCCATAGAGACGAATGAAGCATCAACAAAGCAACAGCCGTTGCCATGGTGATTTCCTACCAAAAACTGGAAATAAAAAAAAAATTTAGGGGTGGACTACCCCTAACATTTAGGGGGATGAAAAATAGATGTTGGCCGATTCTCATAGATACCGGATAAGCACAAAAAATTTCATCAAAATCGGTCAAGCCGTTTCGGAGGAGTATGGCAACGAAAACTGTGACACGAGAATTTTATATATTAGAATTAAAGCACACATGGGGAGACATCTGGCGGACAGCTTCTTGCGTTACAGTTATGCTAAAAATGTGGATTGTAACATTGTCCGTCTAACAATTTACATTTTACAGAAACATATTCTACACACGAACTTGTAAACTAGTACTGGATTATTTTAGAATATTTGCATTCATACAGCGAATCGGACACACTCTTTTGGTTACAAATAACTTATTTACACAACTGCATGATAAACTAGTCAGAAAAATCGATAGTAAAATGCTGTTTTACCTCGAGTGACATAAGTTTAATCTATACTAATATTATTAAGCTGAAGAGTTTGTTTGTTTGTTTGTTTGATCGCGCTAATATCAGGAACCACTGGTCCGATTTGAAAAATTATTTCAGTGTTGGATAGTACATTTATCGAGGAAGGCTATAGGCTATATTATATTATCAATGACATTAGGAATCCTTACTAAAAGTCCAATTTAGAATCAAATGCGTTGGAGGGGGTTAGATACAACATGCAGTACACGTACGAAGTGTGTGTTGACAATGCCGCAGGCGCTAGATTGCCTATTAACATTGTTGCCACGCACTAGATGCCTTATCATTCTTAATTTTCCCATACAAGTAAAAAACACCCGTGCGATATTAACAACGAAGCAGTCAGTACCCTCATAAGAGTTAAATTAGTATTTAAATATTTTTTATCACTTTAAATCACAAACCTAAACTATTGTTTTTTTCCTCTCTCTGTGTTCAATTTGTTATTTTATTGCCTTTTTTTTCAAGTATATATATTTTACAGACTTGAAACTTAACAGTAATGTTCCTTATGTTACGCAGGAAGACATTTTCCGAAAATTAGATCCCATGGGTGGTTAAAACCAGGCAACAGTGGGTACTTTGTCTGCATGAGAACAGGATTTTGCATTATTCATGCCTTCTGCGTCTCCATGGCAACGGGCATCGCGCGGCAGTGGCGTACCCACAAGGAGGGGCATGTATAATGAGCGGCGCAAGAGTGATCTGCCTGTAGACTGCCGTAGCGAAGTACGGGTACATCAGTTGTACGTTGCGTGCACGAGTCGGGAAACCATCGGTGCTATTCATTTTCTCTCCGGTACATTATACAGCATTGTAATAAATTTTCACTGAATTTTTTTTATTTATCATTACTGTAAATGGGAGATGTGGCTTAATTTTTTTCCATTAGTATAGCCGTGCGAAGCCGGGTCGGGCAGCTAGTATAAAATATAGTGCCTATCTTTTCTCATTACAAAAAATAATTTTTTGGAAGTTTCCGTTCATACTTTCATAAAACTATTAAGTCACTAATGGCGATTATTAAAGTTTAGCTGCGATAGTCTTGAAATAAACATTTTAATGAGGAGATCCCTAGAAACCGTTATTTTACACAGATGAAATTCCTAAGTATGTAAATTAAATTCTCTGAATCATCCGCTACCTCATGACAACGAAACTGAACAAATCGCTCAACTTTGCTGGGCGGGGCGAGGGGTACAACACGTAGTTGCCAGTGTTGACACCAGGCGCGCCACATGCTGGGCCCATGACTCGCGGCGCGTCGCGAATGTTGCGAGCTTCTCGCGCGAGGCAGGTCGCTTGGATCACTAATTCGAACTGCACAAAAGAACCGTTGAACTTACGATTTACATCCAAAAAATTACTTTTACAAGATACAATAAGTTGACCTTCTGGATAAGCTGTAATGAAATGTTCATGTGGATGAAATAAGTTTTGGTGCACATGAGTAGAAAATGCCAATTTTGTTGCTGAAAAGAATTTTTTTTGTGATAAGATGATTATTTATAGTTGAATGAATGTTATTTTTTTTTTAAGTATAGTAAGTTTCTGAAAAAAACGTTTTCATAAATGAAATAGGTTCAGTGGACGACTTGAAATGAGGCGGAGATAGCAGTTCAAGTGGGTAGCAGTCACTAGGCCGAAAGTCATTTGGCCGAAATTTCGGCCTAGTGCCTGTCGGCCTAGTGCCTGTCGGCCTAGTGCCTTTTGGCCTAGTGCCTGTCGGCCTAGTGCCTTTCGGCCTAGTGCCTTCGGCCTAGTGCCTTTCGGCCTAGTGATTTTCGGCCTACTGCCGCGGCCCCGTTCAAGTAACTTATGGTTGAAGCGCTGCTGTAAATTGTGGGACACAGAATGTAAACAAATATTCACTGATAATGGATTAAGCTATGTTGAAAGAGTTGTCGGGGACAAAATTATTATTAATTTGAATTCATTCGAAGTTGATTTAAGAACTGAAGTTAGTCGAGGACTTGGGAAGCAAGAGGCTTAAACAAAGAGTAAAGTTTTCTATTTCCACGTATTGTATGGTAGGGACGTGTTTGTGAAAGCCTATTGCCAACCACGGCAAAGAAAAAGCCAGATTTATTTTTTTTCGTGGGGAGGAAAAATCTAATGATTTTGAAATCCCTCACGCATAGGTACATACTATGCGCTAAAGCAGGGCACATTGTTTTGAGTTACGTTTTGTGAGGAAATGTTGCAGTGTTTATGTGTTGATCATAACTGTTGACTGATTATTAAAAAATATTGTACTGCTAATTAATTGCCAATAAATATCTTAGAAAACTCCTACAATGAAGTTATCCTTAAAAATTAAATTTATTTTATTTTATTCTAAAGTACATATTGTTACGAACGCGAGAGACCAGAGCACGATGCCAGGTTCGGAGCTGGCTGGCGGCCCTGCACGGCCACTGACGTCTTGCGCCGGGTCATGAACGGTCCACTGATGTCGTCACTATCACTCTTCCCCCTGCACACCCCGCGCTACGTCCTTCCTCGGTGCTGTTATCTATCGCTGAGCGGCCTTGGGAATCCCGCGGGCCGCCGCGCGGAGTGGCGTGAGTGAACGACGCCTTTCTCGATGTTTCAAGTGACGGGTCGGCCCAATATGACGCGACTCTTCTCGGCCGCTCTCGTCGGTTCGAGAAGGGCGCCTCAAGTACTTAAGCAGCGACGCCGGCCTCCACGGCGGTTTCGCGACGAGTCCCGCGACAGGGGTTCCGCAAAGGTGCCGCGTGAGTGCCGAGAGTTCGGAGAGTTCCGCGAGTGAAGGGGAGTGCGATATCGGAGAAGAGGGTGAGAGACCCCCTCGAGAGTGAGTGACGCGGAGCGACGGGATCGAGAGAGGGCGACTGAGTGGCGCGAGGCTGTGTGTGTGGACAGGCGCGAGGTAAGGGGCGAACCACTGTTGAGCCTAGTTCCAGTGAGGAGTGCGAACTGTGGAACTTGACAGACATTGAGGGACCTGAGAATAAACATTTTTAAGTGCCGGTGACTTGTGATCGGACATTAAGTACAATTTTTTATTATTATTGTAAATTTTAGTAATTAATAAAACTAATACAACTCAATTGGGCTATCACTTACATACCCAGTTCTCCCCACATAGGTCGTAACAATATTATTGAAGCCGCAGTCGATGGCTTGAACGTGGATATAGGTACTTCCTTCTCCACTTCTATATCGTTAACGTCTGATAACTCAAAAATGTTGCCCGCTCTAATTTTGTTTCCTGAGAAGCGCATCTTATTACAAAATATAATTTATTTACTCTCTGTCCATTGTTAATTGCAGGCAATTACATAATTTGATAAGGTAACCAACCAGAAGAGTCATAGTGTTTCTGTAAAAAAAGATTAAAAAACAAAATGTTTGAGTACCACTAATGTTTTTTGATCTTCCCCAACAACTGCTTTTCGAAATTCCTACTGGATTCTGAAATACTTAATAGTGTAGATGGCAATGAAGTCCAGGAAAATGGTGAGGCAAAAACATTAAAAAACGAGAAAAATACCGGAAAATACTCGGAAATACGTTTTTCAACTTATCTCTATTTTTACGGAAAAGCTGCTACCATTTACAGTTACCACTCCCAGGTCGTGGTGCGGGTGTTGACGTGTACAATTTTCACGATTTAGCTGAAATGTTTTTATACGGCTAATACGCTGTATAGTTATAATAGTTATCTAGACAAATCAATACCTACATACCTTGCAAATTTATTTGCTACACTGGTTTTGTCTATTACCAAGTTGTGTTATATTCAATTATTAATAGTTAGAGACGTGAATGCGGCACGCCCTTTATGCTGTCCGTATGAATACAAAGTTTTAATTTTACTTGTAGTGTTTAGTTTTCAATCATCTAAATGCTAATATTTCTTAAAAAAGAAAATAAATTTTCTTTGTTTGGTAAATAGTTATCGGACATAAGCAATTTTTATTTTGTAGGCCTACTTACATTTAATCTGAAACAAAAAGGGGGGGGGGGGGGGAGGAGAGAATTAACTTTGCAAGGCAATATGAATGTAAAAGTACTGAGAACGGTGTTCTTTTTAAAATTCAACGCCACAATCAACATTTCTGCAGCGACGAAGTGTTTAAAGCACACACGCACTTGCGCTGAGAATTGTAGGTACTTGAGCGATCGCCCATGCAAACTTTATTTTGCATTATTTAAAACGTTAGTATTTTTAAAAGCGTGAAGTACTGTTTCAGGCAAAAAAAAAATTAACTCTTATTATGAGGGACAAAACAATTTTGTACCATCATTTAAACGCTTGAACGGAAATATTAAATGCTTCCTTGCTGCCACATGCAGCATTAGGCAGCGAAGCGACTGCTTCTTGTCCCACAGTTCCTCCCCTCTCCTCGCGTGTTACGTGACAGTGTGACGTCAGAGGGATTTTTGTCATTTTCTGATTGCAGTTCGAATCAGCGTTAAGTGAATAAAACATAAATCACTTTATTGATTTTTTTTTACAAAAACATTTCTTAGCGTTTACTATGTAGGGATACCCTATATAAAAGAATTCAAAAAATTCTAATTTAAAAATTAAAAAAATATATATTTGTTTTCCTCATGGAACATACTTAATGGGAAGATATATGTACAAAAGACGAAATATTGGGTTCAACGGATTTTAGACCTTAGAACATTTGTATCGTTAAAATTCAAATTTTGGCTTTGTGAATTCCTAGTAAATATTTTGTGAATTGATTGAAATAAATAATAACTGGACACTACAAATATTGACTTGTGTAAAGAAAAAAAATTTTTAGAGTGATTATAACTGACACAATATTATCAAAAGATCCTATACTAGGGTCTTTGGAAATCTCTTTAATTATGATCTCTGTCTTAAAAAAAATTCATTATCAAAGAATAATATAAATGACATGGCACGAAAACTGTCGCAACCAATATGGCGTCTTTCGGTTGCTAAACGTTCATTAAAGCGTGGGTCGACTGTACGAGCTCGTGAGGTTTTTGTTTACGTGCGCGGACGCGGCGCGGATAACGAGCTTCCGGCGGATACAGCTCTCTCTCCCATGGTCGTCCGGTCCGCGCTCCCGCAGATACCAGGGCGCGGAGGGCGCGTTCCGTTACCTCCTCGACGCGCACCAGTGCGGCGGAGCGCCGAGGCTCAGCCTTTGATAACAGTCGTAGCACTCGACTCTGAAGGTCCCGGTGTTGACGAGACGTTAAGCTGGGTGCACGATTGAAAAAAAAAATTATCAGTACCGTAACATTAACAGTGGGTCGTGCTCGCAAGATTTGACCATGTTTTCGAACATACTGATTCACAATAGCGCATAGGACGGTCGTGTTCATGGGCCAGAGGTCGTGCGAATAGGAGGAAAATTAAAATAATATATATCTGTTCCGAACACATGCCGCAACAACCAATAAGAGTAGAGTAGGAAGCCTATTTATTTATATGTTGAAAAACTGTGCTCACAAATTGTGGGTCAGATGTCACGGGATAATCATATGTTAGTTAATAGTCACTACTAACACTGCCAACATTATGTCGGATAGATCGCGAAATTTCACTGGCTGAAACTAAACCGTAAGATTTCAATTGTGAGCCGATTTCGCGCAGGTCGTTTGCCCAGTCGTGCATATGGTCTGCTATGCGCTCGCTTGTGTTTTTTGATTGCGAACCCAGCCTTAGGCCCCGTGGCCCTCACGCCTAATTTTTATGTTTTAGTGAACGCAGTTGCCACTTCAAGACGGGCTTCTCTTTAAATGTAACGTAATAAATATTCAGTGATCCGAATGATGCCGAGCTATGCCAAACAATCCTGGAACCGATCATATTTAAAATTTAGTTTGTTTTAAATAATATAGTTAATTGATGTTATTGCATGCAGCTATTAGGCTGATTTAAATAAGGGTTTATATGCATTCATTATTTTTCCAGTAGCACGCTTTTCAAATATATACAACGGTAGTCTTTTAGATGTAGATATCTGCCTCTAGGACGCGCTGGGATGAGTCCAGTCTGTCGCCACCACTGGCCGAGGTAAAGGCCCCGCCACACTGTCAAATTTTCGCTTCAAACACCTTCCAATATGTTGTGCCTTCCAATACATTCCGTCCAGCACTGTGATGTATTATTTAATATCAAAATTGAAAAAAAATTGAAAAGTTTGAGATAGCTCAGACCAAAAATAAACCTTGATAGTGTGACATGATTTAAACATATTTGATGTTATCTGTCCAAATATATTTGATGGAGAAAATTGGAAGCCATTTTCCATAAATACTTCCCCTCCAACTCTATTGCCAAACATATTGGAGACAAATATTTACTAGTGTGACGATGCCAGAATTCTTCTCACCCGTAGTCTTCAAATTTTGCTATCACTGATATACGTCCACCTGCTCTCCTAACATATATAAATCACCTTCGCTTAACTTCAGGGCTTACCTCTGGCAGTAGGCTGTTTTAGCATGTTAATTATTTAAATCGTTCGCAGAATATTTGTCGTGTAATACGAACTCTTAGTCCAGCATATGTCGATTCCTGGACCAGCCCTTAAACTGATTCGTGCCACCAGCTTTGATTAATAGTGTTAAAGACTTGGAGAATGCAAAGACGAGTAATACAAGTATTGATACGAAACAGCTGTTTCTTTTGTATGGACAACCACGTGGAAAGACATCGTGCAGACTGAGCTGTGTGTGCCACATCTTAGTTAATTACCTTAATTTAATGTAGCATGTCCACCGCTCAGAGTGGATGCATTTCGGTGTGATTTGTCACTAACAATTAACCACTTAACTAACCATTTAAAAATCCTCTCGTCAAAAGTATAATTTTCCTGCCGCCTCCACCAATTGTAACAGCTAGAGATAAATAAAGGAGATAAATTAGGGAATAATTAAAATCTATAAATGCGTCATTCGTGTATCAACTTCTTACTTAGGGGGAAAAAATGTTACTCTAGAGCAGGGTTTCCCAATCTTTTTCAGTCCGCGGCGCACATACATGTTTACTATTTTGTCTCGGCGCCCTAACCTATTTGGCTCGTCGAAATAGATAGGTACAATGATACTAGTTAGGTAGATAAGCACAAAAATTAAAATATCTACATTATGAATCTGAACTGTATATTTATATTTATAAGAATATAAAATTAACACAAAAATTCAAGAGAGACTTAAGAAAAACAAAAATAAAATACAATAGCTACCTAGCTAGTCAATGTGATGGGTGAGCTTAGTGATCTTCACACATTTTTTTCAAAACGTGGAATAACGTTTGACACTGCTACTCGCATTTCTTGCTCCACGTTGATCTTTGAGTGACATTTGCTCTTGATTACAGCTACAGCTGAAAATCCAGCCTCGCACAAATAAGATTTTGCAAAAGGAATGAAAATTCTTATAGCTTTTGAAGCTAAATTGGGATATTCATTTTGAACCGATATCCAAAACTCTACCAAATCGGAACATGTGAATCTAGTTCTAAGGCTGCTGTCGCAAGAGAGTTCAATGAGACTTTCTTCTTCTTCCGGTGTAAATTCTGGCGGAGCTTGTGCGTGGAATGGGTCTTGGATCCACGCATATTTATCGACATCTTCTTCGGCAAAGTATTTTAAAAACCATTCAATAAGCTTTCAAAGGTGTTTCGTGAAAAGGGTCATCAGGTCTTGTGAGACAACAAGCTCATTTGATATCGCATATTCATACAACTGCGGGAAACAATCTTGACCGCGATTTTCATTCATTTTTTAAAATCAAAACTGCAGATGTTTTTCTTAAACGCAGCGATCTTCTCCAGTAGTTTCAGAACGTGCATGTTGTTGTCTTGCAAAGACAGATTCAGTTTGTTAAGTTTTTTAAAATATGTCGCACAAATATGCTAGTTTTAGCAAAACATCTGGTTCAGCAAAGTATCTGGAGTTTGCATGATGCTCTTGTAAAAAACTGTGAATTTCTTCATGTAATTCGAACACACGAATTAAGACATTTCCACGGGAAAGCCATAGTGAATTGCAGTAATATATCAGTGCCGTATGTTCAGCTCCCACATCTATGCATAGTTTTTTGAAAGGTCTGGCTTTTAGTGGTCTAGTTTTAATATAGTTTACAGTGCCAATGACGTATTCTAATACTTGGTTTAATTCAGAACTCATCGACTTTAACGCAAGCGCTTCTCTATGGATGATGCAATGGGTCCACACAGCATGCGAGGATTTTTTTTTACAAATATGCGCTTGTAATCCTTCGTACCTGCCAGTCATTGATTGCGCACCATCTGTACATACACCAATACATTTTTCCCAATTCAAACCATTTTCTGTAATAAAATTTTCAAGGATTTCAAAAAAGTCATGAGCCTTTGCACTTTCGGTAATGTTTTTGCAGAATAAGAGTTCTTCGACAATAATATTGTCAGCCACAAAGCGTACATAACAAATCAGATGTGCATCAATATTACTGTCAGTAGCTTCGTCAAGTTGCAGACCAAATTCCTTGCCTTTCATTTTTTCTATTAATTGGCGATTTAGATCTTCGACTGATAGTGTTGTTAGATAAGGGTACCTTAGAAATTAATTTTCCCGCCGATTCTCCTACCATAATATTCACCATGTCAAGCTCTTCTGCAATAGTATGAGGTTTTTTGCATTTCGCCACCCTGTATGCTACCTTGGGAAGTTCACATTTTACCGGGACCACAGATGTCTCGGGCGTGTAGTAGATAAGTATCGACGAGTGCGCAAGTTAAGCGAAGCACTACGCGAGCGCTAGAAATTAAATTGTTTATTTTGTACCCGCGAACACTTAAGTCGAGGTTTCGGAGAATAGTAAAGAGAATCGCTTCACGGCGCCCTTCTTAACCTTCTACGGCGCACACTTTGGGAACCCCTGCTGCCCTGCTCTAGAGCATTCGGAAACTTCTTAATTCTTCATGCGAATGCCTGGCCTGCGAGAGGATAATAACCACATATTTAGAAAAAAAATACATCTTAACAGTAAAAATACATAAGTTAAATACATCTTAACATAATCGTTCAACTTAATTCAGCATCCCATACAGGATGTTTGATTGGAGGAAAAACTAAGGCGTACTTAAAAATAATTTAACACCAGGTTCAAAAAATAACATTATATAAATAAAAATGTAAATGTTCGTTAAAATCTTAAATATCCGAAAGCTCTTCACCAATTGCTTTGAAATTTTGACACAACGTTGCATTTGAATACGCGCTGGTTTTATATACATTTGAAACACCTATGGCAGGTAAAAAGATAGATAACAAATGTAGATATGTAAAAATATATAAGTGAATGTTTGTGTGTGTTTATCTTCTGTTTTGTAAAGATAAAGATTTATATTGGAATATATAGACATAGATAGAGAGATAAAAAGAGGTATAGAAAGGTATGGAGATAAATAGGAGCTATACAGTTGTAAAACGTATTTCCGAGTATTTTCCGATATTTTTCTCGTTTTTTAATGTTCTTTCCTCACCATTTTCCTGGAATTCATTGCCATCCACACTATTAAGTATTTCAGAATCCAGTAGGAATTTCGAAAAGCAGTTTTTGAGGAAGATCAAAAACATTAGTGGTACTCAAACATTTCGTTTTTTTAAATTTTTTTTACAGAAACACTATGACTCTTCTAGTTGGTTACCTTTTTCAAATTACGTAAGTGACTGCAATTCACAATGGACAGAGAGAAAGCTACAGATGTACAGATGTGCATCATGACTACGTGACTACGAGCAATGAGGTTACGAGACTATGCGATTACGAGTCTACAATGTTACGTGATCGTGAGACTATAGGACTATGAAGCTTTAAGAACACAAGGTTACGAGACTGCGAGGCTACAGGACTACGAAGCTTCCAGGACAAGAGGCTACGTGGCTACGTGACTACTTGGCTCTAACTGACTACAATAGCACCATTCAGTGGCGAGAGTTAATTTATCTCATGCAAAATAACCTGTTTAAAGTAGTGTCGATTCTTGTCAACAGATGACACCACATGCCGCTTACAGACAAATATTATTTAGTTATTTTATGCGGGATGCAGGATGCTCACTTTCGATCGCAACAGAAGGATGGCTTTGCTAAGCACCAAGGAGAAGGAAGTTCGTCTTGCTTATTAGTGATTTTCAGATGTCTTAGAGCATATTATTATATATGACTGAGAAATGATTTTATCGTTTGAATTCCACCTGATAAAAATATTACAAGTGATGATTTAGTAGCAGAAATTCAATTAATTAAATTTAACTCTGAATAAAATGACACGACTCATTAAGTAAAAAATCCTTCATGCATAGATCGGTTTCTCAGAAACAACCAGAAGCACTAGGAGAAACCACAGGAATAATCAGGAGCACACAGAGAAAAACATCAAAATATTGACAAGAATAATCGAGAGCACACGAAGAAAACCGTCACACATATTTCTTTGATATCAAAAAATCACAGAAAAATATAAAAAAAATTATAAAACAAAAAATTTCAAAAATGTAAAAAATTCTGGATTTTTTAGAACTCTATCCTTGTTCTACAAATGAGAAATTCACAAGCTGACAGAAGCTGTTTTTATAATTTTTTAATATTTTGTTTCATTATTACGGCATCCGTAACAATAATTGGTACAGTGTTGACATAATTCAAAATGGCGGGTGTGCTGTAAAACATTTTTATAGTTATTTTTGAGAATTTTTTAAATACATTAATAAATTATTGGTTTACACTTACTGGAAAACGAACCGAGGACAGAAATAGTTTAAATAACTAAACATTTGAAGTAGGCAATTTTTTAAATATTTTTTTGGAATTTTTTCGGTATTTCTATAATTGAAATCATGGATTTTCAAGATGGCGATCGTAACGAAACATGCAACATTTTTAAAAAATATTTTTAATTAAATATTTTTTTTTATAATTTTTAAAACTTTTTTCATTAAAATCAAATAATCAATATAGATTTACAAGATGGCGGACATGACATCATACCAGCTGGTGGCAAATATACCTTGGTATTAGTGGTGGGAGGTTAGTCTGCCTGCGGCTTTTGTGGAGGAAGGATCAGTCGTCATTTTTTTTACCATGCCGGGTTTCAACCGAGGACTTCGAGCTCCATGGCATAAGTGTACATTTAATTTTTTAAAACAATTTTTTAATTAAATTTTTATTATTTATTTATATAATTTAATTTTTTATGAATTTTAAATTTTTTTCCGATTTTCTAACATAAAAATTACGAATTTTTAAGATGGCAGCCACAACGGAAATTGCAATGGTATTTTTTAATCAAAATTTAATTTTTTTTTAATTTTAGAATTTTTTCATTAAAATCGGATAATAAATATAGTGTTCAAGATGACGGCCATAAAGGAAATTGCAACAGTGATGTCATAATCCATGATGATGTCAGAGGCTAATCGGAGGCTGTATACATGGATGCTTAAGCCTATATATGGAAATTTGTAGCCGCTGGTATTTTTATAGACTAAAAACGGGAAATTTTTCCTCGGAACGGTAATTTTTCTCTCAAAAAGAGAATTCTTTTTATTTTTCAAATTAATTGAAAATTTTTGGTAGTATTTTTTCCAAAAAAAAAAAAATGGAAAATTTGGCTAATTTTGGCAATTTTGGCTTAATTTTGGCTAATTGTGGCTAATAAAGGTCAAAGGTCAAGGTAAAGGTCATCCAAGATGGCCGCCGTACACTCGCTCCTCACCCAGAACTCGTGTCCCAGTAGCCCCTTTTCTATACTACTCATGTTCGATACATCTATTACACCAGCCAGCTCCAAACCTGGCGCGTGTCGCGGACCTGTCTGTGCTTGAAACACTGCCCCTCCTTAAACCTGTTCGTCCCGAACAAGTAACGCATCTCTTCCAGCATATTCCCTCAACTGGTACAAATGTACCACTTCCATCCGTCCCCTCTTTCCTCTCTGGATGCGGTAGACCACATCATTTAACTGCTTCAAGATCTCATTCCGATCTTCCCACGCTGCTTGAAGATTAGGGCACCTCTTCCTTCGTTGCAGGTTGCACAGCCACACCAAATCGCCCTCCTGAAATCCGGTTGAGTTAACCTTCAGATTCTACCCATTATTCATTCAATTCGTCTCAAATCAAAGGTTTTTGCGGGCTTCTTCATGTATAAGCAACATTGGCTCCTCTGGACGATTCACATAATCAATGGTGCTGGTCGGCTCTCTGCGAGGACGACCGAACTTGACGTCACAGGGCAGCCTCAACTCCTGTCCAAACACAATACTAACAGGGGCCTTCACAGTGGAGTCATGGATGGCAGACCTATATGCTATCAGGAACAACTAGATGTGTTGATTCTAATCCTGTTGATGCTCGGCCACAACCCTGGCAAGGTGTTTATCGAGAGTTCTGTTGAACCTTTCCACCATGCCCTCGGACTGAGGACGTAGGGCTGTAGTCCTGGTTTTATTTATTACCAGCAACCTACACACCTCATAAAATATTTATGACTCGAAATTGCGACTTTAAATTGCTCCATTGGTACCCCAAATCTACAAAGGAAGTGTTGACTATTACATCCACAATGGTAATGGCTTCTTGATTAGGAAGTGCCTTAGCCTCTGGCCACTTACTGAAGTAGTCCATTACTACCAGAATATGCTGGTTACTATCAGTCTTGGGAAATGATCCAGCGATGTCGATGGCTATCCTCTCAAAGGAGGCCCCTACATGGTAGGCTCTCATTTTCCCGCGACACCGGTGTTGTGACCCTTTTTTAGTCGAGCATGCTTCGCACTGTCTACACCAAGCATCCACATCCAGGCGAACCTCAACCAATAGTAGGAATAACAGTTCTTGGCTAGAGTTTTGTTCACCTTTAGATGGCCGCCAGAGGTACCATCATGGATTTATTTCAACACCTCTGTCACAAGATTCTTTGGAATGAGTAGTTGCATTGTAACTACTTTTCCATTGGGACTTTCCCATACCCTCATTAGTAGCCCTTTCACCATCCTCAAGGAATCATACTGTGCCCCGTAAGCACTGGAGATCTCATGCCATATTGAACGTCCAGTACCATTCTCTAGCCAGCTTATAATGGATGCCAGGTCAGTATCTTGCCGCTGCACTGCTTTCAAGCTAGCATTATCCCATTTATCTTCCCTGTTAGTTCTTGTTGTTTGCCGAACATCTACGATTCTCTCATTTATTCTCTGCCTTATAGTAATGGTTGCAGTCTACCTTGCAAGGTCTTTGGGAGAGGGCATCGGCATTGCTGTGAATACGGCCTTTTCAGTGTTCTATCCGACAATCATACTGCTGCGATGTCTTCCTGTGTGTCGGGCAGTGCCACTGGATGTGTCCAGGTTAATTATAGACGAAGAACCATGGGCATCTTCCTACTCTTCTTCTCGGGTTAACTAGAGTGTCATTCATAAGCTTCTTCAATGTCCTGAGAATATCTTCTTCATAAGTGGCGTTTCTGGCATTTGCTCCATTGTATGACTCCATTCCAGCTCTCCTTGTCCTGATACCTGTGTTTCTTGAGGCACTGTGTGCTGGCTCGATTTCCAGGGCATGGGCCCAGGCCTCGCAGCTCTTTTTGTACCGGGCCAAACGAAGAGTTTGCTAAACGTCCACTTCTCTTAGTCTGTATATAAACGCACTGGTGATTATCTGCTGACGGAACTCTGTTGGTGCTTCTGGGTAGGTGAGGTGCAAGAGTCGCTCGATGTCAGCTTCGAATTCTTGGAGTGTTTCAGAAGATCGCTTTTGATGTGTATTGAGGACTGTTCTATATACCTCACCCATGTGTCGGTCGCCATACCTCAGCTCAAGGGCCTCTACTAATATTCCATAGTCTTTCTGGTATGGAACTCGTATGGTTTGCAGTAGCTCTAGTGGAGATCCACGCAGGGCCAAGACGAGTGTCATAGCCTTTTCTTTCTCACCTCGATCATTTTCTTCTGCAGCTGCCTCGAACTGTCTTCTGTACACTGTCCACGATTACTGACCATCGAAGGTGGTTGGCTTGAATTTTGTGTGGCCGCTGGAAGAGCCCTCTACCTTAACATCCTCGGAGTTATTCTTCCGGTTTGCAGTAGCTATAGCTTCCTTAATCATCCGACGGCACTCCTCGGTCACAGCTTCTACACGCCGTTCGGTCGTCTGTTCAAGTTGAATTAACTGTTGGTCCTGTAGGGCAAGTTGCTGTTCTTGTTGTGCAATGTGTTGCTCCCAACTATGCACTTGGACTTCCAACTGTATGCTGGTTTCATCGATCTTCTTCATTTCTACTTGGTTCTTCTTGATGTCCTCTATCTCGGTTTTCATAGCATTCTTCACCTCTTCTTCTTCATTTAATCTGGCCTTTAACAATTTAATTCTTCATCTCTTCTTGTCCATTCTTCACTTCATTCATTATTTATTCTTGTGTACTCTCGATTTTATTAATCATTTTGTCTTGGCTCTTCTTCATTTATTCAATTTTATTATTCATTTTGGCCAAGAAAGCCATTATATTTTTAAGTTCGTCAGCCGCCATCTTTCGTGTCTACATACACTACCAGCCTATCACTACTGTCATATCAACTATACTGTATTTTCCCCTACGAGCTTACCTAGACCCATACTAAAAACTAACTAACTACTACTACAACTACTACTACTTCTACTACTACTACTACATGCAAAACTTACTGTAGTTTCTAGACTAACTCAATTCTCGAATAACTAGATTTGTAATAATGTTTTACTTTTTAATTTTAGTAAAGAAACTGTACACTAAATCTATTAATTGGGTCTATCCCATTTCTGACACCAAAATGTTATGAGTATAATGTGGGGAGAAACCTGGGTTCGTAAGGTTTAGCCCAATTAATTGGTGTAGTTTTATTTATTACTAATGTCTACACCATACATTTATTTAATGCACTTTGGATCTCTTTCCACAACAATTAGTCTTACACTGGTAATTTAAACAGTAACACTTTCCACTGGAGCTTGGTTCGACAGTGGTTCGCTCTTCTGTCCACCTCTGTCCGCTTCCTTCGCACACTCACCCACACCGCGCAGAAACACAGTCCTCAAATATCGCTCGTCGCACCCGACTGGCTCACCAGGCCTTCACTCGCAGGTGTCGCCAGCAGGGGGATACTAACTCCCCTGCTCCGCTCTTCGCTCGGAACTCTCGCGGTGGCCGGCGTCGCTTCTTTTATTCTCTTTGCGGACTTTCTGGAACCGCCTGGGTGGGTTGGAAGTGTCGCGTCACCTCGGGGCCGACCCGATGCCCGAAAAGTCCAGAAAGATGGTGTTTATTCGCGTCACTCCACGCTGTGGCCTCGGGAAACCTGCAGAATTCCCAGGCCGCTAAAAGTGTTACTGACAATGGCCTGAGGCGGGACGGTGCGAGGGGAGTGGAAGGAGGGAGGGGGTAGCGAGGACCCTTGCAATCTGGCCAGGTACGCGTGGCATGCCTTACTTCAGAGGATGGTGTGTGACGTCAGTAGACGTGGTGGCCGTCAGCCAGCTCCGAACCTGGTGCGCGCTGCGGTTCTGTCTGCGTTCCTATCAATAATGTAATAATTTATAATGCAAATAAATTATATCTAAGGGAATATAACCTCACTTATATAAATAGTCTTTAAATACATTTGAAGAAGTTTATAGACACAGTTTCTATCACTAATATTCAAATAAATAACTGTATTTAATGACATGGACCATTATTCAATTTCAATTACTTAAGTATAAAATTTAAAAACACGTATATAATTTTTATTAGTATGTACATTTGTTTTATCCTTTGATAATTTCGTTGTATGGTGCAGGCACATCGTAA
Organism: Bacillus rossius redtenbacheri; assembly: GCF_032445375.1. Lineage (NCBI taxonomy): Eukaryota > Metazoa > Arthropoda > Insecta > Phasmatodea > Bacillidae > Bacillus > Bacillus rossius. The sequence continues at coordinate 86,796,555 of NC_086332.1, read as the reverse complement.
AAAGTAACTCTCTTATTTTTTTTCGTTACGCACCAAAGAAGCATAAATTTAAAAAAAATGTAAACAACTGTGGATGTCGTATAAGCAGTATGCATGCAATTGCAAAAACTTATTGAATCCAGTTGTTTTGTCGTTTGGTCGGGAGTTACGAATCACGTGATATTTTGCTGTGGCATCGCAGCCGACAGCGATGCTGTCTCCTGGCATGGGCCAGCGGCATCGAGCCGGCGGCGACCGCCGGGAGTCTGGGAGTATTGACGGGCCGCGTGCCGGCCGGCCCCAGGGGTGTCCAGGGGCTCGGTTCCCAAATGCACACTGCGAGTAGGCGGTAGGCGAGTTCTTCAAATGATTCGTGCAATGGGGAGTTTCGATATGATACAATTTATTGGAAATGCACCATTGCAGTTTTGCACTGTTTGTCGTGTGAAAAATTCATAAGAGCAAAATAAGAAATAAAAATGTTAACATAAACCCACGGGAAACAAGCCTAAATAAGCTAATATCTAACCTAAACAGCCATCATCGACAAAACAACGACGACAACACCGACGAACAGATGCCAGTTCCCGAAACGTCACAACTGTTTTTCCATGGGCATTGTGTTCGTCGGCGTTGTCATCATTGTGCTGCTTATGATATCTGTTTATCTTCATCATTGTGTTCGTTTATTTGCTGCGTTGTGCAGGTTTTGTTGTCTGTCTGCATTTTCTGTTATTGTTGAAACTGTCTCGTCGTTGTTAGGCCACTTTGTTCGTCCGTGCTCTTATTATATGTATATGTTTTTCATGACTGAATTCCTTCCACGGAATTTGTGTGCTGTCTGATATTTCAGTTTGAATGTGTTCGTCTGTACTGTCGTCGTTGTGTTGTCCATAATGCCTGTTTAGGTTCATCGTTGGGTCATCTGATTTAGGCTTGTTTTCTGTGGGCTAACGTTATCATTTGTATTTCTTATTTTGCTTTTATGACTTTTCCCATGACAAACAGTGCAAAACTGCAATGGCGTATGTCCAAGAAATTGTATTAAAGGTAGGCGAATGTCTTGTTGGTATTCCCACCTGCGGGCCGTGTCGTGGCATGCTCATATATTAACGACAAACCACGGGCGCTCTATACAACTAGAGCGTCATTTTACAAGCTCCCCCATTGCGAGACTATGCCTATTAATGATAGTGCCTGCGGATGATTCCATTCGACCAGTTCATTAATTTGGCCAGTGATTGTAGCCTTGTGAAAGGAGCTTATCATGAGCGACGAGCTGCGGTCGAACTCCCGCCTGTGGCTTGTCGTTAGTATTTGAGAATACCGCAATGAGGCCCACAGGCGGGAGAACCCGTCATCGCTGCCGCCGAACTGAAATCGTCACCATGGCAGACCCATGTGTGCAACATAAACACACACATATATATTTGTGAACTTTGGCTTTACTTCAGTAGAAGTTAGCAATGAAGGAATACCGCAGTTTGTGCTCTGGTTGGAAATTCTAGCACCCGAGAGTATGCTCCCAAGTAAGCTAAAGTGACATCTCGAACCATGGTTGAAAAATATCGCGAATTTTTTCATATGAAGTTGCATGATTTATAAAAACAAACAAAAAAGTGTTCACTCAAAAAGCTTCAGTACCTAGCAAAGCACTGCTAGCATCATTCAAGGTGGCATACAGGGTGGAGAAGTGCAAAAAGAGAAGAGAATATTCTACCTGCTACTCTCGACATATTTGATATTAGGGTCGGAAAAAAGGCAAGATAACTAATTTCAAAGGTACCTCTATCTAACAACACTATTAGTCGAAGAATCGATCATATAGAAGAGAATCTCAAAGGTCAATTAATAGAGAAAATAAAAGGCAAGGAATTTGGTCTGCAAATCGCTGAGGCTACTGACAGTTATAAATATGCACACCTTATTTGTTACGTACTCTTTCTTGATGACCTGTTCTGCAAAAAAATCGTTGAAAGCGCAAAGGCTCAAGACTTGTTTGAAATTCTTGACAAGTTTATAACAGAAAATGAATTAGATTGGGAAAAGTGTATCAGTGTATATACTGATGGTGATCGATCAATGTCTGGCTGCTATGGAGGATTACATGCGCTTATTCGCAGTAAAGAACCCCGTGCTATGTGGACCCATTGCATCATCCATAGGGAAGCACTTGCATCGAAGTCGATGAGCTCTGAATTGAACTTAATATTAGATCGTGTCATAGACGTAGTAAACCACATGAAAACTAGGCCGCTGAATGCAAGACTGTTCAAAAAACTATGAATGGACATGGGAGCGGAACACACGGTCCTGCTATGCTATGTACTGTTATTCACGATGGCTTTCACGTGGAAATGTCTTACCGCGTGCATTCAAATTACATCAAGAAAATCGCCCTTTTATGCAAGAGGAAAATCATGAAAACTCCAGATGCTTTACCGAACCACACTTTTTTTTTTGTGTGCTGAAAGTAACAATTTTGTGCGATATATTTAACAAACTGAATGCCTTGAATTGGCTCTGCAAGGCAATTACATGCACTTCTAGAACTATTGAAGAAAATTGTGGCATTTATGAGAAAACTGCAGCACAAAGGAAGCACAATCAGAAGCACAATCAACAAAAAGAAAGCACATTTGGAAGCACAATCAACAAAAATGAAGCACAGTCGGAAGCACAATCAACAAAAGAAAGCACATTTGGAAGCACAATCATAGAAAAGGACACACAATCGGAAGCACAATCATAGAAAAGGACGCACAATTGGGAGCACAATCAACAAAAAGAAGCACATTTGGAAGCATATTCAACAAAAAGGAAGCACAATCGGACGCACATTCAACGAAAAATGAAGCACATTCGTAGAAAATGACGCACAATCGGAAGCACAATCATAGAAAAGGACTCACAATTGGAAGCATATTTGATGAAGAGGAAGCACAATTGGAAGCACAATAAACGAAGAGGTAGAAGTATTACGAGATCTCAGTCTTAGTTTGAATTCAGTTTACAAGAAATAAAACATACTTTTTAAAATCTAAATAATTCATTTATTTTTCAATAGTACACACATGACAAGTAAACAAATGATTATTGTATGTAGCCAGCTTTCCGCAGTTCTTTAAGTATGGACGATACTTCGTCGATATGCGAGTTGTTTCCTCTACGAACAGATGCGACCAACAGTCTCAGGCTATCAACTAATATGTTAGGATCTTCACATGACATATAATCAATCTCTTCTGCTATGTTAATCTTCCCTGATTGTTTATAATAAATATTATGATCTTTTGTGTCTTCTGTTTTAACACCAACCTCAAGGTAACTTTCGTCATAAAGCCAGTGTTCATCAATACATAGTTTGATCAGGATAATTTATTTTATTACGACGTTTCCATCGTCTCGGTCTCAGGACATCGTCACAGACCTCGATCTTGTCAGCTTTAGGTGCTTCATTACAATCTTTGCCTGTGTCATCAGACTCAGAGTCACTGTCGCCAAATCGCTTTCAAGGCAAGGAAACTTATTGACGTAATGCAGATCACTCTTCTTTAGACTAGTATATCCATCGTTGACCTCTAACTTGTACGCAGGCTTAGCATTAAAAGTTCTATCATGTCTTTTTAAGCTCTCTCTTCGCGTAAACGACATCATTAGCGGAAGTTAAGTTATCTCAAGCAAAATAACTTGTTACAAGTAGTCCCGATTATTGGCATGATTTGTCGGCACTTGTTGTGTTGAGTCATAATATATTTATTTTATGTTGGATGCGGGATGCTCACTAACGAAAGAAGGAAGGCCTCGCTAGACACCACGGACAAGGAAGTTCGTCTTGCTTTTTAGTGATTTTCATATGTCTCAGAGCTTATTATTATATATGACTGAGTAACGGTTTTGTTGTTTGAAATCCACCTGATAAAAATATTACAAGTAGTGATGATTTAGTAGCAGAAATTCAATTAATTAAATTTAACTCTGAATAAAATGGCATAACACATTAAGTAAATAATCCTTCATGCATAGATTGGTTTCCCAGAAACAACCAGAAGCACTTGGAGAAACCACAGGAATAATCAAGAGCACACGGAGAAAACCATCATAATGTTGACAAGAATAATCAGGAGCAAACGGAGAAAACCATCATAATGTTGACAAGAATAATCGGGAGCATACGGAGAAAACCATCATAATATTGACGAGAATAATCGTGAGCACAAGGAGAAAACCGTCACATATTTTCTTCGATATCAGAAAAATCAAAGTAAATTTATAAATTAAAATATAATAATAAAAATAAAACAAAAAAATTACAAAATTACAAAAATTCTGGCTTGTGCTAGAACTCTATCCTTGTTCAACAAATGAGAAGTTCGCAAGCTGACAGAAGCAGTTTTTGTAATTTTGTAATTGTTAAAGTGATGAAATCAATTACATAATTCTGAGGTTTGCATGTAGCCCTATACAGAAATTGCAAAACCTGACCTAGGTGAAAGTCCTATCCCATTTTCTAGTTATTTCTTGTAGCATTTAATCAACCTACTAACTAAACGGTTTTTCCTTTCTCAGCATTTGTTGCCACAAAGACTCGTTTGCTTCCTCTCTGAGCAAACACTTTCTCAGGACTGTCTTAGCACAACTGCATGCCAGTCTCATCAACAGTATATACAAGTTGTGGTGCGTTTTACAAGTTCATTTTCGAAATGGTCTCTTGTAATATTGTCCTACTGATTCTCTGTTGAAGCGCATTAACCTATCGTAGTTGATAGGTTCTGGAGTTCCCATAGACCGCTCAGGATGACGAAGAATAAAAGAAAGCTTGAAATCATCATCTCCCAGCGTTCTCACCATGAAACTGTTTTTTAAAAATTTATTTGAAGCACAGTAAATAGAAACTACTTTGTAACTGTTTGCATTTTTTTTATTCTACAAACGATATCACTTTCTTGTTCTTGTGTAGTAGTTAAAACTCGCTAGATTTTATTAAAAACCGTTGCTACGTAACGAGTGATCCTTATCATCTATTGCTAATGTTGATCCCTGCTGAACGATTTGTACCACCATAAAGAGCTGTTCCTGATTACAGTTTCCGCGAATCCCTTGAGATTTGTATCGCCCTTTTTCCGCTATAAAAAGGATAATTTATTAAATAATTGTGCGGTAACGAATTATAATTTAGTGTTGAGTCTCTGGCTTGAGTCCCGTTCAAGGAATTTGTGTCAACTTATCTTACCTTGAGTTAGTATTTACATATTTTTTTCAGGAGTCAGTATTTCTCGTAGTTGTAGGCAAAATCAATATAATTGAGAATTCCACCTGAAAATATTACATAGCCATTATATTTTAAATTGTGTCGCACATTCAAAACTTAAAAAATGTTTACTACTTACGTTATCCCTTCCATTTCTGAGAGCAAATCAGTGTTTAATACAATAGTGATCTATATAAAAATATTTATTAACAATTTTAAATATTTTATTTACCTTTGTCCTAGTATGATTTCAAACCCACGACATTCACGCGTCAGATCATAAACCAAAGTTTACAAAATTAAGCGGTGAAATTATTTCTTAAAACCAAATATTTAAATGTAATATTTGTACATATTAATTAATGAGTTGCTTAAAGCATTATGTAACCAAAAAAAGAAATTAAATAATCATTTTATTTAGTTAGTAACATGTCCAACAAACGAGTTACAGGGGTATACGATGACTTTCAAAATCAAGTAGCTATATTTTGTCGTATTTAAATCAGTTAAAAGTGGTGGTAATGGATCCATGAAGTATTGTGTTATTGCATACAGTTATACTTAGGTAATAGTAATTATATATTTATAATATAAAAAATATTGTTTCTTTTTTGGAGTACTTGTTTTTACTGGCAGATCAAAGAGAATATAGGCGTGAAGTCCGACGATCATAGGAATAAAATCCTTAACATAGAGAAATAATTTAAAATTAACGTGATACTGTACTCACTCGAATCACCTGCAAGGATGTTGTTACTGAAAAGTTGTCCCAATTTTTACGCGAGCATAACTTTTGTCACTCGACTAAAGCCTTACCCAATGGGGATTAAAACCACCCAGAGCAGATCATCGGAGCTGGGTACAAGAACAGTACACTGAACAAAAATGTGGCGTTAGTGTAACCAGGCGTCATCGCTTACTTTTACCCTAGTATTTAAATCGTTACTCTATAGTTAAGGGGTCACGCATACATAATACTCACAATATACGCACTTCATGACCTTCCATGATTCACATAAAGTGGTTTATTTGTTTACTGTTGCGTTTACTTAAATGAACTTATTTTTCCTTCAGTTGAGATCTATAGTTATAGATCGATTTATCGCTCCCAAAAACACATATTCTGAAAATTTAATCGAAATCGTTAAAGCCGTTTTTTAGAAAGCCAGTCATATTTCGCAAATAATTGCTTGCTAAGAAGTGTAAGGTATCGATATACTACTTATAATACTTTTATCTGTAAAAGCATATTTATATCTACAGTCCAGAAACCTTAGTGCACAATGCAGAGCTTCAGCCGGTGTTTGTAAGCACGAGATGTATAAATTGTATTCGTAACAAAACTATTCAGATTTAAAACGATGACGGAAGACAAATTCAAAACTATCTTGCCAATCACACACGTTATTTTGGGTGCCTCAAACACAACCGAAGTGCCGCATTTTCCGAGTGATTTCTTAATACTTACAATGTCAGTTACGGGATATGCGTTTTACTCTTTATACGTATAGGCACACGTTTACCAAAGGAAAATAAACTGAAAGAAAACCACTAGATTTATTAAAATCGTGGCAAAAACCGTTGGCGTTAGCCAACATTTGAATGGAATATTTTGTTTAGATCATCTAATAAACAACAAGATTAAAAAAAAACCTATCTGCCTAGGGAGATGATATTTAGGAGATCAGTTGACGATTTAATATGTTACAGTCCTCGTGTTAAAGGAAGTGTATAAGGGTGTGGGGAAGTGTGAAACATTTGAGAGAGGTGGGGACTTTAAATAAAGCACGACTCTGAATGCGGTTTAAGAACTGACCACACTCCAACTTGCACTGCATTATTTCCAAAATAATACCTTTATCGATGGGGCCCTCCAGACTGTGAGTTTTGTGTATATAACACTGTGGCAGCTAGCTGTATTACATTCTACGCGGAGGTGACGTCACAAAAACGGCGTAACGACAATAACTTTAATTTATACCTCTTATGCATCTGCTGGTGTAGGCCAAGGTCTGTATCAGTATCAATGAAGCACCAAGCATCTGACAAGGGCGACGCTCGCTGGGGCTTCTAGGGCGGTAGCGTCTAACCGCAAGGCTCTGAACTGGCAACTGGCGCGCGGTATTCTTGTCATGCTTAGGGAAACATTTAAATTTATTGGTTACCATAGCATTGTGTGGCGGGTAAATGAATATAGGCCTAAACATGTAATGCAAGTTCCTTGAGTGTTTCAAATAATGTGTATCAGGTGTGTCGTGTTTAAAGATTGTTCTTAAAACACGCATTCTAGCCATTTTCACTTTTATAAAATTACAGTTTAAAAAAAATACCGAAACAGAAATACTCATTCTTCATCAGCGTATTCTTAAATGTTTTTTTCTTAATTGAACACCACTCTGATATCTTGAGCAGGTTTCAAATCACGTGGTTTCTTCTGAAGCTCTGTATATAGTATGTGTGGCATTAATGACATACTCTAATATCACTTGCTGAATGCAAGAGGTGAAACTGAACAACCCCCCCCCCCCCCCCCAAATATTTTTCACAAAATAAATTATTACGAAAACATAGCTTAGTACTGGTAAATTAATGGCTGCCCTTTTTATGTTTACTGACACATATGTTTATAGAAATTTTAAAGAACGCAGTGATATGGATGCCTTTTTTTTAGTTTGTAGGGCTTACTTCAAGTCGTATATCCAACTATCTGAAACTGCTGCTGCTTAATCTCTTTAAATATCAAATTGCAAAACCTCGGAATGGATTTATGAAGAATTTTTGACAGTTTCCCATGCAAATTTCTTTATTCATAGTTTACTAGCAGAATCCGGCTGACGTTGTCCAGCCAGTGTTTATTTATTTACCTCTGTATATCTAAAATTGATGGTTTGTATGTAATATAGAATCTATAAAGCGTTTGAAATGGTATTCCATTTTAAACCCACTCACAAAATACTAATCAGTCACAATCACTATTTGTTGTCATTGAGGATTAAGAACTGCAAAACTCACAATATACCAATTTTAATGGCGATCGGTTGAACGGAATATAAGTTCATACACTGCAGCGCCATCTAGTGGCGAGTTATAGAAAAATTGACATAAAAATCTTCTCCCTAGAAGAAAACACTTTAGAGGTGCTAACTTTCATGGTGATCGTTTAAACTCAGATATTAGGAAATGATATAGCTGTCAGAAGTTAAGCACCCCCCCCCCCCCCCCCCGCCTGTATTTCTTATTTCCACATACCAATATGGTGGACATTTTTTTATATTAACAACTATAGTTAAGCTGTTCGGAAGAAAATTAGATCAAAATATTACTAGTTGATATGTTTATATATATATATATATATATATATATAAAGTCCAAAACGAATCTACATAATACATATGCAATGATGAGTTGACATTTTTCTCCAATTTAACGGGTAATACAAGTACAGCTGATATATTTGTAGACAAACGGCCGTCATATTGGTACGTGAGGTCCACTAAAATCCCCCTCCCTTCTTGGCTTCACCACTTTCTTCAAGAATCGGACCTTAGGCTCCATTTGTATTTTCCCTAATCTCTGGTCAAACGTTGTCGGAGTTCATCAACGTCATATATACCAACATCCATTTACATATAGATATAGCTTATAGTTAATTTATTCTTTATTTGAAAGGACATAAAGAGCAGGTCGATCTATGTTCAAGTAATCCAAATGTTTCACCGTGGCTGGGGAGGGGCACAGCCTACAGGGAAACGCCAGAGCCCTGCCGCACGTGTGTCAAGTTGGCGACCACACATTGGAATTTCAAGGTCAAAATTTGACACGAATTAGTGCTCAATTTGTGCTAATTTGTGCCGTAGAAATCAGAATTTGTGCTGCATTACGTAAAAAGTTATAGCAAATATTAAGGTGGTCGCCAACTTGACGTCAAGTTGGCGACCACCCAAAGAAAATATCAATTTTTTGGAATGAATTTTATGTCACGAATTAGTGCTCAATTTGTGCTAATTTGTGCCGTAGAAATCAGAATTTGTGCTGCATTACGTAAAAAGTTATAGCAAATATTAAGGTGGTCGCCAACTTGACGTCAAGTTGGCGACCACCCAAAGAAAATATCAATTTTTTGGAATGAATTTTATGTCACGAATTAGTGCTCAATTTGTGCTAATTTGTGCCGCAGAAATCAGAATTTGTGCTGCATTACGTACAAAGTTATAGCATATATTAAGGTGGTCGCCAACTTGACGTCAAGTTGGCGACCACCCAAGGAAAATATTAATTTTTAAGAATAAATTTTATATCACGAATTAGTGCTCAATTTGTGCTGCAAGATGCCAAAATTTTGTGCTTATCGCGACTTAAAATAAAAATTTATAGCACTTGATATGTTTGAAGCGAATTGACAGCTGGCGACCACACATTGGAATTTCAAGGTCAAAATTTGTCACGAATTAGTGCTCAATTTGTGCTAATTTGTGCCGTAGAAATCAGAGTTTGTGCTGCATTACGTAAAAAGTTATAGCATATAGTAAGTTGGTCGCCAACTTGACGTCAAGTTGGCGACCACTTAAGGAAAATATTAATATTTTGGAATGAATTTGATATCACGAATTAGTGCTCAATTTGTGCTGCCAGATCCCAAAATTTCGAGCTTATCGCAACGTAATTTAAAAAGTTATAGCCCTTGATATGTTTGAAGCGAATTGACAGCTGGCGACCACACATTGGAATTTCAAGGTCAAAATTTGTCACGAATTAGTGCTCCATTTGTGCTAATTTGTGCCGTAGAAATCAGAGTTTGTGCTGCATTACGTAAAAAGTTATAGCATATAGTAAGTTGGTCGCCAATTTGACGTCAAGTTGGCGACCACTTAAGGAAAATATTAATATTTTGGAATGAATTTGATATCACGAATTAGTGCTCAATTTGTGCTGCCAGATGCCAAAATTTCGAGCTTATCGCAACGTAATTTAAAAAGTTATAGCCCTTGATATGTTTGAAGCGAATTGACAGCTGGCGACCACACATTGGAATTTCAAGGTCAAAATTTGTCACGAATTAGTGCTCCATTTGTGCTAATTTGTGCCGTAGAAATCAGAGTTTGTGCTGCATTACGTAAAAAGTTATAGCATATAGTAAGTTGGTCGCCAACTTGACGTCAAGTTGGCGACCACTTAAGGAAAATATTAATATTTTGGAATGAATTTGATATCACGAATTAGTGCTCAATTTGTGCTGCCAGATGCCAAAATTTCGAGCTTATCGCAACGTAATTTAAAAAGGTTATAGCCTTTGATATGTTTAAAGCGAATTGACAGCTGGCGACCACACATTGGAATTTCAAGGTCAAAATTTGTCACGAATTAGTGCTCAATTTGTGCTAATTTGTGCCGTAAAAATCAGAGTTTGTGCTGCATTACGTAAAAAGTTATAGCATATAGTAAGTTGGTCGCCAACTTGACGCCAAGTTGGCGACCACTTAAGGAAAATATTCATTTTTTGGAATGAATTTTATATCACGAATTAGTGCTCAATTTGTGCTGCCAGAAGCCAAAATTTCGAGCTTATCGCAACGTAATTAAAAAAGTTATAGCCCTTGATATGTTTGAAGTGAATTGACAGCTGGCGACCACACATTGGAATTTCAAGGTCAAAATTTGTCACGAATTAGTGCTCAATTTGTGCTAATTTGTGCCGTAGAAATCAGAGTTTGTGCTGCATTACGTAAAAAGTTGTAGCATATAGTAAGTTGGTCGCCAACTTGACGTCAAGTTGGCGACCACTTAAGGAAAATATTAATTTTTTGGAATGAATTTTATATCCCGAATTAGTGCTCAATTTGTGCTGCGAGATGCCAAAATTTCGTGCTTATCGCAACGTAAACTAAAAAGTTATAGCACTTGATATGTTTGAAGTGAATTGACAGCTGGCGACCACACATTGGAATTTCAAGGTCAAAATTTGTCACGAATTAGTGCTCAATTTGTGCTAATTTGTGCCGTAGAAATCAGAGTTTGTGCTGCATTACGTAAAAAGTTGTAGCATATAGTAAGTTGGTCGCCAACTTGACGTCAAGTTGGCGACCACTTAAGGAAAATATTAATATTTTGGAATGAATTGATATCACGAATTAGTGCTCAATTTTTGCTGCCAGATGCCAAAATTTCGAGCTTATCGCAACGTAATTTAAAAAGTTATAGCCCTTGATATGTTTGAAGCGAATTGACAGCTGGCGACCACACATTGGAATTTCAAGGTCAAAATTTGTCACGAATTAGTGCTCCATTTGTGCTAATTTGTGCCGTAGAAATCAGAGTTTGTGCTGCATTACGTAAAAAGTTATAGCATATAGTAAGTTGGTCGCCAACTTGACGTCAAGTTGGCGACCACTTAAGGAAAATATTAATATTTTGGAATGAATTTGATATCACGAATTAGTGCTCAATTTGTGCTGCCAGATGCCAAAATTTCGAGCTTATCGCAACGTAATTTAAAAAGTTATAGCCGTTGATATGTTTGAAGCGAATTGACAGCTGGCGACCACACATTGGAATTTCAAGGTCAAAATTTGTCACGAATTAGTGCTCAATTTGTGCTAATTTGTGCCGTAGAAATCAGAGTTTGTGCTGCATTACGTAAAAAGTTATAGCATATAGTAAGTTGGTCGCCAACTTGACGTCAAGTTGGCGACCACTTAAGGAAAATATTAATATTTTGGAATGAATTTGATATCACGAATTAGTGCTCAATTTGTGCTGCCAGATGCCAAAATTTCTAGCTTATCGCAACGTAATTTAAAAAGTTATAGCCCTTGATATGTTTGAAGCGAATTGACAGCTGGCGACCACACTTTGGAATTTCAAGGTCAAAATTTGTCACGAATTAGTGCTCAATTTGTGCTAATTTGTGCCGTAGAAATCAGAGTTTGTGCTGCATTACGTAAAAAGTTATAGCATATAGTAAGTTGGTCGCCAACTTGACGTCAAGTTGGCGACCACTTAAGGAAAATATTAATATTTTGGAATGAATTTGATATCACGAATTAGTGCTCAATTTGTGCTGCCAGATGCTAAAATTTCGAGCTTATCGCAACGTAATTTAAAAAGTTATAGCCCTTGATATGTTTGAAGCGAATTGACAGCTGGCGACCACACATTGGAATTTCAAGGTCAAAATTTGTCACGAATTAGTGCTCAATTTGTGCTAATTTGTGCCGTAGAAATCAGAGTTTGTGCTGCATTACGTAAAAAGTTATAGCATATAGTAAGTTGGTCGCCAACTTGACGTCAAGTTGGCGACCACTTAAGGAAAATATTAATATTTTGGAATGAATTTGATATCACGAATTAGTGCTCAATTTGTGCTGCCAGATGCCAAAATTTCGAGCTTATCGCAACGTAATTTAAAAAGTTATAGCCCTTGATATGTTTGAAGCGAATTGACAGCTGGCGACCACACATTGGAATTTCAAGGTCAAAATTAGTCACGAATTAGTGCTCAATTTGTGCTAATTTGTGCCGTAGAAATCAGAGTTTTTGCTGCATTACGTAAAAAGTTATAGCATATAGTAAGTTGGTCGCCAACTTGACGTCAAGTTGGCGACCACTTAAGGAAAATATTAATATTTTGGAATGAATTTGATATCACGAATTAGTGCTCAATTTGTGCTGCCAGATGCCAAAATTTCGAGCTTATCGCAACGTAATTTAAAAAGGTTATAGCCTTTGATATGTTTAAAGCGAATTGACAGCTGGCGACCACACATTGGAATTTCAAGGTCAAAATTTGTCACGAATTAGTGCTCAATTTGTGCTAATTTGTGCCGTAGAAATCAGAGTTTGTGCTGCATTACGTAAAAAGTTATAGCATATAGTAAGTTGGTCGCCAACTTGACGTCAAGTTGGCGACCACTTAAGGAAAATATTAATATTTTGGAATGAATTTGATATCACGAATTAGTGCTCAATTTGTGCTGCCAGATGCCAAAATTTCGAGCTTATCGCAACGTAATTTAAAAAGTTATAGCCCTTGATATGTTTGAAGCGAATTGACAGCTGGCGACCACACATTGGAATTTCAAGGTCAAAATTAGTCACGAATTAGTGCTCAATTTGTGCTAATTTGTGCCGTAGAAATCAGAGTTTTTGCTGCATTACGTAAAAAGTTATAGCATATAGTAAGTTGGTCGCCAACTTGACGTCAAGTTGGCGACCACTTAAGGAAAATATTAATATTTTGGAATGAATTTGATATCACGAATTAGTGCTCAATTTGTGCTGCCAGATGCCAAAATTTCGAGCTTATCGCAACGTAATTTAAAAAGGTTATAGCCTTTGATATGTTTAAAGCGAATTGACAGCTGGCGACCACACATTGGAATTTCAAGGTCAAAATTTGTCACGAATTAGTGCTCAATTTGTGCTAATTTGTGCCGTAAAAATCAGAGTTTGTGCTGCATTACGTAAAAAGTTATAGCATATAGTAAGTTGGTCGCCAACTTGACGCCAAGTTGGTGACCACTTAAGGAAAATATTCATTTTTTGGAATGAATTTTATATCACGAATTAGTGCTCAATTTGTGCTGCCAGAAGCCAAAATTTCGAGCTTATCGCAACGTAATTAAAAAAGTTATAGCCCTTGATATGTTTGAAGTGAATTGACAGCTGGCGACCACACATTGGAATTTCAAGGTCAAAATTTGTCACGAATTAGTGCTCAATTTGTGCTAATTTGTGCCGTAAAAATCAGAGTTTGTGCTGCATTACGTAAAAAGTTATAGCATATAGTAAGTTGGTCGCCAACTTGACGTCAAGTTGGCGACCACTTAAGGAAAATATTAATATTTTGGAATGAATTTGATATCACGAATTAGTGCTCAATTTGTGCTGCCAGATGCCAAAATTTCTAGCTTATCGCAACGTAATTTAAAAAGTTATAGCCCTTGATATGTTTGAAGCGAATTGACAGCTGGCGACCACACTTTGGAATTTCAAGGTCAAAATTTGTCACGAATTAGTGCACAATTTGTGCTAATATGTGCCGTAGAAATCAGAGTTTGTGCTGCATTACGTAAAAAGTTATAGCATATAGTAAGTTGGTCGCCAACTTGACGTCAAGTTGGCGACCACTTAAGGAAAATATTAATATTTTGGAATGAATTTGATATCACGAATTAGTGCTCAATTTTTGCTGCCAGATGCCAAAATTTCGAGCTTATCGCAACGTAATTTAAAAAGTTATAGCCCTTGATATGTTTGAAGCGAATTGACAGCTGGCGACCACACATTGGAATTTCAAGGTCAAAATTTGTCACGAATTAGTGCTCCATTTGTGCTAATTTGTGCCGTAGAAATCAGAGTTTGTGCTGCATTACGTAAAAAGTTATAGCATATAGTAAGTTGGTCGCCAACTTGACGTCAAGTTGGCGACCACTTAAGGAAAATATTAATATTTTGGAATGAATTTGATATCACGAATTAGTGCTCAATTTGTGCTGCCAGATGCCAAAATTTCGAGCTTATCGCAACGTAATTTAAAAAGTTATAGCCCTTGATATGTTTGAAGCGAATTGACAGCTGGCGACCACACATTGGAATTTCAAGGTCAAAATTAGTCACGAATTAGTGCTCAATTTGTGCTAATTTGTGCCGTAGAAATCAGAGTTTTTGCTGCATTACGTAAAAAGTTATAGCATATAGTAAGTTGGTCGCCAACTTGACGTCAAGTTGGCGACCACTTAAGGAAAATATTAATATTTTGGAATGAATTTGATATCACGAATTAGTGCTCAATTTGTGCTGCCAGATGCCAAAATTTCGAGCTTATCGCAACGTAATTTAAAAAGGTTATAGCCTTTGATATGTTTAAAGCGAATTGACAGCTGGCGACCACACATTGGAATTTCAAGGTCAAAATTTGTCACGAATTAGTGCTCAATTTGTGCTAATTTGTGCCGTAAAAATCAGAGTTTGTGCTGCATTACGTAAAAAGTTATAGCATATAGTAAGTTGGTCGCCAACTTGACGCCAAGTTGGCGACCACTTAAGGAAAATATTCATTTTTTGGAATGAATTTTATATCACGAATTAGTGCTCAATTTGTGCTGCCAGAAGCCAAAATTTCGAGCTTATCGCAACGTAATTAAAAAAGTTATAGCCCTTGATATGTTTGAAGTGAATTGACAGCTGGCGACCACACATTGGAATTTCAAGGTCAAAATTTGTCACGAATTAGTGCTCAATTTGTGCTAATTTGTGCCGTAGAAATCAGAGTTTGTGCTGCATTACGTAAAAAGTTGTAGCATATAGTAAGTTGGTCGCCAACTTGACGTCAAGTTGGCGACCACTTAAGGAAAATATTAATTTTTTGGAATGAAATTTATATCCCGAATTAGTGCTCAATTTGTGCTGCGAGATGCCAAAATTTCGTGCTTATCGCAACGTAAACTAAAAAGTTATAACACTTTATATGTTTGAAGTGAATTGACAGCTGGCGACCACACATTGGAATTTCAAGGTCAAAATTTGTCACGAATTAGTGCTCAATTTGTGCTAATATGTGCCGTAGAAATCAGAGTTTGTGCTGCATTACGTAAAAAGTTGTAGCATATAGTAAGTTGGTCGCCAACTTGACGTCAAGTTGGCGACCACTTAAGGAAAATATTAATATTTTGGAATGAATTGATATCACGAATTAGTGCTCAATTTTTGCTGCCAGATGCCAAAATTTCGAGCTTATCGCAACGTAATTTAAAAAGTTATAGCCCTTGATATGTTTGAAGCGAATTGACAGCTGGCGACCACACATTGGAATTTCAAGGTCAAAATTTGTCACGAATTAGTGCTCCATTTGTGCTAATTTGTGCCGTAGAAATCAGAGTTTGTGCTGCATTACGTAAAAAGTTATAGCATATAGTAAGTTGGTCGCCAACTTGACGTCAAGTTGGCGACCACTTAAGGAAAATATTAATATTTTGGAATGAATTTGATATCACGAATTAGTGCTCAATTTGTGCTGCCAGATGCCAAAATTTCGAGCTTATCGCAACGTAATTTAAAAAGTTATAGCCCTTGATATGTTTGAAGCGAATTGACAGCTGGCGACCACACATTGGAATTTCAAGGTCAAAATTTGTCACGAATTAGTGCTCAATTTGTGCTAATTTGTGCCGTAGAAATCAGAGTTTGTGCTGCATTACGTAAAAAGTTATAGCATATAGTAAGTTGGTCGCCAACTTGACGTCAAGTTGGCGACCACTTAAGGAAAATATTAATATTTTGGAATGAATTTGATATCACGAATTAGTGCTCAATTTGTGCTGCCAGATGCCAAAATTTCTAGCTTATCGCAACGTAATTTAAAAAGTTATAGCCCTTGATATGTTTGAAGCGAATTGACAGCTGGCGACCACACTTTGGAATTTCAAGGTCAAAATTTGTCACGAATTAGTGCTCAATTTGTGCTAATTTGTGCCGTAGAAATCAGAGTTTGTGCTGCATTACGTAAAAAGTTATAGCATATAGTAAGTTGGTCGCCAATTTGACGTCAAGTTGGCGACCACTTAAGGAAAATATTAATATTTTGGAATGAATTTCATATCACGAATTAGTGCTCAATTTGTGCTGCCAGATGCTAAAATTTCGAGCTTATCGCAACGTAATTTAAAAAGTTATAGCCCTTGATATGTTTGAAGCGAATTGACAGCTGGCGACCACACATTGGAATTTCAAGGTCAAAATTTGTCACGAATTAGTGCTCAATTTGTGCTAATATGTGCCGTAGAAATCAGAGTTTGTGCTGCATTACGTAAAAAGTTATAGCATATAGTAAGTTGGTCGCCAACTTGACGTCAAGTTGGCGACCACTTAAGGAAAATATTAATATTTTGGAATGAATTTGATATCACGAATTAGTGCTCAATTTTTGCTGCCAGATTCCAAAATTTCGAGCTTATCGCAACGTAATTTAAAAAGTTATAGCCCTTGATATGTTTGAAGCGAATTGACAGCTGGCGACCACACATTGGAATTTCAAGGTCAAAATTAGTCACGAATTAGTGCTCAATTTGTGCTAATTTGTGCCGTAGAAATCAGAGTTTTTGCTGCATTACGTAAAAAGTTATAGCATATAGTAAGTTGGTCGCCAACTTGACGTCAAGTTGGCGACCACTTAAGGAAAATATTAATATTTTGGAATGAATTTGATATCACGAATTAGTGCTCAATTTGTGCTGCCAGATGCCAAAATTTCGAGCTTATCGCAACGTAATTTAAAAAGTTATAGCCCTTGATATGTTTGAAGCGAATTGACAGCTGGCGACCACACATTGGAATTTCAAGGTCAAAATTTGTCACGAATTAGTGCTCAATTTGTGCTAATTTGTGCCGTAGAAATCAGAGTTTGTGCTGCATTACGTAAAAAGTTATAGCATATAGTAAGTTGGTCGCCAACTTGACGTCAAGTTGGCGACCACTTAAGGAAAATATTAATATTTTGGAATGAATTTGATATCACGAATTAGTGCTCAATTTGTGCTGGCAGATGCCAAAATTTCGAGCTTATCGCAACGTAATTTAAAAAGTTATAGCCCTTGATATGTTTGAAGCGAATTGACAGCTGGCGACCACACATTGGAATTTCAAGGTCAAAATTAGTCACGAATTAGTGCTCAATTTGTGCTAATTTGTGCCGTAGAAATCAGAGTTTGTGCTGCATTACGTAAAAAGTTATAGCATATAGTAAGTTGGTCGCCAACTTGACGTCAAGTTGGCGACCACTTAAGGAAAATATTAATATTTTGGAATGAATTTGATATCACGAATTAGTGCTCAATTTTTGCTGCCAGATGCCAAAATTTAGAGCTTATCGCAACGTAATTTAAAAAGTTATAGCCCTTGATATGTTTGAAGCGAATTGACAGCTGGCGACCACACATTGGAATTTCAAGGTCAAAATTTGTCACGAATTAGTGCTCAATTTGTGCTAATTTGTGCCGTAGAAATCAGAGTTTGTGCTGCATTACGTAAAAAGTTATAGCATATAGTAAGTTGGTCGCCAACTTGACGTCAAGTTGGCGACCACTTAAGGAAAATATTAATATTTTGGAATGAATTTGATATCACGAATTAGTGCTCAATTTGTGCTGCCAGATGCCAAAATTTCTAGCTTATCGCAACGTAATTTAAAAAGTTATAGCCCTTGATATGTTTGAAGCGAATTGACAGCTGGCGACCACACTTTGGAATTTCAAGGTCAAAATTTGTCACGAATTAGTGCTCAATTTGTGCTAATTTGTGCCGTAGAAATCAGAGTTTGTGCTGCATTACGTAAAAAGTTATAGCATATAGTAAGTTGGTCGCCAACTTGACGTCAAGTTGGCGACCACTTAAGGAAAATATTAATATTTTGGAATGAATTTGATATCACGAATTAGTGCTCAATTTGTGCTGCCAGATGCTAAAATTTCGAGCTTATCGCAACGTAATTTAAAAAGTTATAGCCCTTGATATGTTTGAAGCGAATTGACAGCTGGCGACCACACATTGGAATTTCAAGGTCAAAATTTGTCACGAATTAGTGCTCAATTTGTGCTAATATGTGCCGTAGAAATCAGAGTTTGTGCTGCATTACGTAAAAAGTTATAGCATATAGTAAGTTGGTCGCCAACTTGACGTCAAGTTGGCGACCACTTAAGGAAAATATTAATATTTTGGAATGAATTTGATATCACGAATTAGTGCTCAATTTTTGCTGCCAGATGCCAAAATTTCGAGCTTATCGCAACGTAATTTAAAAAGTTATAGCCCTTGATATGTTTGAAGCGAATTGACAGCTGGCGACCACACATTGGAATTTCAAGGTCAAAATTTGTCACGAATTAGTGCTCCATTTGTGCTAATTTGTGCCGTAGAAATCAGAGTTTGTGCTGCATTACGTAAAAAGTTATAGCATATAGTAAGTTGGTCGCCAACTTGACGTCAAGTTGGCGACCACTTAAGGAAAATATTAATATTTTGGAATGAATTTGATATCACGAATTAGTGCTCAATTTGTGCTGCCAGATGCCAAAATTTCGAGCTTATCGCAACGTAATTTAAAAAGGTTATAGCCTTTGATATGTTTAAAGCGAATTGACAGCTGGCGACCACACATTGGAATTTCAAGGTCAAAATTAGTCACGAATTAGTGCTCAATTTGTGCTAATTTGTGCCGTAGAAATCAGAGTTTTTGCTGCATTACGTAAAAAGTTATAGCATATAGTAAGTTGGTCGCCAACTTGACGTCAAGTTGGCGACCACTTAAGGAAAATATTAATATTTTGGAATGAATTTGATATCACGAATTAGTGCTCAATTTGTGCTGCCAGATGCCAAAATTTCGAGCTTATCGCAACGTAATTTAAAAAGTTATAGCCCTTGATATGTTTGAAGCGAATTGACAGCTGGCGACCACACATTGGAATTTCAAGGTCAAAATTTGTCACGAATTAGTGCTCAATTTGTGCTAATTTGTGCCGTAGAAATCAGAGTTTGTGCTGCATTACGTAAAAAGTTATAGCATATAGTAAGTTGGTCGCCAACTTGACGTCAAGTTGGCGACCACTTAAGGAAAATATTAATATTTTGGAATGAATTTGATATCACGAATTAGTGCTCAATTTGTTCTGCCAGATGCCAAAATTTCGAGCTTATCGCAACGTAATTTAAAAAGTTATAGCCCTTGATATGTTTGAAGCGAATTGACAGCTGGCGACCACACATTGGAATTTCAAGGTCAAAATTTGTCACGAATTAGTGCTCAATTTGTGCTTATTTTTGCCGTAGAAGTCAGAGTTTGTGCTGTATTACGTAAAAAGTTATAGCATATAGTAAGTTGGTCGCCAACTTGACGTCAAGTTGGCGACCACCCAAGGAAAATATCAATTTTTTTAAATGAATTTTATATCACGAATTAGTGCTGAATTTGTGCTGCGAGATGCCAAAATTATGAGCTTATATCACCGTAAACTAAAAAGTTATAGCCCTTAATTCGTTTTGCACATGTGTCTAGTTGGCGACCACACATTGGAATTAAATGTTCAAAATTTGTCAAAAAATAGTGCTCAATTGTGTTAATTTGTGCTGTAATTAACAGAATTTGTGCAACACTACATAAAAAGTTATAGCATATAGTATGTAACTATCCAACTTAACTTCAATTTGGCGGCACTCTTAAAAATATCAATATTCTGAAATCAATTTTATATCTCGAATTAGTGCTCAATCGTTGCTGATAATAGCAAAAATTTCATAATTTCAGCTGCATTATTTAAAACGTTATAGTGTATAGTACGTTCGTCAATTTGGGACCACCCGTTAAAAATATCAATTATTTTGTAAAAATTCAATGTAACGAGTTAGTGCTCAATTAATGCTAATCACAGCTAAAATTAAACTTAAAGTAAACTTTATATACAGCAAGATTATTATAAGTTTAATTATAATTATTGTGCAAAAACAATAAGCGTATATTTGATAAAGGCCATATTCCCATTATTTTCCCACGAGTAAAACAGCTGGGTATTATGTTTTCTATGTCGGTACGAGAAGAAGAAACAACTCTGTGCTGATAGGGGTATTTGAGCTTTAGCATTGAATATATGTAACGTATAGAAGTCGCGAGCCCAGGTTAATTTTTCTGCCCGGTTTCTCAGAAGAATTGTTGTAGTTCCAAGCTCCACCGCTGCGATCGCTTCAATCGCTGGGTATCGACAGCGCACGCCCCTAGCGGTCTTAGGGCGTACTAGGTTAACCAGCCATTCACCCTCCCATATACGGGAAGCTGGTATCAGCACAGTTCGGCGACCTTGACGATAAGTATTCCTTACCACTGTCTTTTAGTTATGGGCAGAACGGATCTTTTGACCGAATCGGTTCTTTTGGATCAGTTCCGTGAAATGATTCGTCCAGAACGATTCGTTCATCTCGGTCAATTCGTTCTTTTCTGTGTATGGGATCTGGCTCTTTTATCAGGTGTCGTAACTCGTTCATCCTTTAGAGTATTACGTACGTGTTTTTGTATTTGAATTTGAACATTGCTTTCCGTAGCCAGTGAATCACAGTTGCGTATATGAAACAAGATTATTTATATTTTATTACTTTTTAAGTTACAAATATTAATATATAGGCTATTTACACTCTAGTGACAGTAAAGTGTTTACATGTAGACCAACACATTTAGGGAAAAAAGATAAAAATTCAATACTACTACTGCGATTCAGTATGAAGAGAAACAAATGAAGTACATTAATTAACCCAAAAATGGTAAGTGTGATCATTTGTAGTTACTTTCCCTGTTATTTTTTAATTCATACGGTTTTTTTTAGTTTTTTATTTCCAAACTTGTGTATGTGAATATGAAAAAGCAATTTTAAACCACTACTTAACAGTTTACATTTTCAGGTATAGATACTTTTCATGTTACCCTGTTTTATTTTATCAGTTATCGTTTGCTCTTGTGAACATGCGCACGTTGTGATTACTAATTCTTCAGACTCTTGACGTCATGAATCATTTCACGAACGAATCAGACCGGGCGCGTGGCCGGTTCTCTAATCTCGTTCTCTCGTTCTCTCGTTCTCTCCGCGTTTTCTTTCTTCCGAATCTTTCAAGGTACCGGCTCTCAAAGAGCCGCACAGACTGGTATTTGAGCTA
Source organism: Bacillus rossius redtenbacheri (assembly GCF_032445375.1). Classification (NCBI taxonomy): domain Eukaryota; kingdom Metazoa; phylum Arthropoda; class Insecta; order Phasmatodea; family Bacillidae; genus Bacillus; species Bacillus rossius. The sequence goes on along the minus strand of NC_086332.1, from coordinate 86,774,636 downwards.
AAAAGCTGGCCAAAAATATTTTTTTGGGTTTTTGTGCCCAGGTGTTAATTATTCAATTAAAAACGATTTATATCAATAAAGTTATAGTTATATACATACATATAGCCCAGTTGTTTACTCAAGCGCAAACCATATAAATTATACTGGCTACAGTCTTGATTGGGTGTATAACAAAAATATATAATGAAATAATTTTTAAGTGCAAAACTAATATATATTAAATAGACACGGGTTAACAAAAGTTACAATACAACTTTATGTATATCAATAAACTCACGATAGTTATAGTTATATAGATACTCTTGGCTGATTACTCAAGCAAAACCCATATAAATTAAACTGCTTTCATGTTTGATTGGGTGTATACCAAAAAAATTAATGAAATAATTTTAAAGTACATAAATTAATAGATATTAAACAGACGCAGGTTATCAAAAGTAATAATACAACTTACAACATTTCATCATCATTATCACTATCATCAAAAGAACCGGCTGATGGTTGTAAAAAAACGAAGGCTTCCTTTTATATTGTCTGCCTTTTTCTTTTTAAGTTAGATCTAATCCCACTCAAAAATAGGTCCGAAGTTAACAAGAGCCTATTTAAAACGTCCTCATTACAATCTATTCTGGAAAATTTTCTGGAGAAGCTTTCTCTGTACTGGCGAAAATGTTTGTTCCTCGCAGCCTCTTCCGACAACTGACCAATTGGTAACAAAGCATGCGATATAATACTCGGAGCATGAGTTAATATCTTGTGGACTGTCATAGGTTGCCAGGCATAAAATTATACATAATGCTTTGCAGTATCCATTGTGTATGTACCAAATTTTTCGACATTTGTGTCGTAACCCGAAGATATCACCTCCGATATTATTTTAAATCGGAGAATCACTTCGAGATCTATCCCTGTAATGGCAGCTGCTACATTAACGTCACCGAAAAATCTACGGGATGTATTGCCGTCATTTGTATTGCCATAACCAACTTGAAGTACGTCAACCAGCAATCCCATTTTTTCCTTAAATTGTTTTTGGATTTATTCTTTGGCGACTTTTATTTTTTCTTTGTCATTTTTAGTTGTGACGTGACCTTTGTGTACTTCTGCTTTTATCTTACACGATAAATGTAAAAGGAATTCAAAGAATCGAATCTTAGCGTGCAAAATGGATAATCCGAATTTGAAAGTCTCCGGATCTTCCGTGCTTCTTATTGATAAATCATTAAAAGTTTTTGACGTGCTACCACATATATAGCAGTGTGAGTGGCTGCGTTGCACACTTTTCCGTCCACCATTGTGGGAAGTAACAAGAGTTTTATTTTTATTTTTTTGCTGATATTTGTTGCTATCAAATTTTTTGATTGATTTTCTATGTATTCAATCTCTTCGTTTGTGATGTCCTTGTTCTCTTTAATAAATCTAATTCTAATAGGCCTGCAGAATCTAGGTGACGATGGACACGGATTCTGCCAGATGACCTTTTTACCAGACATTAATCTTAAAGGCACAAGGGAACTGTCTTCATTATGTTTAATTTTTTGTTTGTATTGGCTTTGCTGAGATCCATCACATCCCCACTTAAAGACTAGCACAAAATCTTTAGTTACTTCATGACTTTAGGCATCTAATAATTGTTGTGTGATCCACCAAATCTTGCAATTTTACTTCAGCACACGTTTCACCGACAATCTTTTTTCGGGTAGCAATGTTGTTTTGCTTTTTGAACATATTTATAACAGGGGTACACATCTTTGTTAGCATGATGTGTAACTTCGTACTGACTCGTTGATAAGTTAGCTTCCACAAATATTGCCAAAGCCTCTTCCGGCGAGTGTTTTTTGGTAGTAGTACATTGACTACCAGCAGCGACTGCTTTACGAAACTTTGTTGCTCTGGTTGGAGACTTTGTTATGTGTTTAAGTACTTTAACCACATCTTTATTGCCTGCCGCACGATTACTCATTTGCGCTGCGTAAGTCAATTCATCTACAGGAACATTATTTCTAAGTTCTATTGTTTTTCGGCGCTTTGATCGATCACTTGATTCCCCGAATTATTTATTCGGTCGCCCTTTTAATAAAGGATCTGCGGCAGTAGGTAAATAAACTTCTTCATTTAACCAGTCTCGATCCTTTTCCAAGAAACGACTTTCTGTACTGTTACATGCAGTCCATTTTCGCCTGTAAACAATCTTAAAACTGTTAATGATGTTTGTCAATTCCGATAATTTCTCAGAAGGGCACTTTATAATTTCAGCTATTTTTTTTCTAATTATTTGAGCTTTGCATCAAAGAGCCTTTCTGCACTTCCTCTTATAAGCTCGTGTAGTTGTTTTCGAGTCATAGACATCACTGAAGCCTGAGAACCTGAAAATAATCAAAAAATAAAAATAAATGAATAACCGCAATCTTATCTATTAATGGTCATTATTATTTTTTGTGAAAATTGGGGACAACTTTGACTTCTCAATCTGAAAATAGACATTCTGAAGTATCATAAAGTATAACTTTGAAGTAGTATAAATGAGTACAACATGTTTAAAAACATTCACTTATGTAAAAATCACGAAACAAATTTACGTAATTTTTGTGAGGTTTGTAGAATGGCATGAACATTAAAAATAACAGTTTTAAATAAATAAAAAATGGTCAGTAAAAAGGTAAATACCTTACTCAAACACATCCATAGTAAATTATTTCACCAAAACCACTCATAACACGAAAACAACACAAAACAGTTTCGTTAGCATACTGTAATGCCGCGAACAAAGACAACCATGCCACGCGAGTGCTGGGTTCCAACTGCTTGTACAGAAGTCTGGTTAGTCCTACTGAGTTGGGGACACTGCCACATGATGTCATATTTATCTGCCTGTTTTGGGACCCAAGGCCAAAGCTAATCATTCAAGTTGACATTTTTGACTTTTGACCAGCTTTTCAGCTCAAATACCAGTCTGTGAGCCGGTTCTTTACATCGCGAACGAATCGCAAGATTTCGTTCTCTCAAAGATTCGTTATTTTCGAACGAATCGTTCACGAACGACCCATCACTACTGGGATCACTGTATGGAGGGATTGTGTACCCTAGTAACATGAAAATTAGCTGCTAAGAACTTTGTATCAGGCCTACAGTCAGTGTTGAGTTTAAAATATTATTTAATTAAAAAGTTAAATACATACTTATTTTAACTTTATTTCGCATTGATAATTTTATAGTGCCAAACATTTTGACGGGTAAGAAATGTGCGTACACGGGCTGTCAGAATACGAAAATCAGTTCACGAGGCACATTAATGTTCCGTTTTCCAGTTAAGAATAAGGACAGGGAAGTTGTTAATTATAACTTGCCAATTTTGTTTTACATTATGTATCAGTTAGATACTGTGTAAAGAAAAAGTTGACGCGAGTATGCGAGGAAGGTCCTAATTATTTAATATGAATTAGTATAGATTTCTTTTCTTTTATATTTAAAATATCCACGTTTTAATTACTTAAAAAAACTAATTAGATTACAACAAACACATAATTTTAATTTCATCATTTTGACTAAAACCGAGTGAACGCTAGTTAATTTTCGATGTAAATTTCAATAAGCGCAAAGTTTTAGCCAAGTATTACACACGTCGTCTGTTTCACATAAAATGCATTTGTTTGGCAAGCGTTTCAAATAAAATTTTAAGATTGATTGCAAAATGTACTTAATAAATAACTAAACAATAATTATTTGTGAGTAGATAGACTGCAGCTGCATTAGTATTTTTTTGTTTATTACTTTACAATATTAAGATTATAGTAGCTTAATGATCGCTGTTAAAAAAGGTCAGGTGAAAAATTTTGCGTTTATTTACCACAGAACGTACTTTGTAAGTGGATTAGTGTAAGAAAAACATAAATTCGAACTTTAGTTTTATACAAAAATAAAAACAAAAACGTGGTAAAAATTGGTCGACACAACCACCATAGTACTTTTTTTAAGTAGCTAAAACTGTTTAAAATGCTTAATTCTACTGTTGTTACCTAAGTTATGAACAATTTAAATTCCAAAATATTTTATTATGTATACAGAAAAAAAATTAGCATGGAAGACACTAGCCCAGTCAAAGTAAATCATGTGCTCAAATTCAATCCGATGTTTATGATTTTGTGTTACAGTTGTTCAGTGGTCTGCACGGAATGTCACATCAACAGTCATGATAAATAGGAAATGATAATGTAATTGACATATTTTGGGCAAATAGATGAATCAGTACCACTTGTCGGCTATGACTGTGTAGTAAGAATCCACCATTAAGAACAAAGTCAGCGTTCTCCAAGTCCAAATTCTCCCTTGTCACATGAAACATGTACGGGGTTGCTTTCTTGGTTTTGCGTATCCCAGCTTCGTCAAAGAGAGCTAAATGAAATGGAGCCAACTCATACTGCATATACATGATCAAGTCATCCTATTTTTCTTAACTTATCGTTATCCTCTGGAAAACTAACAAATTATAAATAAATGAGCTATTACAATTGAAAGTAATAGTGTAGCTAATATTCGCCAGAGTGAGAGCTTGATCTTTTCGTGACAATACTTGATTAGAATTTTTCCAACATTACTCTGTATTGATTGCTTGCCAATTACTATAGCATTGAAAAAGGTAACTGTGGCATCCCCTACTAGTCCAGTTGCTATAGACATGATTTGTTGTGATCCAGGAAATGGTGGGTGATTATTTAGCTAAGCAGAGATCTTATATTGATCTGTGGCATCCCTACTTATTCGAGATTGTCAGAAATCAAGTTGTTCAAAGATATAAAATGAATACCGCATAACTCTTCAATGATGAGCAGATGCAGTTGCAGTCATACCCAAGGTCCACTCGCTCAAGAAATTATCAGTGAATCCTCGTCCTCGTGTGAGGCTCCCAACAATTTTCATGTTACAAATTTAAGTCGGTTCTTTGGTCTGTCTGACCAAACACTATCAGTTCTTTTCTTTGAGAAAAGACCCTGATATGCAACAATTTTGAATTCTGGGGTCATCATGGACTCTAGCTTAAACATGTCTTATAAAGTCAAGTGACAGCATTTGGCATACGAGAGGCACGGTTCAGAAATAAATAGGTCAGTGGCTATAGGAAAAATGTTTGAGATAAAATTTAAAAAAAAAAAAAAAATTAAGTGAGACCATTTCAAACAATTTTGGAGATATGAAAAAAGTGAAATAATCTTTTATAGGATTTTTAATGCTCTTTCATTTTTTATTAATAAAGTTTTCTTTTAAGGTTAATCATTTACGAGATATTTCTTTAAAAATAAAAAGAAATGCCTTTTTTCTATAATTCTTTCTAGTTTCTGACTCTACCTCACTTCCTATTCATCAGGACTTTTTGTTTTAATTCCCCTGGACACTACTAAATACGTGTAAAGTGTAACAAAAATATCAGATTTAATTCGACTACGAGCGAAATTTTAGCAAATTTTGACTGGGCTATTCCTTTATTATAACTATTGCTAGTTTGAAACTTTTAGTTCAAATTGTTTTAAGATATTGCATCGTACCCAAGAAATTTAAATATTAACATGGACGACTCGCCGCCGATCCATCACATTGCCATCCGGGGCAGTTAGTGTGTGCGAGACCAGAAACCGAAGTTTCTATAACTCGCTTAGTGCATTGTAAATCAGGTGCACCCCACACTTTTATAGAATCACTTGGATCAACGGGCGGGGCGCGTGTCTTGTTGGATAAGTTTGGCCACGGGCCTGTGTGTGCGCTGGTATGTTGTGTAATGCTAGAAAAGTTACGTGTACCTAATTCGGCGGGGGAGAGAAGCTCCCCATCAGCTAGATCGGCTAGCTGGCGTGATGTAGTGTCGTGTTGGTGTGCAATAAGGCTTGTCTGTGTGCTGTAATTTCAAGTGACCTAGTTAAATTCGGGTGTGGCGTGTAGTGTAAAGCTGGGAACACAGAAACATGCTAGGGTAGTTAGCCCATTATTGCATGTAACAAGGTAGTTCAGGCCGTCACTCGCACAGGCATATCATCGTGTGGTCGTGTTGGTGATACGGTAAAAGAAAATACATAGATTAGTAAACAACTGGCCGCCTTAAGGACCGAACTATTGCGTTCCAATATAGTTCGGTCAAAGTTAGGCTAAACCAGTATTGCTGTAGCTAGCCCCCAGGCTGTTGTCTTCTATAACTGAAAAATAGAAAATGAAATTAATAAATGAATGTCGTCCTATTCTATTATTATTCGAGCAGAGAGATGCCCTCGTCCAGTATTTTTTGTTATTTATTTATGGACAACTCGAAGCTCTCCGGGGCTTAAATACCTTATCACCCGGTTCACCGCGCAAGCGCATTGATCAGGAGGGGGGAAGAAAGGAGAAGGGCGGCGAGAACCAAGGGAGGAGAAGGTAAGAGGGGGGGGGGGGTAGGACGGCGGTGGTCGTGATGTGACGTCATACGCGAAGTAAACTTCAACATTTTGTTAGTTTTTGTGTAACGTATATTTTACGTGATGCCTAAAATACCTGAACAAGTATGAACTATAAATTTTCGCGCCAAAAAAAAATTGGTTGTCTGTAAAGTCGGTTTACGGACGATAGTTTAACGTGACAACGTTATAACAAAACATTGATGAAATGATTGATCCAGAAGAAAAGGAAATATATTCGGCCTGAGACTGAGCCGTAATAGGTTTTTGCAACCAAACCATTTAGGCATTAAAAATATTATATTCTTTGAGGAAGAATTTTTTTTAATTTTTCTATGTTTTGTATGATAAAATCTACCTATGCATACCTTTTATGAATAAAATTGAATCATTTTTATTCTATTATCACTATTTTGTATGGATACAAAGGAGTGAAATGAAATCTACAATTTAATTAATAAATTAACTTTTTTGCATTAATTAATTGAAATATATTTATTACTTTTGAAATGTTGCGTGCGCCGTATTTATTTTACAAGTACAAAAAAAAAATTCGCAGCTGCCGGGATTCGAACCGACAATATTTGGATTGTAAATTAGCCATTCTAACCTCACGGCCACGAAGCCATGTTGAGATATCGATTACAGATAGTATAAATTTAAATCATTCCACGCACGATATTTGTTTGAATTTCTTTTAACTAGCATATTCTCTGTTGGACTCGAAATATTTACACGCTCGTGGGCTCATAACTATAATACGGTGTGTGATTTAGTTGATCAAATAATAACTCATGACAAATAATTACCAATGTCAAACTAAAGCGTGAAAAGTATCACACCAGCAATAAATATTTAGTTACACAGCTAAAACAATACTCATACAAAATTGTTTAAATATACTGATTTACACTAGTAATTAAAATAATACGTACTTGTAACAACGTCATTTCCTTGCGAATATACTCCCGAGGCGCGGTGTACAACAATAACCTTGGTTTGCCGCCACGTGCCGGCCGAGTTCTCTGTACCGTCCGCCACATACCAGAGAGATGCCACGCATGCGTACCTGCGCTGCGGAGGTGGACGGACGTGTCCCGGAGCAGCTCCTGCAGTCTCGCTTGTTTAGTTGTTGATAGCACTTCTCAGTGCTATCACAGCCGACAGCAGACAGTCTAGAAAGGTGCCTGTGTGCCTAGTGCGCACAGGCGGTAACAGTTGTAGCTGTACAGGTAAAGGTATTGACGACCGACGAACTCAGCGACACACGGGGTGTTAGAACCCCTGTAGCCTAGCCACGAACACGGCTAACTAGCCCCGGGCAGTGGTCAGTGGGTGCAACTGAGCGATTAGGACTGAGTGACATCAGCGACATGGACGAAGGCCCTTCAGGCAGTGGCGAGCAGCCAGGCTGGACCACAGTGTCCAACAAGAGGGCAAAGCGTGCCCACGGCGATAGAAGTGCGGACAACAGCGACGAGGAGGGCCCCGCCCCTACTCCCGCCCCCCAAGCGCCTTCAGCGCCAGCGACCAAGGTTCCCAAAATGAAGCCATTATTTGTGTTCCTGGATGCCGGGCATCAATATCCGAGGGTCTATCACGCCCTGAAATCAGCCCTGGCAGAGAAGTTTGTCTGCCAGAACCGCGGCCGCGATGAGCTCATGGTCCATACGGCCAATATCACGGAGTACCACCGCGCCATTAAGGCCCTTCAGGTCATCGGCGCTCAGCACTCCGTCCTGCTCCAGCGGGAGGAGACGCCCCAGAAGTTCGTGTTGCGTGGCGTGCACCGCCACACGCCCAACGACTCCCTACAGCAGGAATTCGCTGCAGCCAACTTGCCGGTACAAAACTTCTGGTTTCTTGAAAACCGGCAGAAACGCGAAAAATGTGACGTGCTCGTAATAGAGGTGCCGCAGACGTACGACGCCGAGAAAATCCGCGCCCTGACAGAATTTGCTGGCATGCAGATCCGCGTCGACGACTACCACCGCCCCTCAGGCCCTAGTCAATGCAGTGTTTGCCAGCGATTCAACCACGTCGGCAAGGGCTGTAGAGCCGCCCCAGTCTGCAGGTGGTGCAGTGGCCCGCACCGCGCCCCCGACTGCCCTCTGGCCGGGCAACAGGAACACACTGCCAGCAGCAGCACTGCGCCAACTACAAGGGCTGCAGTGCCTACAAAGAGGAAAGCCGCAGGCACCTTCCCCCCCAGGTCCGCAAAGCGCGCGAACAGCAGTCTCGCCGCGACATCCGCGAGAACAGACGAGCCGCGACACAGCCCGCGCCCCAGCAACAACCCCCACCGGGCTTCTTCGGTCCCCCAGGCCCCCAACCATGGGGCCCCCCGAGGCACCACCCGCCTCCGGGCTTCACGCAGTTCACCAACAACAGGTTCGAGGCACTGACACACCACGGTGTACCCAGCTACAACGAGCTGGACTTCCCTGTCGTCGCCAACAATCCCTGGCAGCGCAGGCCGCGACAAAAGCAGCCAACGAAAAACTGGACGGACCACAAGAAGGGCAATGGCAAACAACAGCAAAAACAACAACACCAACAACCGACCCCAGCTGCCCCAGCTGCCCCAGCTGCCCCGGCCAAGGAAAAACCCGCCGCGGCCCCGCGACGAGTGACGCCACCAGCAGCTGCCCAGACCATGGTTGTTGACACAGCACCTGTGTCACCACCTCCCCCACCCTCACCCGCCACCGACACGCAGGTGCCACTCCTGGAGGATGTCCAATCCTTCCTCCTGAACAATAAGTCCTTAAGGGCCAACACTCAATTGCGCGGTGCCATCGGCCCACTTTGCCAACTGATGGCAATCTGGCTCGACCCAGCGAAATCCATGGCCGATAAAATCCGTGCAACCATGGATTGCGTGTGTGCGCTCGCCGACACCATCCATGGCGGCGATGAATAATGCGGCCCCGGTTCACAACACAAACTCGGCCAGTAATTTTAAGTTAAATTCCCTCCTATTCTGGAATGCACGTGGCATTAAAAATAAATTAACGGAATTAATAAACCACCTGTATACATATCAAATAAAAATAGCAGCGATAAGTGAAACGCACTTAAAACCGACTGATAGGCTAACCATTTTAAATTATGTCATCTACAGGCGCGACCGCGATGCCAGAGGCGGCGGAGTCGCCCTGGCAGTACACAACAGTATCAGGCACTCTGCCTGCCAGCTCCCCGATTTTCAAAATTTAGAAGCAATAGGTATTAATTTGACTATTAACCGCCAACAAATAAACCTCATTTCAATGTATGCGATCCCTGGTAGGTCCCTCAGCGTGGCGGATCTGGACGCTCTGTATGGTGCGGCCCCGAGCTTCCTCGCTGTAGGCGACATAAACGCTAAACACATAGAGTGGAACTGCAGGCGCGCTACAGCGAACGGCATATTACTCTACACTCACCAGCTTAGTAAAAACTATCATGTACATGCTCCCTCAGAGCCAACACATGACTCTGGCAGACTAAATAGCATACCCGATATATTAGATATCGCCCTAAATAAGCGTGTCAACACGGGATTCGAACTCGAGGTTGTACACGACATGTCATCAGATCATTTCCCTGTTCACTTAATCTTCGATGACGCAACTGTAGATAAAAATCCACCGCGCAAAGTTAGGGATTACAAGAACGCAGATTGCAACGATTTAAACATTACTTAATGATTAATCTCCCTGACGCGGCCGAAATTAATATTGAAAATTGTGAAAATCTAGACTCTGCGATAACTGAATTAACTGTAGAAATCCAGGAGGGTATCAGCCAGTGCATCCCTGAAAAGGAGGCTAGATTAGCGCATGACGAACTGCCAGAGTACAACCGCAGCTTGATCGCACAAAAGAATCGACTGCGGCGCGAATACACGCGGCGCCGTACACAACAGACGAAACGCCGAATCAATGAACTCAAAACAGTCATATCCGACGAAATCTCAGTCTGGCGCAGCAGCCAGTGGGAAACAAAAATATCAAAACTCAAGACCCAGGACGACAGTGCCTGGGCCCTGACTAAACGAATTCTAAACAAAACGGATAAAATCCCGCCCCTACAAACAAACAACGGCGTAGTTTTTCAGCCCCAACACAAGGCACAGGCCTTCGCCGACACACTGGAAACAGCTTTCCAGCCTAATATGCAGCCCTGCGACAGGCAATTCACCGCACAAATTTACCGCGAACTTCGTGTTAAATTGCGACAGCCCACAGTCTCTGAGCCCTTGCGAACACAAGCACAAGAAATAAAGCGAGCAATCTAATCAGAAAAATGAAGCCGCGCAAAGCTCCTGGAAACGATGGCATACAAGCTGTTGTTCTTAAACAACTCACAAACGAAACACTTGAATACTTAGCGGAATGCATAAATGCAATGTTTCGATTAAATATTTTCCCCTCTCAGTGGAAAGAAGCACAAGTTATAGTCTTCCACAAACCGGGTAAAGACAAAACACTACCACAAAACTACAGACCAATCAGCCTTTTAAGCACTGTGTCGAAAGTCGCAGAATGCATTATACTAAATCGTCTCAACAGATACATTTGCGATAACAACATACTGCCTAATGAACAGTTCGGCTTCCGCAGTACTCACTCAACAGTACACCAATTAGTGCGTCTCACAGAAGAGATAACAAGTGCATTTAACGCACACGATTATGTAGTCGCAACGTTTATAGATGTAGAATAAGCCTTCGACAGAGTTTTTCATGCGGGGCTGATTTGTAAACTCTATCAAACAGGATTTCCAGACTGCTACATCAAGCTAGTCGCGTCCTACCTAGCAGACAGAACATTCAGAGTATTCACAGAAGGAGCTCTATCAGACATCAAACAAATACGAGCAGGAGTACCAGAAGGTAGCATCCTAGGCCCTGTCTTATTTAACATATACGTAAGCGATATGCCACGCCCCACACACCGCCTCGTCAAACTAGGCTGCTACGCAGACGATACGGTGCTGTATAGCAGGTCTCACAACCTCCAGCTAGCCACAGACAGACTACAAGTCGCACTGACCGAGTTCCAACACTGGTGCACGACCTGGCGAATCAAAGTAAATACAACTAAGTCTGAAGCAATTGTGTTTACCCGCAAACGCATTACTCCTGTCGAAAACAGGCCACACATTAGTTTGTTTGACGAAAACATCCCTCACAAAGATGTAGTCAAATATTAAGGCGTATAAATGGACAGGAAACTGCTTTGGCGCAATCACAGACGCCAAACGAACGCAAGCGCAGGCTAGAATCAGTGCCCTATACCCAGTCATGAGTAGGCGACGCGGCAGCACAGTCAAAAATGGCTTGCTGCTTTACAAAGCCCTTATCCGCCCCATCATAACATATGCAGCCCCTGTCTGGGCAACCGCAGCTCGCACACACTTGCCGAAACTACAGCGAATTCAAAACAAATGTTTTCGAATCGCTACAGACGCCCCAGTGTATTGTCCTGTAGAAGCTTTGCATCGCGAAACGGAAACGGAAACTTTGCAAGACTTTTACATTCGTACAACACAAACATTTTACGATAAATGTTTTAACAGTTTAAATCCGCATGTTTCATCACTTGGGAATTATGATCCAGACATAACACAAAAATACAAACGGTCCAAAATCAATCCTCGCGCATCGCCCCCCGTAGCGATGCGCGATTGGCCGAGCAGCCGGCCAATCACTGCTGCCTGCGGCGGCCGAGGCCGGACCCCAACTACGTGGGTGCGGACTGGTGGGAAAATTTCGCACATACACTTGTATTGCTGGCTGTTCGTCATAGATAGATTTAGTTACTAGCTTTTATCACACTAAAAATTTCGCGTTAAACATGCGAAACTCCTCCCCTGCCCCCTGAACAACACACACAATCTAGATTATAGGTGTCAAAAAAAATTAGTTTTTTTGGCATCTAGCTTTAAGTACACAACATTTTGCGTTAAACATGCGAAATCAACACACCACAACACCACCAGCGATAAGGACACACAGTGCCAATTCAAAACAGTGCGAAGCACACAGGTGAATGGTTGACCCCCTGGGGTTCTCTACCTGTTGTGTTAGTGCTGACCCTCATGTCTGATGGCACAGCTCGCCTGGCAGGCCTCACCTCCAGTGCCGGCTGTGTTCTGAAAGGCATGAGATTTTGAATTACAGCTTAAATTAATTAATTAACTTAAATTTTTCCTTCTTCGTAATTTTTGGGCTGGCTGGCAGCCTGGCGGGAAACGACTAAAGTCGCCCCCGAAACAACCAGCGCCACCCAAAACAATGCGGACAGCAATGTCCAAGCCCCCAACCCCCCCACATGGTAGACTCTTTTATACTCTGTCCAACTCATCTTCCAGATCCATCCTTCTGTTTTCCCGTAAGCCTCCTGCTTGATATTAATGCATGAAATTTTGCATCCCGCATGTCAGAGCCCAGGGTTTTCCCTGTGTCTATGCAGGTTTTACCTGGGCCCAACTTATCTAGTTTTAGCCTAGTATAGTCAGTGAGGGGAGTTAGCTATAGCGCCAATCGCTGCCATGGCTGGCCAATCCCCTCCTAGCACACGATGCATGCTACCCCTCCTGCATGGCTAATACCCTGCATGATTAGAGCGTATGGGCTTCGTCCTGAGACGCACTTTGTCTCCCTCCCTAACCCGGAACCCTCCCCAACACACTTAGATTTCCCAGCCGCCCTGACTCGGGTCGAATGCGCCCGCGCGCCGAATGTGGGTCAGTCGCACCCCCGCCGCGCCACAGACAAGACTCCTCGCGCACCCGCGACCCAGTTTCCCCCTACACCACCCCCCGTATCGCCCTTCCTGGCTTGTCCTCGGTCGTCCTTGACGAGGCCCCACGTACGTGCGCCCTAGCCTATTGGTCCGCGGCCCTGTTGCGTCGTTTGACGGAGAGGGATTGAGGGGGGGGCGTATCGAGCTGGCCCTACCCCCACCGCGCTCTGAAACAGATCGAACGCCCAGTTGGACTACCGGGGTTGGTTAGATGGCTCAACGGCGGATTTTAGTACCTTTAGAATTTAAATTTTAGTGCATTTTACTTGTGGTTCAAAAACGTCTACTATCTGGCCCTTTAAGGGCCCTATACACTAGCGGATATATGCTCGCCGACTTGGCTCGGCGAACATGCTCGCCGCATGGCCGCTATGCTATAACTTTTTACGTAATGCAGCACAAATTTTGTTTTCTACGGCAAAAATTAGCACAGATTGAGCAATAATTTTTTGACAAAGTTTGACCTTGAAATTCCAATGTGTGGTCGCCAACTTGACACACGTCCGCTACCACACACTACACGAGCATGCTCGTCTCTTTCTCTATAAAGACAGTCGGTGTTGTAATTTTACAATGGCTGCAAGCAGCATAGTACTGTTCGGCGTATTATTTTGTTTGGATGAAGAGCCACTAAAAAAGAAACTAAGAGTTTGGTCTAAAAGGTGGCTTGTGGGACGAAATATTTATAGTGAGATGTCACTGCTGAGAGAGCTGGAAATCTCAGAGCCAGCAGACCTGCATAATTATTTGAGGATGGATAAACGTACAGTCGATGTTTTGTTAAATATTGTAACTAAACGCCAATTAGCAAAATGAACACTGAGCTACGAGAATCAGTAAGCCCAGAAGAACGACGAATTGTTACCCTGTGCTTCCTAGCTACTGGCAGAAGTTACGAAGATTTGAAGTTCAGCTGTGCTGTTTCCCCTCAGTTGCTTGGACGAATTATTCCGGAGACCTGCTCCGCCATATTTATAGTATTTGTATTGAAATAAATGTATACACTTACTGGGCTGTTGTATACATCTTCAGTTTGTACATCATCATCTGTCTCTGCAACATAGTCTTCAGCATTCCTCTTTGTCTGCAATGAAGAAATTCCTTTGCGCACACATTCTTGGTCAATAGTAAAATGTAGTAAATTAAAATACCACAATGTTGGCTGGTAAAGATCATCACTTCCACCTCGTATTGTTTTAGATGTTTTAATTTTTCGCAGTTCACGACGGAAGCTTGCACGTAAATTGTCAATTTTTCTTCTTCACAAAGTCGATGTCGGCGTCAGGAAACATTTCTCTGGCTTTTTTCACTAGCTGTTCGTAACACTCTTGTTTGATATGCCTATTGACATATTCCTTACTCCTTATATCCCACACGGGTCGAAGAGTGCGATATAAATTTATGAACTCCTCCCAAAAAAACTTGATTGTCATTAAAAGACATGATGATGCGACAACAGACAGCAAACTCACTGTGGGCTCGGGGCGAGCATGTTGGGACCTGCCACACACTAGTGGATATGCTCGGTCCGGGGCTCGGCTCGGAGGGAACTGCCATCCGACGGCGAGCCGAGCATGCTCGGTCTGACAGAGGCCGGACCAGCCCACACACTAGCGGATATGTTCGCCGAGCCAAGTCGGCGAGCATGCTCGGCGAGCATATCCGCTAGTGTATGGGGCGCTTTAAGCAGCGGTTCCCAAAATGTGTTCCGCAGAACCATGGGGTTCCGTGGCAGGGTCACAGGGGTTCCGTGAGTCAGGACAAATGTCATATAAAGCAGACACAAATATTGTCCAATAACTTTCTTTGAAGGAGTTGGGGTTCTGCCAAAAGAAAAATCAATCATAAGGTTCCTTTGTCGAAAAAAAAAAATTGGGAACCACTGATCTATAGGACTGCAGTAAAATTATACTTTAGTAAGTTTGGAAAACTATGATTAGGAATTAGAAGGAAAAATGAAAATTATTCGGGGGGAGGGGGACCGCTTGCCACATGCCGTCTCCCCCCCCCCCCCCCCCCCCCCTCCAAATCTCTAGATCAACCAATGAAAAGGGCTGTCAGTTTTGCTAGGGGTTAATAACTCGTGCAAAATTGGTGAAATTATGTTGTCGATCTTCACTTACATATAGCATGCACATTGAGGACAATGATTCCACGATCCGATTATCCAGGAAACTTGTTTTCTCCTTAGAAAAGTTTATTAATTAAAAAAAATGCATATTGTGATAGGATTAGCCTTGATATACTTTGTTTTAGCGTACAGATGGTAAGCCAAGTTCACTACCCTTACTTTACGCTTTCGTCAGTTAATTAATTCCTATTATATTAATAAATTTTGGTTGCGGCATGTCAGCATCAGGTTATGCATAGAATGAATATTAAATTATACAAATAGGAAGAAGGTAATTACTGTTAATGGTTCTCGAGAAAAAATAAGTACTTTGCATCCGGAAGCACTTAGGGAGAATCAACTCTCTAATAGGTGAGCCCCCTTTAAAGCGGGTGGTTAGATGACATTTAGTAAAATTAAATAAAGAATGAGTCTGAATTCGGCCCACAAACTTCGACTACAGGTTAAGCACGACAAAATAAGTTAAAAAAAAATAACTTTACGACTTATGGTCTAAAATGCTTTCTAAGTCATACATCTTTCGATTTGGGGCTGAACCACATTTTTTTGTGAATAATAGAGAAAGAATTTAAGATATGACAATGAGCATCTGGAATATGTTTAATTGAATGGAGTTCTACAACCACCCGAATTTGATAGCTGTAGCAAAAATATTTAATTGAAATAATTGGGGGTACCAACATTATTTTCCACATGGTTTTTGTTGTGAGTTAGTACTCAATCAAAAATGTTTTTTATCTATTATCTATATTATTAAAAAAACTGTTAGAGGCAAAACATTTGTACACTGAATGAAATTAAAGGAAAAAAATATTGCAAATGACTATATTCTGTTAATATTTATAATGTGGGGAGAACTGGGATCATAAGGGATAGCCCAATGAAGTTTTATTAATTAATAATATTTACATTAATAATAAATAATTGTACTTAAAAATAATGTTCGATTTCAAGTAACTGTTTATTATCAAGTCACTCAATGTCTGTCAAGTTCCGCAGTTCGCACTCCCCACTGCAGCTAGGCTCAACAGTGGTTCGCCCCTTACCTCGCGCCTGTCCACACTCACAGTCTAGCGCCACTCGGTCGCCCTCTCTCGATCCCGTCGCTCCGCGTCACTCACTCTCGAGGGGGGAGACGGGGGGGGGGGAGATTGTCTCTCGTCCTCTTCATCGATGTCGCACTTCCCTTAGCTCGGAATCCGCTCGGAACACCCGCGGAGGTCGCGGCCGGCGTCGCGGCTTAAATAGTCGTGGGTCGTCCTTCCAGAACCGACCGGCTCAGTTGTGACGAGTCGCATCAGTCGCATCATCCCGGGCCGACTTGACGCCCGAACAGTCCAGAAAAGCAGCGTCAATTCGTTGCCGCGGCCCGCGTAATCCCCCAGGCCACTCAGCGACAGATAACAGCGCTGTGGTAGGACGACGCGCTTGGTGCGGATGGAGGAGGGGAGTAGCGACAACCCTTCTTATCCGGCCTTACGTCAGTGGCGGCCACGTGATATGCGATATGCGCACGACGTTAGTGGCCTGGCAGGGGCGCCAGCCAGTTCCGAACCTGGCGCTTGTCACGGTCCTGTTTGCATTCGTAACAATACATTATTTATAACTCAAAAATAAAATTTTTTTTTCTGCCTATTCGTCTGTTTGTCAGTTTGTTTGTTCGACGTCTCGGCGTCCATGCCTCCAGACTGGCCGGGCTCCGTGACTGACGCGGTGGGGCGTGGAGGGGGGAGACTGTGACTGGCAGGCCGCTATTGGCACGCGACACACACACCGCCCTCGCTGGTCTGGAAAAGGGAGGGGGCTGTCCGTGGACTCCCGCACTCCGCGGCAGCGGGAGGCCAGTAACAGTAACAGTAATAAATCATATAGCCAAGCAAATTAAGATGAAGGTAAGAAACTGAACAAGAATAACTTACAAAATTATGATTTAAAATATTTTTTTTACCTTTATCGTTTTTTTCTATATTCTACCGCAAAAGTGGAAGGCGGTCCATTTTTTTAAAATTATAAAAGATGTATCTCTGAAGCTAATCAAGCGGGATGTAAGTTATGTGGAATGATTTATAAATATGCTTAATCTACCAAGTGTTTTGTACAACTTGGTGAGGTTCCACTATTTAAAAAGTGAAATATTGTAGATATAGTTTTAACTTTCAAAAATAATATCTTCTTATCAAATCAAACTTATTTTAACATATCATAAATGATAAATAAACATACCTAAAGCTAACTTCTCTTATTCAACGTTCTCCGAAATATCACCTCTATAATTGTAACAGTAGTTAATGTTATTTTTAAAATGTTATGAAATCTATTAATTCAGTATTGGAAAAATAAACTGAAACTCAAAATATAAATATATGCTTATTATAATTATTTTGGACTTTACATCTGCGGTTAAAATAATAAAAAAAAACGGGATTAGTTTGGTTTTTGTTTGGTTAAAGGTTATTGCTATATTTACTTAGTTCTGAATTTTGACATTGGCATCCCTGTGGGAAAAGATGTGAGGGGTAAAACATTTGGGGATTTGGTTTAAGTAATACTAAGCAAACTGAGTAATCAACTAATACGTTGGATAAGAAATTTGATATCTCTACTCTATATTTAAAATAAAGATGCGAGTGTATCAAATAGCTTTGGCCAAATTAGCTGCCAGCAAGTCTGCTATATGCGCAGCTACAAAGTTCTAGGTGTGAATGTACTTTCCCCAACCCATTCTCTCTTCCCCTCACCCTAACGAAAACACACCCTCCCACCGGGAGCACTACCTGAAGAGTTTCCAGGAACTGAGGGCACGCGATCACTTATTGGCAAGCAGTCGTTAGCCTCGCATTGACGATTCCACTGTAAATTCCAACTGAATCACAGCATCGCGCAGGGCAGCCAACTTAAATGTCGGCCATCATATCACCACTGTACGATATTTAAACACAAACAAAAATACAGGAATTTCCTAATCCTAAATGACAATGAATTAAAAAGGTGATATAGCATTCCTTTCTACCGATAAATATCGTAGTCACAAGAAAGAGAGATACAGCAAAAATAAGATACTTCGAGATCGGCAGTCCCACAAGTAAATACACTTTATAACTGTTCACTCGCGAACTCGCGGAAGATTTTCACACAATATCCTTCAGATTTAAAATTAATTTTGTGCATGACAACTCAATCATGTACCTGAAGAAAAAAGGCAAAGGAAATTATAACAATTAAACTGTGTCACTCTGGATATTCTGTTACAGCAAAGATAAACAAATGTAAAGAAATTGACATCTAAAAAATACTAAGATGTTAGTGTGCAATCTAAACTGCCTTACAGCAGATGTGTTACTTTTGAGAAAAGAATTAATTATCTGAAAATTTTTGTACAGCTGTTTTTTGGAGAAGCAATAAAAAAACACTTCATAATAAAAGTTTGACCACAAGAAAGTGTGACGCAGAATAACGAGGTATAAACTTAAGTGGTCCAAATATAACTTCAAAGTATAACTTTAACATACTGTATATTTATTGCCGACGCAGTTAACTGATAAAACGCAACGGTAATTTCAACAAACGATTTATTATGATGTGAAATGAAAATTCATCCCCCTCCCCAACTTGCTTGGATGTGTCCCTTTACTGTGTCGTTAGTTTAGTGCTTTAGCGATTCCGAAGCCTGTGGTTTAGGCAACACCCGGTGCTCCGTAAGCCTGTGGTATAGGCAACCTGGCATGCACTCAAGAAAAAAATGTCACAGTGATGATAAAAGACTCCAATATCAACAACGGATATGACGTCATCGGAAGACCGGCATTGTCGCTAGCAACCAGAAGTTCGCTGTAGAATGTTCTAGGCAGTCTCGATTGCTGCTGAAGACGAATATATCAGCGCCTGATCTCGAAGAGCAGTCGCAGTCGCCCATCGGGAGAAGATCGAGCCGATGCCGCCCCGACGCTCCGACTCGCCACATGACGTCATGCTGCCCGACGTCTCTGGAACTTCGGAAACTTGTATGGTCGGACTTCATCTGTGCCTGTCCTCTTGTAAGTCGTTCCTGTAGTCTCATCACGAATGCAATAAAATCAACATTTCCAATAATACTAGAGGTAGAGACACTGGTAGATAATACCTTGGTTAGATGGACAGAGTGTGGAGGTATCACATGAACTGATTGTACCGCTGACATTTATTCACCTGGTGTAGGCATATTGCTTCCTTCTCGCCGCTCCAGTTCCTTTACCGATTCCCTTACCTCTAAACCATGTCTTGATGTAAGCTTTTGGACATACGCCATTGCTAAGCACACGTATGTCTGTAGAAGAAAACTACAAAAAACTCAAAAGACATAAAAACACAAATTAAGCAAAAAAAAATGCTGTTGTCAACAGGATATAAACACCACATAATATTCCATAACAGGAATATGGTCAACAAACAAAGAAAAAAATGGACTAACAATATTCTGTCATGGAATATATTATGTGGTTTTATATCCTGTTGACAACGGCAATGTTTTGCTTAATTTGGTTTTTTGTAAATTTCTTCTACAGACATACATGTGCTAGCAATGGCGTATGTCCAAAAGCTTACATCAAGTCATGCACTCCCATTGCACAAATCTTTCAAAGATAATATCTAAACCATGTGTCTGATCGTCTACTGGGCCTTTGACCATATCTGTAGCTTCTACCATATTGTCTATGTCGGCTGACATAGTGTCGCTATAAGATAACTATGGGTCACTAGACAATCGGCTACCAGCCTGAGATTTTCCTCTCAGCATGTATGGTGGTCTGTTATGACCAGTCATCTTAAGTAGTAATCTAGTCAAACAAGATAAACAATGACAAAAAAAAATAACTCTGCAATAATTTTAGCCTATCATTCGCCCCTCGTTATGGCGCCAGTCTGACGGGATTGTGTGTACCATATAATATAGTGTATATTTTCTGAAGAGTGTAGTTTTAAGTGTACAGTGTATCGTGTTATTTATCGTAGGTATCTACTCTCCACTCTGTAAAATGATATCGCTCCGGACGTTGATGCAGTATGTAACTATCGAAATATATAATATTTTAATAACATAAAAATACATAGACTTAAAAACAAACATACACTTGTTCTGGTAGCTAAGCGTACCCCAACGAAGTGGTCTCACCTGAAGTGACTGCCACCCGCGCTACATCCCTGTGTAGTGGGTGTTCAACCCAACGGGCGCTCCACCTAGTCCCAGTGCGCTCGCGCCCCACCCAGAGCCGTGCAGTGGATGGGGTAACCGCATGACTGAGGAGCGGGTACGTGACTGATCGCATGACCTCCCTCCTCTCCGACCGTCCAGAGCGAAGTAGGAGTGACAACTAGATTCTGGTTGGTCGGAGAACATAGGGGAAGGCGACCCGAGGGGTATATAAACCCCCGACCTTGGCTCTTAAGATGCAGATCACCAGCAGACCACTGCAGCGACCAGCGGAAGCGCTGCACTGCCACAAGAAGATGCCGTCGCCCTGCCGGGATCACCAAGAAGACCGTCACTCTGCCCGAAGAAACGCCGAAGTCCCATGGGACTTAGCGAAGGGTAAGCTGGACTTGGTCATTTTTCGTCGTCAGTCGGACATAGCTCAATTCGGGAGGAGCAACGCCGGATCACATCTAGATAGTCAGCGACTAAGTGCCGAGGTATTCAACAACGAGTAGACTATCGCATGTGTGGCAACCAAGAGACTCGTTGGAAAAGTGTTTAAGAAGGGCACTTTGTTTTCGCGTCTCCGAGACAGAGTTGGACAATAGCATTGGACAACGATACGGGCAAGTGCATGTAGATGACAGTGTGGTCAGACAGAGGCAGGCAAAGCAAGGGCAGTGAGAGACAACTACCGATTTAGACTGCAGTACATCAGTATTCACACGCACATCATATAGGAGTGTGCATTTTGAACTTACGAGACACTGGAACGTTTGTGCCATGGGCGGACAGCACGACAGCCCAGCTCAGGGGATTCATGGCCTGTCCTTCGCAACTCTCTTCGCAGTAGTCAAGGTAACTTTCGGTTCCGAGACAACAGCGCGCAAACGAAGTCCATCCACGGCGTCGTAAGGGAAGCGGGGTGCTGGATGGTCGGTGCGCTACCTCCAGTGGCGACTCGGCGAGTGACGCCCGGGACAGGACGACCCAATAAGTGTTGAGGCGAGTGTCCGACCGTATTGGACCCGACAAAACGAAGGGGCATTTACACGTAAATTTTGTTGTAAGACACAAGACGGCTTTGAAATTAAGGCTTTTAACACACTGTAATTTTTTGGTAAAACAAAGACTTAATATTTTTTTTTACAATTTGTCTTACATATTTATATTTTATGTAATTTGTGACTCGCTATTGGTGCTTAGAGGAAAACGAGCTTAAGAACTTCAGAGATTTTCTATTCTTTTGTAACACTAAAATACGCTGTCATTTTATGTGTAATAATAGTTGTTGACATGTCTTATTTATGTGTTGACAGCCAGAAAGAATATTCAAGCGTGACCAAGTCCAAGAAAGAACAATCACATTAGAAGATAAGTTGAGTGTATCGAATTAACATGTTTATTATTCTATTGCATTATTTCTTCATGTCAATAAAATTTGCTACGCTCACAAAACAATTTTCTTGTGCAGCTCTAAATAACTCCCGTGTTTCCCCTACCCGGGGCAACAAATGCACTATTTTCTTGAGTAGAAATACAAGCATTAACAATAATATTCTGCATTCTTGCTATCGAGAAAAATAATACTTGTTGGTGTGTGTGTCGCGTGCCATTAGCGGTCTGCCAGTCACAGCCTCCCCCCTCCACGCCCCACCGGCGGATTTTCAAGATGGCGGACATGATGTCATACTAACTGATGACATATGCTATGAAAAAAGTGGTGGGGTCAATCTGCCAGCAGCCACCATGAGGGAAGGATCAGTCGCCAATTTTATTATTTTTTTGCCCTCACCAGGTTAGAACCGAGGACTCCAAGTTCCATGTCGTAAATGTATGTTTTATTAAATATTTATTAAAATTTTACTAACTGAATTTTTTATGAATTATATTTTTTTTTCATTAAAATTGGATAATTAATAAAGATTTTCAATATGGCGGCCGTAACAGAAATTACAACGGTGACGTCATACTCCTAGATGACGTCTGCTGCTTAGAGCGGCTAGCTCTTAGGGTTTCTAAGCCGCTTTTAGGAATTTGTGTTCTTTCTAAGGCAAAAGTATTTTAAGATTTTTCGAAATCCAAATTTTTGAATTTTTGCGGAAGAAAACGAGAAAGTTTTCCTCAAAAAGAGAAATTTTTAATTTTACAAAATTTTTGAAAATTTTCGACGGAATTTTTTTCCAAAAAACTGGAAATTTTGGCGAATTTTGAGTATTTTTGGGTAAATTTTGGCTAATTTTGCCAAATTTTGAATGTCAAATTCAGGGTAAAGGTCAAAGGTCAAGGTCACGGTCATCCAAGATGGCCGCCATGACGCCACAATCCAAGATGGCGGTCGGCACCACAGGCACCACAGCCTGAAGCCTGCGCTCGGAGCCCCATTTACACACTACTACCAATGTTTAAGATAATATTTAGAAGGTTTACAATATGTCTGAATGAATTGGATAGTGTAAGTAAGAAGGAAGTAGGTAACTGCTCCCTGATGATGGCAACTGCACTGTCGACCGGAACGTCGCTGAATTATTCGCCAAGGACACGTCTACATCCCAGAAGCCAAGCTACTTCAGACAATGGCTGTGAAAGCCTGCGAACATTATTAAGAAGGAAGTTTTGAAAATTTTTCATTTCCAACCCTAGTTTTTCAACCTCTTGGAGTAATAGTTTGTCTCATCAAAAATTGTTTCAGCCAAAATTTTAGAAAATGTTTAAGATTATTACAATAAATTGTAATTGATTTGATAATATACCTACTAAAGGAGTTATATTTTTTTTACTTCAACCCTTATTTCCACCCCTTGAAGTAATGGTTGGTTGTATCAAAAATTATTTACGACAATAGTATTAGATATTATTTACAAGGCTTATAATAAATAAGAACGGATTAGATTGTATACCTACGTGGTACGGAGGTTATGACATTTGTGTCCTTTAAATACCGTTTTTTTAACCCCTTGTTTCAAAGAAAAGATTTTGATAATATTAAGAATTTGTACAATAAATTGCTACATATATGATAATATAACTAAAAAAAAGTTAAGAAACATTATGTTCTTTTCCACTTATTTTCCCACCCCTTAGCGTAATGGTTGGCCGTACATATTACAATTATTACAAATGAAAGTTGTAGATAATAATTATACAGTAAGCAAAAAACAAGAATGGATTTGTTATTGTACATAGTAGGAAGATTAAGTTTTTTGACGTGACAACGTCTAATAAATCGACGAACGCCGGCTGCACGCACGAAAAAGTGTCCCGTAACGCACATTGTCCCACTACGGATGTGTCCTGTTATGCTCATTGTACGCATTCGTGGCATCTCTCTTACACTCGATTGGAACAACCATCGATTTTACTTTTCAATCATGTTTTCGTCGTTTGAATTATTAATATTATGTAATTTAACGATCGTCCACCGATTTTCAGCACAATCGGTACGGTTATTTAAAAGTAATGTTGAATATTCAAATACGTTTTTTAACGAACAATGGTGTTTTACAGTTACACATAATAATTCAAATTACACCCGGGATCTTTTGCAGAATGTTTTAAAACATATCGTAACACATTATAAATAAGTTTGGTGTATTTGGGATGCGTATTTGTTATAAAATCGTGTTATAAAAACGAAATAATATTATTCCCCTACCATGCTGCCATCTAGGTGACGGACGCGAACAGAATGAATCGCGATATCTATCAGCTATCGCGGGAACCAGGCGCTCCTTAATACATATTTTCCTTTGTTTATCGCGAGGGGCATTATTATTAATGAATTATAAATAAAATTTCTTGGCCGGGGCCACAATTGCATATCATTTTGAGCACTGGAAGACATAAAAACAAAAATATTCTCGACGGATTTTAATCTTTTGGTTTTCATTGCTTATTACAACAACAATTTCGGCAATAAAGGTAAATTATTCTTGCATTTTAAAAATCTGATTATTAGTATAATTTCAGTATTTATTCTTTTCTTATTAAAAAAAAAAGTAGCATCTGTCAGCGAGTGCAGTAATAATAGGTTATGTTACAATTGACTAAAGAATTATGGTGATTCATATAATTGATTATAGATATTTAATTACAATTTATTTATATGAAAACTTGTTCATAATTATATTTAAACTTTATAGCTAAACGCCAGTTTTTAAAATTAATTACAAGTCTTCTACACGTGAACTGTTTCGTCAACTGTTTATAAAGTGAAATGAAAAGTTAATGTGGTTTTCATTGCTTATTATAACAACAATTTCGGCAATAAAGGTTAAATATTCTTGCATTTTAAAAATCTGATTACTAGTATAATTTCAAGAATTTATTCTTTTATTATTAAAATAAAATTATTCAATTTTATTCATAAAAGAGTGCAATCATTTCATCAATGTTTTGTTATGACGTTGTCACGTTAAACTATCGTCCGTAAACCGACTTTACAGACAACCAATTTTTGTTTTATTTCAATTTTCTTTTTAATTCCATGCAACAATCGTTCATCTTATAAAAATATTGTTTCATACAAAAGTTTTAGATAACATCTAAAGTTTAAAAAAAATTTGAACTGATTTGATGGCATACTTACTAAGGGGAGTTATTAATTTTTTGTCCTCTAGCCCCGTTTATCTATCCCTTACAGTTATGATTGGTTGTATCAAAAATGTATAATGACAAAAATTTCGCAATAACTTTAACGAGATATAATAACACTATACGGATGCAAGGGTATAGCGATTGTTCTATTTTTTTTTTTTTTTAAAACAACCTTTCCCATTTAAACCCATAGGTTAGATTTTTGCCATTAACGAACTCTTCCAGTATCAGTTTGTAAATGATCTGCGCAAAATTATGGTAGTTATCGTGGCCATAAGAAGTTAACATATATATATATTTTTTGATTTGGGGATGGTTTGGGGGACAATGAACCACGAAAAGAAAAACTTAAAACACTTTTCCGGAAGTTGCGACATGGTAACAGATGAATTCTTTGAAATATACCTAACTAGAAAAAATGTTACTATTATTTTTATGATATAAATGGTAGCAAAATTATGCCAGTACAATTGCATACAAACAGCATATTTTTTTATTCACTTTGATATTAGTTATGGAATGAACTTCTTGAATTATAAACGAATCCCACGTAAACAGAAAAATTGAACAGTAAGGATTTTAATGAACAAACCACTTCAGAGTCACTACAGAGAACTGTTTAAATAATCAGGATTCGTTATGTTCCTTGTATTTTTATCTTTATATCCATCTAATACATCAACACAACCTGACATAATTTACTCCAAATTCCGATTGCCGTCATTATCAAACCAGAACAACCGCAAAATACACATGCAGAGAACCACGAGCAATACTGCCTGTGCAAGCGTTTATGCAGCCGGGGGAAACTTTACAATAGCCTTCCGTATATTATAAAACAAATTTAAAACTAAATTAACTAAATAAATGTAAGAACCTACTTCTATATGAATGGAAAATTGTGAGTCCGAGTCCGAATTCACCTAAAGTATACACTTATACGTACTCGTCCCCGGCAGTGTCATCACAAGGGCTGTGTACTTATCTCGTATTTCCAGTTGAAAACACGTCGTCAATTTGAAAAACTTGTTGTAGGTTATATTTTATAATACATTTAACTAATCTAAAATCTCGAAAATTCATAATAATTTATTTACCGGTGTTAATAAATTATTAACAAAATTAAATTTTTAACATTTTTATAAAGAAGTTTCAACAAATACACATGTAGCCAACCGATCGTAACTACAAAACTAAGGTATAATAATCAAGTAAACTGCTGTAAATTTGTCTGATAGCAATAAAGTGTTCAAAATTAATAATTTCAGCTAAACGTTTTTTTCTCAATAAAATATGCGCTTAAAAATAAATTACAGACATCGTTTTCAGCTGGCTAGTTCCATGTGTAGAGTCCAAACATTGAACGTAAACATAATGCTATTAGAACCTACTTCAATTAATTAAGTCATTTTAATACAATTATGTTTATCTCCAAAACGGTTGTAGTCAAATTAGTATTATATGGGTGTTTGTATTAAGGCTAAGATCCTTAGTTTTGCAGCCTCCAAGAAAATTATTTCTCCCATGAATATCGTAGTAGATAAAAAATATATAATCGGCAGAATTGTAAATAAAACTTTGAATTTTGTAAATAGGATGATAAAAAACCGGGTAGATTTTTGTTGTAAGTCATTTATGATTTGTGGTGTTCTGTGTCATCAATAGAGACAAGATTTTATGGTTTGATTTTCAGTCCATTACGTTTTTTTTTTTTAAAAAAAAAGAGGATTTCAGTGTTACTGTTTTTATTTTTATAAACTGTTTTGCTACACTTACTCCATCAAAGCAGTACTAAAATTTATCTGTAATAAAATATAAACATATTTTATATTTGTATTAAATTGGTCCAAAACAGATAAATTCAGAACAATAAAAATTAATTAGAGCATTTTTGTTTAAAAAGTGATTCACTTAGAGATTCACAATAAAAAAAAATAATTTTTCTGATCCATGCAATTTGATACAATTTTGTGTCTGGAAAAAACGACATTTCTTTAATTTCAAACATTAAAATATTTTTTTATGATTTGAATAAAGTTTTGGTTAAGTAATACTTAATTCTATGATATAACTTGCACCTCGAAGCTGTACAGTGGACTAACTTGCATTTCGGTGTTATACGGTGTTTTGACATAAGTACTTTTCTGTGTTATTTCGGTTTTACCGTTATTCACCATGAAATCTTGTCCCTACTCCTAAGTTACGTTTATGTCCTCGTGAATTCATATTTGAAAAGTGAAAAATTACTTATGTGTTAATGACAAGATCCATAAAATAATTATATGTTCCGTGGACCAAAAATGAAATGTAACGATACTTGTATAACTAAAAAAAAAAAAGTCAGTATTTATTAATATTCAATGAAAGTGTAAACTTCTCGATTATGTAAAAAATTTATTTAATCAATTTATATTTAAATTAATAACATTTGCATTTCTATTTTTTTATTCCATCTGTCCTTAGACTTTATTCAATTATACACTTAGCTAAACAATTTGTACTGTTCCGCAATATTTCATTATTTGTCAATTTTAAAATGTAAATTTGACATGCAGCAATAACAACTTCTAAAAAAAAATATTGTAAATAACTACATCAATGACTTATAATTATTGTACTTCCTCGCTCCTAATCACTTTAGACTCTGTTTCGAGTTCAACTAAGTCCTTACACTTTTAATTTACGTATATAATATCGGTAGTAGTAATTTAGACACGCCTTTTCCCCATTAAGACCACCCAGACCCAGATGTAAATCAATATATTTTTTCATGTGTGAACGTATCGATTTTATTAATTTGTTTCATGGAAAAAGGGGGGGGGGATAGTAGTATAGTTTGGGGGGTCCTGGCATAGAGTTTAAGGGTGAGGATTGAGGATGGGTTCAATGACAGATTGCTCTGACGTCACGACAGCCATCTTAAATGACCTTGACCTTTGACCTTGACCCCGGTGGCCATTTTTGATACGCTATCTTGGATCCGCCATCTTTAAATCAAGCACCCGCTCACTAATACTGCACTTTTCGTTACGCCCACCATTTTGGACGTATATGACGTCACCGTCGCCCTGTTCGTTACGGCCGCCATATTTAATCCTAATAACATGTCCGCCATCTTGAAGTTGATTTCACAGTCTTTTTTTAGATTCTGATATCATGTCCACCATTTTGTTTTCATCTGCTGGAGGCCAATATCTTGGATGACGACACATCCGCCATCTTGGTTTTTTCTGTTTCCATGAAGGCCGCCATCTTGGTTTTTTCCAACCTAGAGATCAGAGCTATGATGGTTCGAATCACAGCGCTTCTAATGTATTTTGTAAACAAATTAAATTTAATCTTTCGATAAGGACCATAATAGCTTTGGTAGGTAATGGAATATCGTCCTTATGTGATGAGACAGAGCGACACTGGCGCTATCTAGTAGTAAACAGCAGAAACAATGACGTCGGTATCCAAGATGGAGGCCTCTATGATGTTCAACTATGTAGCGGTGACCAAATTTGCAAAGCAGGAAAACCTGTAGAAGCACTAAGCCTTTATACTACAGTAGGTAATAAGAAAACACTTCTTTTTTTCAACATGGGGAGGAAAAATGTATTACTGGCTAACTTATTGTACGAGAACAGCTATGTACAAGAATAATAGTGTCATCTCGTACATGAGATTATTTAGGATTAGCACGCCATACTAGTCAAATAATAAATAACTAAAAACTTTCTTGCATAACTTGCAAAAGAAACAAAAGCTGAGAGTTTTTGCCACCAACCCACCGCGGTAAAACGTACTATATATGTTTATCGTATATTTGTTGGGTTATTTATATATATGTACAAAATAAATATTTATTATACTTATGGTGGTTTGAACTCGGTTACTTACGGGTTTAGAATTGAAAGGAATCGAAAATACTAATATTTAATATTTTACGCGCTGTTGATATTTATTATCTTACGGGCTCTACGTCGAAGAAGTGTGTCTCGTCTGTGTGTTTGTAGGAAGGGACTGAGAAAGAGCAAGCGGGAAGCTAACTGCTCTCCGAGGTCTGCAATCTACTCCCTTCCCCCATCACTCTCTTTACGAACTGTTGTAAACGTGACAACCCGCTGGGCGATCGAAATCTAGGAAAATAAAATCCTCTTTCCTTCTTTCTTCCACCCTACTTGACAAAAACTAAAAACTTCAGCGCTCAGCTCTACCTTACAGCAGGTGCTATCTAATGAAGACGCAGATAAATATGTGTGTCGTTTTTTTGTCTTTACGCGCTCGGGAGAAAGTCTTAAAGTCTGGATAGATATAGACCAGTAAATAATGTGTCACAAGGAAAGCAGCAACACACGCAACACTATCGAGAATTATTATATAGCTCATTGCAAAGCAATGTAGCACACTTCAAACCCATTGGCAACCACTTATCATCTGAATTCAAGAAAATAATATAACAGAATGAATTCTTCTATTCAGCGTCACAGTGCAGAAGTAGATGTACCAACACAAAGATGGCTGAATTGGCAATAAAGCCATGCTTAAGTTATACTTTTAATATCCTCCTGCCAATTAGGTGAGTAACATTACCACGGGCTTAGATGCTTGTATGCATGCACTCAGCAATAATAAATCCCCAAACAAACCGATTTTAGGAGACGTGGCTTAGCACTTTAACTAGATTTTCCTAATACGCTGACTGCTGCCAACGGAGGTGGACATGTGTAGGCACTGGCCACTTTATCACCAGTTTGAGGTACTATTTTTTTTCCCTATGGAAACTTGTGTATATAAATATACATAGAATGAAACAACAACGCTATTTATTACATGGAAGGGAACCAATATCTTTAGACAATAGAGGGCAGGCAGCAATGCCAACCTGCAAGAATTTAAAATTCTGAGATGACACATGTTTACTTGGGACATTGTAGTTGAGTAACTAAAATGTTATTTCAAGTTCAATGTAGCCTATTTATCTATCTATACTTGTCATTCTAATATAATGCTATATGATTGCCTTCCAGCAAACAATGTATTTCAAATAGATAAACTTGTTTATCAGAACACGAAGACGATTCACTACATTTCAAGATAAAAAAAATTAATGTAAAGATAAAGTAAACCACTTAATTCTAAAGAAAACTGTGAGAGGAAGAGACATAGCCGATTCAGTTGTTAACTGGGCAACTTAAAAATTTATTTCTCTAGTTTGAAATTTTTCTTCGCCAGTAATTTTCACAGACATGGGAATTTTGGGAGTTAATTTAATAGAAAAATATGGATTTAAAGTAATAGATTTTTGTTTATATTTTTACTTGTAAAAAATTATATACCTAATGGCTATACTGGACATACTCCTTCACGAAATCCTTGTTACGGCCCTGATGGGATAAACAAGACTGATCCTGGACAACGCATCATGTGTGAATGTAACCTCTATGCGCAAGGCACTCATGCATTCGTTTCATCGTGCTGAGTGAATATATGTTAGTTTAAGTTGAGATATATATCTTAAACAGTATCTTATCGCATACAACATAGGTTGGTTCTGCGCAGCTGACCTTCGTTAAAACAGCTAATGTCCTGCAATCTGATTTCTCTTTATTAAATACCAAGGCGATTATTTTTATTATATTTTAAAATTTACTAAATTGTGACGTCCGGCGGCCATCTTGGATGACATTGACCTTGACCCCCGCGGCCATCTTTGATCCGCCATCGTAGTTTCTAGAACATTTCACCATCTTGTTTTCTAGAATATTCCGCCATTTACAATTCTATAAATTTCCGCCATCTTATGACGACATAGTTGCAAGTTTTGTTATGGTCGCCATCTTGAATTCCGTGTTGCACTTTTCATCACGGCCACCATCTTGAAAATCCGTACTATTGTTCATCAGAATAAATCAAGAATTTTTTTTAAAAATCTATAAAAAATTAATTAAATTTGAATAAAAAGAACTTCTATCATTTAGAAATTTGACAACCAAAGTGCAAAATTGTAATGTTTATTCTAGAAATACAAGAATATTTTAAAATTAATAAAAATTTAATAAATAAAATTTCAGTAAAAAAATCCACTTACGTCGTGGAGTTTGGAGTCCTCGGGTCTAACCCAATGAGGGAAAAATAAAAATGATGATGGATATCCTTCCTCCTCGAAGCCATCGGCAGACTTACCTCCTATCACTAATACCAGGGTAAATATTACAGCAGGTAGTATGACGTCATTGCGGCCATATTTTTTGCCTATGGGAGGCCGCCATCTTGAATCAGAAATATTGTTTTCTTCTCTGGTGTGCACTGCCACTATATCAGTTTAATGTTTGCTCGCTAGAGTGCAGTAATCATTTGTTCGCAGACGCCCACTATCTTGAAATCTGTCCGCCATCATGGAAATCTGCAATTTTTAAGCTAACATTTCTGAACAAATTCCAAAAATTATCAAAAAAATTGCTTGTTAAATTAACGATTGAATCGGTCACCTTAGTTCGATTCTAAAACAGTGATAGGAGTAACTAAACCTTAAAATTAAATTTAATTCCGTTTCCCAATACTTTTCATGGCGTTTATTAATTATTTTCTATACGAAAAACGACTCTATACAAGATACCTGTCCAATAAAATAAATATGTTTTTGCTGTGCCTACCATGAAAGAATAATTTTTTAATGCATGGAACACCTAGTTCACGTACAATGCTATATGTATTGGTCAAGAGTCACCGAACCACGAGACCAATCATGTCCTGACTACAGTCTTGGCTATGCACATTTAACGAAACGACATGCATTCAACAACAAAAAAAGAACACACAGTACACACACTGAACATGTAATACATGCACACACACATATCTCACAATGAACATGCAATACACACATGTAACACAATGGACACGCATTCACGAGAACTCAGTAATATGTAGTAATGACAGGTTAGAGAAATAAAAACACCACATAATCACAAATAAAAATTCTTATTACATAATTTCTACACTACTACAAGAACAATTAAATTACTAGTGTTTCTAGATATCTGCATCTGCTACCCACGAATTAAAGCGAGGTGGGAAGCACCCTCCCTACTTGACTTAGGATCATCAATTTCTTCATTTGAGACTCTTCTCCACCAATTATGTATCGGGATACATTGTAGGCTGACTCTCTTCGGCACAGTAGCCACCACGAATAGGCTGGTGGTCCAAATCTTCGCGGTAGTAGGTCCTAGGTTTCGATTTGCGAATGTGGGTCACACAGAAAAGTTGTGTTTTCCAATTCGCAGTGAAGCCTTTCTTGAAGACGCCTTTCTGCTTGAATGTTTGCACAATGCCATTGACGTTAACTTTACGCTTTCGTGGAACATTCTTCTTCGTGTTGTTAACACTTTTCGAAGGAGATGATGATCCTTCACATCTTTATACTTCATTTTCGTGGTAGAATGCACCGTAGAATTGTATTAGCTTATTAGTTTTAACAGATATCTAGCCACTTGTAATTTCTTTTAGCTGTGAACTGTCGCCTAATCTTTGTCCGTAAACTTCTGTTAAACCTTTCTACAACAGAGGATTTGACATTACTAAATGTAGAGTAGTGTCTGATGCCAAACTTCTTCATCAAAGCCTTGAAGGTCACATTGTAGAATTATTTGCCGAGATCCGTTTGCAGGTGCGAAGGTACAAGACCATTATGCAAAATATTTGCCTTGGCTACATCGGTCGCATTCTTTGATTTCACAGGTCTGGCCCAAAAAAACTTGCTATACACATCGGTGACCATAAACATGTACTTGAAACCTTTATTCATTCAGGATATGGTATAATTTCAACAAGGTCCTCCTGGAATAAATCATCAGATCCACACATTACGACTTTGTGTTGAAGGTATTATTGTCTTGCAGGAGCGTGAAGTTCGCGAGCGATTCCGATTTTGACTCATTGTATGTAGCCGGCTTCCCTTAGTTCTTCGTGTATGGAGTCTATTTCGTTGATGTGCGAATAGTTTCCTGCACTAAGCGAAGCAAGTAAAAGTCTTAGCCTGTCGACCAAGTCATTTGAATCGTCCCACTACACATAGTCTAAGTTCTGTCCACTTTCTAGCTTTTTAAACATTCACCATGTCCTGCTAGTTCACTGAAGAGTTTGTTGAGAATGTCAAGTTTTTCATAATTTTTGTCTTTATATATGCCACTTTCTGGATTATTAAGCAAAAATGCGCATGAGTTAGTTCTAGAAGTTTCTTGTACTCTTGCAAATCTTCGTGGGAATACACAAAATATTCACATTACGAAGTTATTACATAAAACTATAAACAACAAAATAGTAACACATTTTACCTCAAATATGAACCTAAGGAAGTTACAAAAATAGAGCATACATGATGTCCAGTTTTACATTAAAAAAAAGTTAAGCAAGTTGAGTATGTACCACACAACAGCTGTTCAATGGCACAAGTGGTGCAGTGAAAATCGTCTAGTATGACTCATCTTACATATAATTCAGGTATCTGAGAATTCTTGAGAATTCGATGACATCATTACCATCATAAACGATGGCATAAATGGAAGGCCTACCATCAACAGTGCTTACCTCGATGGCAGCATTGGTGACAGCTCCAATGATCCCGATGGTGAAGACGGCGGTGACGCAGGTTCTTTTGGCGACAGTGTCAACAGTTGGCCCTACTCTTCCATCACTGCAGGAGATTTCGAGGCATGCAATATCGACAGCAGGGCAGACCCTGAAGACTTCCGCGACTGACGTTTCACCGATGTTGCAATGGTTGTCAACAGTGCCAGCGACGATAAAGGAAGCAGCAACTGAAGGTGTTCCATCATCCGAATTTACGTACTGTGACATCAAAAACTTGAAAATTCGTGATTATGTAATACACAATTGTAATAGTATATCTGAACGTATTAAATATCAGTGCAGCAGATTTTGTAGTAAGTTTATACACAACTTAAGCTTGAAAAAGCATATGTGGTTTTGCAAAGTACTTATTAAACATTCATCGGGTCAAACTGTATATTCTGTGACAAAGCAGTAGCAAATATTCCAAGTGCAAAACATTATTAAAAATACCACTGTACTTTCAATTAAATTCGAGAACTCTGTATTGTGTGAAAAATGTGATGTACCAATTAGTCGACTTGATAAAACTGAAAAAACTTGTCAAGATATGTAAATGACTCGCTTCATAATCTAAGAAGACTGTATGTATCGAGAAACGCTAGTAATTTCATTGTTTTTGTAGTATAGTAGAAATTATGTAATAAATATTTTAATTTTTAATTTTGTGGTATTTTTATTTCTCGAACCTGTCATTTCTTCCTAATACTGAGATCTAGTGAATGCATGTCCAATGTGTGCATTGTGTGTCAAGTGTGTGTATTGCATGTTCAGTGTATGCACTGTATGATCTTTTCGTTTGTTAAATGCGTGTCGTTTCGTTAAATGTGTGTAGTCAAGACTATAGCCAGGTCATGATTGGTGTCGTGGTTTGGAGATGCTGAGCCTATACATATAACACTGTACATGAACTAGTCGGAAGGTATTCCCTGCATTGAAAAATTAGTCATTCATGGTAAGCACAGCAACAACATAATTATTTCGTCGGACAGGTATATTTTGTTTTAACCTTTAATTACTCATATCACTGGTCGATAATCGAACTAAGGTGATCGGTTCATCTATTATTTAAACAAGCAATTTTTTATGATTTTTGAATTTTTTTTTAAATTCTAGCTTAAAATTACAGATTTAGAAGATGGCGGACAGATTTCAAGATTTCGGGCATCCTACAAATAAAAGAATACTGCACTCTAGCAAGCAAAAATTAAAAAAATATAGTGATAGCACACTTAAGCAGGTGAAAACCATATGTTGGATCCAGATGGCAGCCTTCAGTAGATGAAAACAATATGGCTGCCATTAATTCATACTGTCTGCCGTAATATTTACCTTAGTATTGGTGGTGGGAGGTAAGTCTGTCAGTGGCTTCGTGGAGGAAGTATCCGTTCATATTTTTATTTTTCCCTCATCGGGTTTGAACCAAGCTCCAAGATGTATTTGAATTTTTATTAAAATTTTACTTATTAAATTTTTATAAATTAAAAATTTTTCCTGTATTTCTAGTATAAAAATTACAATTTTTCAGGATGGCAGGCAATTTAAAAATGGCAGAAGTTCTTTTTATTAAAATTTAATTAATTATTTTTTATAAATTTTTTCCCGATTTTACCTGACGAATAATACGGATTTCCAAGATGGTGGCCATAACGAAAAATGAAACACGGAATCAAATTTGGCGACCATAACGAAAATTGCAACGATATCGTCATAATATGTTGGAAAGTTCTAGAATTTAAAATGGCAGAATATTCTAGAAAACAAGATGGTGGAATGATCTGGAAACCAAGATTGCGGAAAAACAAAATGGCAGATCCAAGTTGGCTGCCGGAGTCAAGGTCGAAGTTAAAGGTCAAGGTCAACCAAGGTGGTCACCGTGATGGCGGACCTGCTCCACGGCTCCACACCCTGAACCCTGTGCCAGGGCCCCCTTTTATATACTATTCCTATGTCTAACATATCTTTAATACCAAATGCAAACACACCCAACATGTGAATATTTTTTTCACTTTTCAATGGATAGGGGGTTTCTTAATCTGTGCGTTATCGTTGTTCTATCTTAAATTTGAGGGGATTTTAACTTTAGTTTCTCTTGACTACTATGCATATTAGTTTTGATATAATGTGGCACAAAAATAGTTCCAAACGTCCTAAAGTTTTGCAGGTGTAATAGTAACAAACAGTTAAAGGCCTTCAGGCTGACAGAAATACATGGCAAATTCACAACTATTGACTGCAAGACGTATCTAAAACTGCGTAAAGACCTGTCGAGTGATGCAATTTTAACCAAATGTGAGCTGCAAAGTGTGGTTTAATAGTAAATATTCAAAATGGCGGGAATTATAGACTTTCAAGAGGCCAATATCTTAGTTACCAGGTGATCTACATAGATTTGGTAGAACAACATTTCTTTAAAGCTGCTTACGATATTTTCATACTCTAATGCTGTGAATGGCTTTTAATGATCACATTAAATCCCTTTGTATGATTGTTATTTTTTAGTTTTGTAATTAAGTGTAATTTGTTTTATTTAATTAAGGAATAACTGTCAAAACAGCAATAATCACCTTTATTTTAATTTACGTCAATCCCCATAATGCATAACTACTAGATGTTCATTTCGGACATTCTTCACTCATTTGGTGTAGTTATCACGTCGTAAAAGTGAGGTCGTCATATCAAGACTCACAAATGCGTGACGCCTAGCTAAAGGTGCGCACCAATGCTTGCTCTTAGAGGCGACTTCTAACTGAATGCGCGTGTTTTTATGTATTTTGTTTTACTCCGGCTTCATGTCTAGTCGACGAAGTCACTGGAGATGGTAACTCACAACAACGAACACCAGAGATGCCACCCCAATACACAGGATTGTTAAAAGTCGTTTTTGGCTTTCTATAGCTTCCTTGGAAACCAAGACGGGCTCATTCCTTCTCAGACGTAGTGAATATGAATATCGTGAAACGGAATTTTTTGTTCAGCTTTCTGACTGAACACATCGTGGCAGAGACCGAGTTTCATGTAGGCTACAACCAAAATAACGTATTTGAAATATACCCCCTCCCCCGATTTTCGGATGAACGTCATAGCTCAACCACGGCAGAGATTAGATATATGTCAGCTGTGATTGCCGTGTCTGCACAGGTGTAAGCACTCGACAATGTCTGGCCAGAACTTATCACAGAATTAAGGTGTGCCGAAAAACACTCGAAATAAGTTTTTTTTATTTACGTAAGTTCTAGATGGAAAAAATTTTGTGGAAAAGACGATAACGCCGAGCAGGTGCGGCGGTGAGCGGTGGTCGCCTTCTTTTCGAGTATAAAAGAAGAGGAGCAGCGTGCGGCCTTCGAGCAGCAGATCTCAGTCTTAGCGCCGTGAACATTCCCACAAACATGCGCGTCATCTTCGCAGTTGCCCTCCTGTCGTCGGCCGTCGTCGCCACTGACTTCGACCAGTGTAAGTACATTCCTTCGTCATACTTGTTTCGAGGCTATAACTTCAACCAAATATCGTTGTAGTACAACATGGGAAACTCTGGCCGATTAGCATTGGCAGAGCTCGAGACAATTTACTGCATTGCTTTCAAGCTGTTTTGCACGCCGCGCCGCTAGATGCCACTACTGTAACTAGTTTCACGCATTAAAAAAAAAAGTAGGTACACTCTACACCGCCAGGTTCGCTGGCATCACATGTCTCGCGTTTTTCTTACCAGTTTCCCATATTGACCCTATTGCAATATTTTCTTCAACATAGCATACTTGCCATTCAAGGACGATTGACATCTATGCCCGTCACATCGGTGGACATGGCCGAAGATCCCGGGGTGGAGCCAGGGTGGCCCGGGCACTCTCTTGAATTAAGGAGCCCCTCACTGAGGGGATCCGGGCCCCCTGGAATTAAGAAGCCCCAACTGAAGGGACCCGGGACCCCTGGAATTAAGAAGTCCCTCTCTGAGGGGACCCGGGCCCCCTGGAATTAAGGAGCCCCAAACTGAAGGGGCCCAATTGCGCTTGAAAAATCGTGACTGTGAGACGGGATTGATAAACTTCAACGTCAAAACTGCGTTTTATGGAAAATTTCTGTATATTTTAAGTTTTTTACCTTATAGTAAGCATATAGGCCAAAACGTGGGCAGTACACAACGTACAAGCATCCTATCCAGAGATTACTTGTGTCGGGTAAAACACACGCGCAAAACTCTTGGGCCTCCCCTCCTCTCCTTGCGAATCCGATAGATTGCGCCCCTTCCGGTGGGTGTGGGTCCCAAGGGTGCACTCCGCGTACTATATTTATTAACTTAAATTTGGTGACATTTTGAATGTGCTAACTCGTAGCATCAATTCTTGGTAATTTGAGTAATCATAGTTAAAACTTAAATATAAACTCATTTGAAAATGTATTTTAAAAAAAACCTTCATCTGCACCTTACGGATTTCACTAAGCCGTGAAATTCAGTAAATGTTTAAAACGTTTCTGGTAGGCCCTATTTGTATTCGTAGAATTATTAACAAAAAATGTTGGCATGATGACCACGTGTGACAGAAATTAAACTACTTGCTTATTATACTATTAGGTATAGAAAACACAATTCTCTTTGGTTGTGGTCGCACATAATACAAATACATGCAAGTATGCGAGCGCTAAATTATGTTATTGCGTAAGTATGCAAGTGTACAAGTATGCAAGTGAGCAAGTTTGTAAGTGTGCAAGTATGTTACGTCATCTCTACCTCTCCCCTGCCGTCTCCTCTTCCAGTTCCCCCCACCTCGTACCTAACTATTCCCCTCATGCGATCGGAATTTTCCAAACCCTCGAATATTGTCGCCCTCTCAGCAAATAAGTTTCGCTTAAAAAAAGGCCAACTCAAGGTTTTACGTCGCACAGTTGCCCCCAGAACCCCACATCAATACTTGCTCGGTGCTCTATATGCGAGTTTTGCCGAGGTAGAGTTCCAAGCCTCGGTCCTTAGTTTTCACGGCTACCGAAGTTTGGAAACTCTGTGAGTGTTATCGGGTGCCCAGAACATGGACGAGATGTGCCAGCAAATCGCTCTTCAAGTAGGTAGCATAGCTTCAAAATAATAATCGGCTGGCAACGGTGTATCCAACTCACAATTGATAACATAACAGCAATGTAGAACATGGGTCATATGCGCAAGATTAGATTGCCATGTTATCGAACCTGTTTACAACTAGACACGTCTGTCTATACAGAGGTTATGTGCGTAGGAGGGAAACAAATATATTTCACTTCTGTTATGGATGCATGACGCAAAGCGAATTAGAACAGAGAAGGGTGCCATTTTTGCGAAAGTTGGGAAATTATGGTATCATATATCAAAGAATGGCTAGAAATTTCCGAGATAATATATTGCTCCGGTAATCCTTGCTTTTAAAATAAAGCATTTCAGTCATTTGCTAAATGTGAGTGGCGATAAATGTAAATAGAAAATATTAACATATGTTCGAAAATGGAATTGTTTTTCTAGAAATTTACATGATCAATCATAACCTACATTAATGTATGCCTATATTTTAAAGAACTGTGTTCATGGGTTGCTGGTATGCTGTTGCGAAATAATTACCAGATAGTTAAAAATATTAATTTACTAACTCTATCAATGTATGTCAAATGCAACGCGAAATTTCATTGGCTAAAATTAATCCATAAGAAATAAGTTATTGGTCGACGGTGCAAAAGTCGTTTGCATAACTTACCATGCTCTCGATTGTGTTTTTAGTTGTGAATCCAGCTTTACGGTAGCACAAGTGGCTCAAAGTGCAATTTTAGACGAGACTACATCAGCCCGGGAGGTGAAGCGGCCCACGACAGGCGCTTGTGACTGAAGGGGCCGCGATGGCGTATGGCTGTCATGCAGATACACGCAGATCCAGGTTCGATCCCTGACTTCCCCTAACCAGCCATGTTTGGTATGCGTGAGGAAAACCTGGTGGTTGAATTTTCGTAGGCAGGTCCGTCAGTGTCTGTGGAATCTCCCAGGGGGAGTCGTCTCCAATCAAGCAGTGGCGTATGTCGAAACTGTATACTCGTTTAACTCATACCAGCCAATTAAATGATCAAACCGTATTTTATATTTTAAATTACACTGCTTTAGGCGATTTGAAAGATGATGAGAGTGAATTTTTACGATGCGCGATCCCCATGTAACGTAAAATTAAAAGAATTTAAAAAAAGGCTACACACGAAAAAATGCTACATCAAAATACAAATTATATATGTGCTTTTAAATCTTTTACTTTAATATTTGTTGTTAAATAATGGTCCATATAAATAAAATATTTATATTGTGAATATTAGTGATAGAAATTGTGTTTATAAACATTTTCAAGTGTATTTACATAACTGAGGTTATGTTTCCGTACATATAATTAATTTGCATTAAAAATTTTACATTAAAATTTAATAAATAACCAAAATTTAAAAACATAATAAATATTCTGTATATTATTTTGATTTTTATTATTAATTAAAATTTACCTCATTTATTTTACTGAATTAAATTATTACTTTTATACACGCGTTTATCTTAATATTGATTACTGAGTATTCATTTAAATATTTTAATTTGATTGAAATTATGCTTTACAACCGTATTTATAATATCACTGCAGTCATTTTATTATTTTATAGCTAAACCTGGCCACGCTTCGCTGTGCCTCAGTCTGAAATTAAATGAATAGGAATATAAATCATAGTATTCTAGCGAACTTAGATTCACCGAGGAAACACATCATTAAATTTAATACCCTTCTTTGCGATGCTGTTGCTATCTGTGGAACAAAAGGGAATAAAAAAAATTCTGATAAAATATGTTTATTTTATTTTAAATATAGTGGATGGACTACATTTTTTGTTTGTCCATTTTCTCCATAAAATGTATACCGATTCTTGAGCATGCGACGTACGTGAGAGAAGCATTTGTTTTCTATATTTAAACCGCATACTTGCTAAGATCGCCCTTGCGCTTTATTGACAGTCATAGCAAACGCAAGGCGTGGCAATTAAAGCCATCTGAACTCTAACACTATGTCAGTCGGAATGACTGGTATTCGTGGAAGAAGTACGTCTTCACCTTTATGAGGTCCAATCATAATTGTTGCTTCAATTAGATTGTTCATAATTTTTGTTACTACTAAACGCGTGCCATTGCATAACTCTGGCTGATTGATGTTTCGAAGTAATATAATTGGAATTCCAATTTTCAAATTCATAATGTATGGCTTTAATCCAGTAACATAAATTGAATTTAAAAATTCCGTTGGGAAATGCATTACTTCACTTTGATGAATTATGGAGTCAATGGATTTGTATGTCACTGTTTCACCTACGATTTTGTTAAGAATAATGTTGTTCATGTCGTATACGTCGACATTTTTAGCCTCTAGAATGGTTTCTCCGCTTAACCATGCGTGATTTCGATGCTTTGAAAAACCTTGTCTACTAATTCTTCTTTTCAATTCAATAAAAATTATATGGAAAAGTGATATTTCCTGTTTCTGGTTTTGTAGGTACAGTACCGTTACCGACCTCGAGTAATTGTCTTAAAAATGTCAACTGTTGGATCGGTTTGAAACTGAACTCTCATATTTGTATTTAAATGCATTTTTTTAACTGTGCTTCAAAAAATTGAATATTTCAAACAGACATTCGATTCTTAAATTGATGTCGAGAGAGGTATAACTGGAAGTGTTTGCCTGTAGTCACCGGATAGTAACACCAATGCTTCACCAAATTGAACCTGAGTATTTCCAAGGTATTTCAATTGCTTCCAATGATTTCTTGTGAGCCAACTCTTAAAACGCGTTCTATGGTCACTTTTATTTTATTTTTTCGTGTGCGCATTCTAAGGAGAATATATTCATTCCGTGAAGATTCTTATCTCCTTTCTCGCTAGACCTTCCAGAGATAATTAAGTTCTAAACTACATATTAGCAGAATCTCAGTAAAATGTATAACAATTCTATTAAAAACCTTATATATTATTTCTAACCGAACACCATAATATTGTTACGAGTGGGGGACGGGTTCGTAAGGATAGGCCAATTTAATGTTTTTAAACTAATTAATTATATCACCACACTTAATGTCTGTTCACGAACCACTCATGCTTAAAAATGTATGTTCATTAATCACCAAGTATCTGTCCAGTCCACAGTTCACACTCCCCACTGGAGCTAGGCTCAACAGTGGTCGCACACGCAGTCTCGCGCCACTCGGTCACCACCCAAATCCCGTCGCTCCGCGTCGCGCCGCCGCCGGTCTCAAGGGCGCAGGGATGGGGGGGGGGGGGGGGGGGAGGTGTCCTTTCCATCTTCGCCGAAAGCGCACTTCACTTCACTCCACTCTCGGAACTCTACGAACTCCCGCGGAGGCCGGCGTCGTCGCTTATATTTACCCGTGGGCCGTCTTTCTCGAACGGACGGGAGTGGTAGTGACATGTCGCGTCATTCCAAGCCGACCCAATACTCGAAGCATCCAGAATTGCGGCGTTTATTCACGCCAATCCACGCGGCGGCCTCAGGAAGCCCGCAGAATTTCCAGACCCTTACGGGATAGATGACAGCGCCGATTAAGGCGCCGTGTAATCCCCGACGGAATGTACGGGTGACGTCAGTGGCCGTGCGGGGCCGCCAGCCCGACCATGTACCTGGTGTGCGTCACAGCCTTGCCTTCCCCGTTCGTTACAATATAAGAATTCATATTTCTTACTTTTCAAAACATGGAATACCTGGAAAATTTCCGGTTTTCTTTTTTAGTTTTACTATAAAACACTCGCGTATTGAAATGCAACGGTGTGTCGAATTGTCAGGTCGATCGATCGACTACTTTTCAAGTTTTTTAACACAAACATACGGAGGTTTGCATTTATGTGTGTATATATATATATATTCCTATTAATTATTTTCAAGCAAAATTTAAGTTTGTTTTTTATTATGCCAAGTAAGTATGACTTCTAACGCACGGACATAAGTAAACGCACCCATTTATTTTAGTGAAACTTATTTGCTGAGGGGGCTACAATTTTCAAGCGTTATGAAAATTCGGATCGCATGAGGGGAATAGTTACTTATGCAGTGGGGGAAATGGGACAGGAGGGTAATAGTAAGGTACGTGGTGGGGGAATCAGTAGAGAAAGAGACAGGAGGGGAGAGTTAGAAATGAAGCAAACTTTCACACTCGCATACTTGCACACTTGCTTACTTGCGCACTTGCATACTTGTACACTTGCATACTTGGGCAATAGTATAATTTAGCGCATGCATACTTGCAAATATTTTTTATCTGTGACCTCAGCTTAATGGAATCATGTTTTCTATACGTAATAATATAATTAGCAAAATGTTTCTCTTCTGTCGCACGTGAACTCCGTGCACACACTTTTTTAATTACTTATAGTAGTAATGTGTGCCCCAGTCTTAGAGGTTACAGTATAAGATAACAATTTAAACAAAATATTTTGGATAGTAAAATGAAGTAGATCTCGATTTATTGGTTAATTTAAATTGCATACAGACATACATTTGTTGTGTCACGTTCGTACAATTTCAGTATATAAATGTCTGGTAGTACCATCCAAAGTTTATGGATAAAAGGCCTTATTTTGAATCAAAATTTGGAACTGTTTCAACCGAGAGTTTTTTTTTAAATTTTAGTGTAAGAATTTTATGTGATCAAGTAAAACATTTTTATTGTCACAAAACACATGTCAACCTCTCAAAGTAAAATAGTTGGAATTACCTGGTGAGAACTGTCCTGGGTTCCATTTTATATTTTGATATATGTGCCTATATCTTATTTAATTTTTTTTAAATTAAGTCTAGTGTGTTCATGTCTAGTATCCTAGGGTCCAGTTTCTTCCATTTCACTAGACTCTTTAGTTTATGAAATATATTAACCCCCTAAAAAAAAAAAATATATAGTATGCATGATTTTTTCACGGTTTTATCTCTGATTAAAGTTGTGCTGTTGTGGCTATGTAAAGTTTTGCAGCTAGCAAAACATTTTGTTGATCGCACTGTCATTTGTAACCAACACTCTGTTGTAGTTTTTACTCCTAGTGTAAACGTTTCAACGAATACTGATTTTTTCAGTCGAAGCAATATTAACTGAGGCACCCAGGGAGAGTTATCACTAGAACTTGCTTGTCGAACCAACGCGGACATCAGTTGGAAAGGCGGTGTGGTCGTTGCAGGCGACCAAGGATCAGCGCCCAGCAAGCTGGTGGTGGCCGGATGCGACAAGCAGCCGTGCGCCTTCCAGCCGGGGAAGCCGATCAGCGCAGACGTCTCCTTCAGCGTCGGTGAGACACGCAGCGACACGCATAAAGCGGGATGGACAGCACCCGAACGACGCCTTGTCGCATTTCAACA
Organism: Bacillus rossius redtenbacheri; assembly: GCF_032445375.1. Lineage (NCBI taxonomy): Eukaryota > Metazoa > Arthropoda > Insecta > Phasmatodea > Bacillidae > Bacillus > Bacillus rossius. Next base: position 86,730,522 of record NC_086332.1, on the reverse strand, counting down.
GATTCTATGCCAGCACAGTTTTTTTTTTCTATCGTGCAGACAATATTAGAAGTCTAGGGCAGGGGAGCAGGGGGCCCCGGCCCCTCTGGAATTGAGAAGCCCCTCACAGTAGCCCCCGGGGGGGGGGGGGGGGGGGGGGGCTTGCAATAACTTGCAAAAAGTGTGATTCTGAAACTGGTTTGATGTCAAAAATATGTCTTATGGAGAACTTTATGTATATTTTTTAAGTCTTCTGCTTATGGTAGTCAAAATACGGGCGGTATAAAACGTACAAGTACCGAATACAGGGATGACGTGTCGGTTAACCGCACATGCAGAACTCTCGACGTTACCCTCCCCTCCCCCCCCCCCCCCCCCACCACCTTCATTCCGCGAGCCAAACCCTTGTTGGAAGTTTTCCTTCTTTAAGTCAGAGATCACAAAGCCTATAATATAGTGTCTAGTGACAGTTTCATTATAATTGTAGTCTTTCAAAAATCAATAAATAAAATAAGAAACTGCTAGTTATTATTAACATTGGGCATTTCATTAAATTATCAGTCGCCTCGAATCAAACAGCACTTTCTTGAAAATTATGAAAAATGAGATTATTGTAAATTCCAGCAGAGAACGTTCTTAGGTATACGATACACTAGTTAATTTATATTAAACTCTCCTGTATTCAGGTATTATTTATTGGTAAATTAAGTGCAATTTGAGACAGTTGAAGTTGGTCAGAACCATTTTCAGAGGGAGAAAAATCAACTTTATTTTCCGGTAAGTACTCCAACAGGACCCCCTGTGCAGCTTGCACAACCGCATAATCGCCGGGGTGTTCTTGGTTCATGACACAAACAAAACACACACAAGAGAAGCTCTGCCTAGCGGAGTAGCACAGATATCTGAAGCCTTGTGCGATGCCAGATCCCAACAGCCTCCCAAACTGAAACAATAAGAGATGACAAAAACTTGTTCTGATACAATTAAGTGCCCATAAGTATGTACACAATATTTTTAGAAAAAAAAAAAGACGACTAAAATCATGAACAAGAAACATTTACAAACGACTAGATTGCATACATGAGTAATAACATGCCGGTGCTACAAAGCGCAAATAAACATATAAACCTTACAGGGTTCAAGTTTACTCATATTATGATGTGCTGTAATTGCACAAATATAAATATGCATCGTGGATGTACGAGCCACAGGCTCCAGAAACATTGAAGGCCAAATTACCTGCCAGCAAGTCTGCTATATGCGAGGCTACGTTGATCTAGGCGCCACTGTATTGTCCCTAATGCCTTCCCGCTTCTCCCCACAAATAAACCCTCCACCCACAGAGGACTACCAGCAAAATTTCCAGTAACTGAGGGCACGTGATAACTTACTTGACAAGGAGTCCGTAGCCTCGAATTGACGATTCCTCTGCAAAATTTAGTTGAATCATAACACCGCGCAGGGCAGCCACCTTATATATCGGCCATCTAATTACCACAGTACGAAGTTCAAGTGAACAACACTGAAAATACAAGTATTTTCTAATCCTAGATGACTTTTGATTTTAAAATGTGAAATAGTACTCCTGTATATCGAAAAGGATTGTGGTCACAAGAAAAAGAGATAAGGCGAAAATTAGATACTTTGAGTTCGGCAGTCCCACAAGTAAGAATACTTTACCACTGTTTACTCACGAGCTCGCGGCAAAGTTTCACAAAATTTCGTTCAGTATGAAATGATTGAGCAGGTACCTAAAGAAAAAGAAAAAGTCAACGTAAATTAAATATAAAATTATGTCACTCTGGATATTATGTAGCAGCAAAGATAAAAAAAGACATTAAAAATAGAATTAAGGATGTTAGTGTGCAATCTAAACTGCCTTGGATGTTTTTGCACTCCCTATCACCCATTAAATATATGCCCCACAATTTTCGAACACTCTGTACATAAAGTTTAGCATATGATATATAAAAAAAATTGTTTGTCTTTTCACTTGAGTTAACCCAAAAAATTATGGTAAATTTTTCACATAAAAGGCATTAATCTTCCTCTTTGCAGCAGGTACACGACTCGTGAGCTCACTGATAACAACCAAACCATCTGATCCATACTTAATTTTTTTGTTATATATACTCGTCAGAATAATAATAAGAGTAGTCAATATATATATATATATATATATATATATATTCCTCTGCATTATACAGGCTTATACTAACTTTGGCAGAAGAGTTTTATGTTTCAGTTTTCTGTTTCATTTTAGTTTAAAGATTTATTTTTCATTTTTCATTTTTTTGCATTGTTTTATGTTTTGTTTTAACTTAATTTGGTTTTGACTTAATGCTAAGTCTTATGGTTTTTCTAGACAAAATATAATAGGCCTACAAAATCTACATTGAAGGTATGGCTGATTACTGGAAAATTGCATGAAATCCGTATAAAAACATGTGTTCCTATAAGATAATATATATTTAGAAACCTGAAGAAACATCATGTTATAATTTTTTTAGCAGACGAAAAAAATTATAGCATTATGTTTCTTCAGGTTTCTGACTTAAATAAATTAACATGACTACATATTATTGTGTTTGTTCTATCAGTGTGCTACAATGATGTATGTTATCCTTAGACCATAGAGACTCTCAATGAAACGACAGTTATATAATAGGTTTTTGGTATCATATAACTGTTCCTGCAACGATTGGAGCTGTTATAAGCCAGGGTTTATAATGATTTGTTTACGTATCAACTTACAAACCTGTTGCAGAAATGTTATATTGTCCTTTATTTGTTCATGTTCCCCAGTGTGCTGGTTGTGTTCTTGCTGATGTGTACGCCAGACTGGCGAACGAGGAGAGGTCGTAGACGACTCTGAACACATGCACTCTTGTTGCAGACCATACTGTCACCAAGATGAAGCCTGACGTGAAGGCCCTCGCTCTAGGCACGACCATAGACTATCCTCTGCCTCAGCAGGACGGTTGCGCAGCTCTGGTCGACGCCTCCTGTCCAGTGGAGTCAGGAGAATCCATCATCTACCACCTGCAGCTCAACATCCCACCTATCCATATCAAGGTACACTATGTTCACGATAAGTTTCTTTGTCTCAAATTTTTCTGAAATGTTGGTTGAGCCATGATGACGACTTTACACCCACCCTTCTTTTCAATCATTTCTCTTTTCGGGATATAGCTTGGAACCCAAATGTACTTCCAAGATGATCAGATCATTACCATCATCATTACCACATAATCATCGTCATCATCCACATCTTCACCACCATAGTCATATTCGTCACCAAAAGTATCATCATAGCCAACCATATTGACACCGTTATCATCGTCATTATCATCACCAAAATCATCATCCTCGTCACCGAAAGTGTCATCAAAGTCATTAACATTAACAATCCCATCCTAATCATCATTTACATCATTGTTGTCTTTATCACAATAATGAAAATAATCTTAAAAGAAAATATTTTACTAGTGACCAGAGGTGCGATAATCAAACTTGCCGTGTCTTGACTCCCACTCACGACAACCCGCCTTCGACAGGATTGGTATTCTCAGGTGTAAAAAAAAAACACGGGTAGACGACATCAAGACACTCGCCCACTCGTTGTTCCAAATTCGCTAACCTCCCCTTGTGATTCCCGCTCACTATTACACGCCTTCCGCTAATGTCAGTACTATTCTCAAACTCCAAAACCACGGGTAGGTGACACGAAGACTCCCGCCTATTTGTTGTAGCCTCTGAGCGCTGCCGTCTTAGGCAGTATGACTACTGATGAATGCTGGGAAATAACGTTATTTTTTTCTGCTGTACCCAAGAGCCGAAGCGGTCAAGATGGCGGACTCGTGCGTGTGGCAGCATGCACCCGTATATTTTCACGTTTGTGGACATCGGGAAACGAAACAAAAATATTGGCGTGTCAAATGAAACTTTGTCATAAATCCCTGGAATATATTTTGTAAACTTAAATAATTTTAATATGAAGTAATTATCACGTTTAGACTCTACTTTTTTAATGGTTATGACTTGAAAGATTAATTATTTATTAGAATTTCTCAAAAAGCTTAATAAGTTATACAAAATAGTGAAAAATAACATCAAAATTAACCTATTAAAATGTATGACTCGTTGGCAATTAGAACTAATAAGATGAACACACTTTTATTACTGTGGACATTGACTATCTCGATGAATTAAATACACCCTTTTTTTACGTTTATCACAAGTATCCTAGATTAAATCAAAAGCAAATTATCTTGTATACTTCTTGAAATAATATGATATGACTACATTTATAAATTATTCCATCACAATTGATCTCGTCGTTTAGTCGAGAGTTGGACAGAATATTTTCGATCGAAGAAATTTAAGTTGCATTATGTTTTGGAAGTGAAGCGTAAAAAAAAAAATTAAAAAATTTTGTTCCGCAGGGTAACATTCTTTTGGAATCAATGCCTTGCATTTTTGTGTATTTTCAGTATTTGATTAAATTTACAGCAACATGTTTGATTCTACCCAGATATACAGCGGCTATACATCAAATTCACTTAGGAAAATTTTCAATTAAAATAAACATATGTTAATATATTTTGTTACTTTGAATTTGGTGTAGATACCGACTTGCTTTTGTAAGTAAAATAATTATCGCTATATCGCAAGTGAGGTTTAACGTAAAAAAAATATTTACAAGCTTTATTTTTGCGAAACTCTGTAAGTAGTAAAACATTAAAGAATGAAATGTTTTAGTGAACACTTAAGTTGCGATGTCTTGTTTTAAAAAAACATTGAAGCTTAAAAAAAATTACGACATAAAATATTTTGAAATAAAAACAAATTAGATTTATTATTTTACAATTTAACTCTTCCATGTTTTACCACATATGCAAAACTTAATTACACAAATGAAAATTAGTCTATTGAAACTACCTTTTCTCATTTTCTTTCAAAAATCTCTTCCTCTTCTGCACTCTTGACTCTTTGGTTGATAGTTGTGCTGCATGCTGCGGTTTTTGAATTCGCACCTTGTCCAGTAGTTTGAAAGTCTTCACTGCATTGGATCCTGGAGTAAGATGAAGTTCTTGGAGCACTTTGACTCTTCCAAAATTACCATCATTGAAGGATATCACAGCATAATTCACACCCCACTGTAAAGTTTTTAGGCCAACAAACACATTTTTAGGCAACCGTGTCCAAATAAAATTGTTGAATGATTCATTAGGATTCTGGTTTTTCCATGAAGACACTTCCTCAACAAATCAGGATGGGCCAAGTCTCTATAAATTGGCTTCACAACTTCCATTACTGCTTCCGGTATTGAATGTTCATGATTATAATAATCACCAGATATTAGAGCTTTTTGATACTTGCATCATGTGTCAGGGCCAGTGGGACATAAATGATGTATTGGCTTTTCATCAGTGGAAACTTTATAAAAATAAGTAGCCCAAATTGCTTTTTTCATATTTTCCAGATTTTTTGTATTGCTTCTAATTGCTGTGCCATAATACTTCTGAAGCTGATCAATAGTTTTGTCACTTAGCCTGCCGTATATGGTTTTTCTACCAGAAAGTTTTTTTTCCACTCAATGACTGCTTTATTTTTCTCATCCTGGTACCTACCCATTCTCTTCTGTACATGACCAACACATTCAATTTTTCTTATTTCTTTCTTCTTGTACGGATTTTCTTCCACTACCCTCTTGTGTGCCTTTGAATCTCCATCACCAAAAAATTCTGTATAGCAGGTATTCCTGCCTTTTTCAGATCTGTTCCAAATTTTTACAGCAGCTACTGCCTCCGTGCTCCCACTAGTACCTTCGTAGTTCTTATCACAATTGTGTTCTTGTGTTGCCAAGTTGCACTTGAAACAGTGTTTTGTTAGCACCTCAAAGCCCAACACCTTCCCAGAGTCAACACTTGTCACTGTGGCTACAGAGTTTTTTGAGGTTGACCACGCTTCTGCCAAGTACCATCAAATTCTACGGCGATATTGTTGTCGCCATCATATAGTTATACAGCTTCTTCTGAAGCAGTTTTCATTGTATCTGTTGCAACTGTTTCCACAACCTCTGTGAACTTATTCATTCTAGAAGGGGGCGGTGGTAAGTCCAAGATTCCACACAATAGTTTTGCTGCTGTAGGACATTTTCCAATGGCTCGCATGCCATAGATGAATCTAACATTAGACTCAAACAAGTCTCCTTTACACTTCTTTGATGTGTAAAAAGAATTACTATTGTTACAGTTCACACACAAAACTATAAATTTGGTAGAAAGTCCATTTCTTGCAGATAGTTCTTCTTTCAGTGTCACGGGTTGTCCACAAAGTTTGCAACACAAATAATCACTAAAAATCTTCACTAAAATACTAACATCTACTAAAACATAACCTAATTCACCATTTTCATGTTCAATGAAAGAAAACTCCTTATCACTATTGTTTAACTTTGTTTTCGAAACACTGTCTAGTGTGTCTTCTTTATTACTAGAAGTAGATGCAGTTATATTTTCAACAATCTTCTCACTAACCGTATTGTTGTGGTCTTCAGCAGTTTTTGTATATCTGTTTCCTCTGAATTGCGTTTTGTGAAAACATTCTGTTTCTCGTCGTTGTGATGAAAAAATCTATTCAAAAAACTGTTCACATCAATAAAAATAGTTGGTGTAAATGGCCTGAACACAGATAACCAAAACACATCCTCTTTTCAGAAAAACAACTGCTATAAAAAACCATTACATAGATTACAGTATACCCAATCCCCAAAACTATAAGTTTCCTCTAAGCTCATACAAAACACCAGACTTTGAAATTCATTCCTCATTCCTCTATGCAGTTGCAAGTTCAAAAAATAAAAAAAAATCTTCGGAAATGAGTTTTACAGAACCAAGCATTCTATTGTATTCAGAACGCTTATAATTTTTTTTAGCATTGTAAAGTAAAAAAGTCAAAAAATTAAATTTTTTAACAAGTGCAGCTCAACCTTAAAAAAATTGGTTGTATGTAAAGTCGGTTTACGGACGATAGTTTAACGTGACAACGTCATAACAAAACATTGATGAAATGATTGCATACTTTTATGAATAAAATTGAATCATTTTTATTTTAATAATAAAAGAATAAATACTTGAAATTATACTAGTAATCAGATATTTTAAATGCAAGAATAATTAACCTTTATTGCCGAAATTGTTGTTGTAATAAGCAATGAAAACGACATTAACTTTTCGTTTAAATATAATTATGAACAAGTTTTCATATAAATAAACTGTAATAAAATATCCAACATGACCTATTATTACTGCACTCGCCGACAGATGCTACATTTTTTTAATAATAAAAGAATAAATACTTGAAATTATACTAGTAATCAGATTTTTAAAATAAAAGAATAATTAACCTTTATTGCTGAAATTGTTGTTGTAATAAGCAATGAAAACCACATTAACTTTTCACTTCACTTTATGAACAGCGGATAGATAGTGCGATTCGTTCGGTTCGCGTCCGTCACCGTAGATAGAAGCACGGTTTTATAATACGATGTTATAACCAATACGCATCCCAAATACACCAAACTTATTTATAATGTGTTACAATATTTTTTAAAACATTGTGCAAAAGATCCCGGGTGTAATTTGAATTATTATGTCTAACTGTAAAACACCATTGTTCGTTAAAAACGTAATTGAAAATTCAACATTACTTTTAAATAACCGTACCGATTGTGCTGAAAATCGGTGGACGATCGTTAAATTACATAATATTAATAATTCAAACGACGAAAACATGATTGAAAAGTAAAATCGATGGTTGTTCCAATCGAGTGTAAGAGAGATGCCACGAATGCGTACAATGAGCGTAACAGGACACATCCGTAGTGGGACAATGTGCGTTACGGGACACGTTTTCGTGCGTGCAGCCGGCGTTCAACATATATTAGACGTTGTCACGTCAAAAAATTAAAGATGGAAGAAAAGTACTGCAATAACAATTATACCATTTTATTGAGGAAAGTTCAAATTTTATTTTAGAATTTAAAATGAAAAAAGTCAAATTTTAAATTTTTTTTGCTGTCAGACTCCCCTTAAATAATTCGTTTATCCGTGAATAATTTATGAAAACGTATTTACTAACAAATGTAGGTGTTTTCAATTAAGGAATTAATTTTTTTTGTTAAAGATTATTGTCCTCTTGTTATTTAATTTTACTGTAAGAAACAAATAAAGGCTGCGTAGTATGAAATAACTAAATGAACAGGCTGAGATAGAATTAATAGTTATTACAGCAATTAAATAGTACACACAAAAATAATATTGCATTTTGCTTAAAGAACAATGGGCATGCTGATTTCATAATTCGTATAAAACTGTAAAACATTTTTACAGTGACGTGGTTTGAAACAAATCAAAAAGAGCTGCTACTGACTATGGATATGCACGCCTTATCAATGCTATGTAGTATATAATGTAATGTAATTTTAGATTGTGTGTAATAAATGTAATAATGCCAGCTTTATAACCAACTAACTGAAGTACCCGGATTTGACCGGGCTAAACACATAATAATATAATGAACATCACTACCGAGTTTCAAGTCTGTAGGACATACACTTGAAAAACGGGAAATTTAGATTTTAAAGTCACATTGATTGCAAAATCTCGGTTCATCAAGACTACTCATAAGCAAAACCGGGACGCCAATACTCAGCTCCAGTTTATGGGAAAGCAGGTAACACCTAGGCAAGACGTAACAGACGCACCAAACGATAGCGCGTTACAAATGTAAGGCAACGCCATCTATTGACGAAGTTCTAAAATAAACTTTTATTACCACCTTTAGTTTCCTAGCAACCGCAAGCTTCACTAAGCGGATGGGTTTCGCCAAGGAAAAGGATAGGAAGACAGAGGTGCCCCCCCCCCTCTCCCAAACACTATGACTCACCCCCCCCCTAACCTAATAATGCGTCCCCCCCCCCCCCCCCCGAAATTTTTTATGCCATTTTCTCAATGATTTACTCAATTATTTTATAATATTATACTTTTTTAGTATTATATTTTTATCACATTTTGCATTAATTAAAACTGATTTTCTATTAATAGTTTTGGTCATATCAGGTAATATTTCCATCCTGAACCGACAGATGCCAAACTGCTTTTGTTGAGGAAAGTGCGGGGTTGCCAATTTGATTTACAAGATCCCTTTCAATTATCAAAGCACCAGAAACGTATTTTCACATTAGAAGCTATAATTATGTAAATAATATATACATTTTTCTCGTCTTTTAACCCCCCCCCACCCCCCTGAAATTTTAATGACGCAGTCTGCGTCGTTACCCCCCCCCCCCCCACAACCCCTTGTGGGCACCCCTGAGGAAGTTGCCAGTTTTTACAATATGACCGTGTGGCGGACATAGAGAAATGACACAAACCCATTGTGTATATATGACATGTCTTATGATTTTCTATTATAAAACTGAATATACCTCCTTTTCACTCCCTTGGGGATGGATGTTCTTAATTATATGTAGTCTATGTCAATCTCCGGCCCATAAACTATCTATACGCAAAAAAAAAAAAAAACATGTCGAACTGTTGCTGCGTGAAAGAAGGACAAACATAAAAACACACTTTCGCATTTATAATTGTTAAAGCAGTGATTAGTCCTTGATATTATTATTTAAGTTTGGAATGTGCATTCGAGAATAGTTTGCTACTATAAATTTTTATTTGGCACACCAATACATTTGGTGCATTCCCCGTTGTTCGGAATATACAGTTTGTTCATAAAAGAATGTCCCAGTTTAAATAGTATATTATAATAGTATAATTTAGACTATTTACAACAAATCATACATAAAATTGAAGGTCAACTAACCTAGCTTTCTTACAAATTTTCAATATGTGCACCTTTAGTTAGTTTAGTTAGTTAGTTTAGTTATACAGCACACATCAAACCTAAAATCCAATTATTCTCACACTTTGGTTAACACGTCCGGAGTAATGGAAGCAAGAGTTACTGCAAGTCTGTGCCTCAGCTCTGGCAAATCATTATGTATCGGCGGAACGTAGACACGATCTTTTATAAAAAAAAAATAGAATTGCGTTATGTCAGGGAAACGTGGAGGCCAGTGAAAAAGAGCTCTGTCGTCTCGACCATTACGACCAATCCAACGGTCAGGGACTTCGACGTTCAACCACTCTCGTACAAAGAGATTCCAATGGAGAGGGGCTCAATCCTGTTGCCAAATAAAGTTTACATGTTCACCCTCGACAAAATTGAGGAAAGATCCATTCCTTCGTGCTGCAAGCGAGAAAACAACAAGCAGTATTCGTGCATGCGCTTATCTAAAACTGTTTGAGTTACTCTTCAATTGTGACCTTGAACCAACACACTACTAAATTAAATTGTATAACTGAAACATTCTTTTATGGACATATTCTATATAGGTTTATGCTGCAACACGTGGGTCCGCCATGTTGACGACTTCGGTTCGGCGGTAGCGATGACGGGTTCTCCCGTCTGTGGACCTCATTGTAGTGTTCTCAAATACTAACGACAAGCCACAGGCGGGAGTTCGACTTCACTTCGTCGCTTATGTCAATATCGTAAATTTCCGAGCTCCTGTACTCGAGGCTACAGTTACTGTCCAAATTAATGAACTGGTCAAATGGAATAATCAGATGGCACTATTATTAATGGCCATAGCCTCGCATCGGGGAAGTTTTTAAAATGACGATCGTGTTGTGGAAAGCGCCCGTGGCTTGTTAGAGTTAGAGAACACCACTGCAGGCGGAAACCTGACAATACTCACGCTTACCATCTACTCGCAGTGTGCATTTCAGAATCGCAGCCGAGTTCAAAAATTGGTGGGTCGGGTTAACCCGAGAAGTGCACATTATTCCGACTAAACAAACGTCCATGAGATGGGTCGGTCAATACATAGACCTTAAGGACGGCCTGTGAGTTAAACGTTAATTATACTCTTTTTAAGTTCACAATATGTTAAGAAAAAATTTACATGGCGTTCAGAAGAAATTTGGGAATATATATATTTTAAAGTAAATTTAAAAACTAACCCCAGCCACTCAAACAGGCTACAAAGTTTTGTTATTCTAACTTGTGTAACTACCTGCCACTGGCAGTTAATCAGAAACAAGATTTTTATGGTTTATTTAGCGCAAGCACTAGCAAGAAGGAATTAGGACAAACCATGGTATCTAATGCATAAGTGGCTTATAGCTTGTATTAAATGTTGTTCAAACATGACCAAAATATTTTTTTCTAAGAAATAACATGATACATTCTTGGGGAAAAAAAACACTATGCATCAAGCTGCACTGCACGGGTCATATTTTTTTGAATTTTTTTTTTAGTAATAAAATGCCGTAGAATATTTGTTGCCTTATTAACACTTTAAATTTATTTTTATTCTTATTTTAGACTACAAAGGTTTTAAAAGTCGTACTAGGTGCTTACTTTATAGAGTGAAAAGAAAGTTTTTACTGTTTTTTTTTTACTAAGAAATACCAGAAAACGACAAGAAAGTAACTCTAATTACTTGCATCATTTGAAACAAAAACAACTCATGATTATGAACTTCTGGATTAAAGATTCTGAGAGCAAGCTTTTTGATATGCATGCAAGAGTACTAAGTAAATTAGTTTTAATTTTTTTTTTCCTGCCATGTAACTTTGCTTTAAAGATGAATTTTTGTTTTTACTTATTCCTATATTGGCTTTCATCAATAAAAATGAATGACCAGTTTTTGTTATACTCTATGTGGCTTTAATTTAAGACAATACTATTCATGTTATTGTACTTTAGAGTAATTAAACATTTGCTTTTTTGTTAAAATTGCAGTCCGGCGTGAACCTAACATTTACGATGGCAGACCAGTCCTCGAAAACTCTGACCTGCTTCAAGCTCAGCGGTCAAGTAGTATGATCTGAAGAGTCGACTTTTTCAGTCAAACATGTGTTAACAGATGCCTGTGTGTTCTTTGAATTCATACTGTTTAATGTATAATAAAGTATCGTCATTTAGCATCTAAATTTTTATTACTCTGGATAACTTCTGTCTCACGTCGGTGAAGATATTTTAAGTATTTCATAAATGATGTGCAGCCCATCGTTACTGAAGTCAAAGAATTAGTACCTATCTATGAAAATTACCACATTTTCTCCAGGTAGACTCATCAAAGAAGAAATATGACATTTTTTCAGGTAAGGATGAAGCAGAAAATCAGCCATTTTTGATTTGATATTTTATTATTATAACTAGCAACCCGTGGCTTCGCTCGCATGATTTCAATACATTGCTTAAATCTTTCCATTTAAAGTAAAGTATGTGATTAATTCCAAACATTTTTACAAAATAAATAGACACAATAAATTGTCAGGAGCATAAAATATTTATTACATAACAAAACCTTTTAAGATTGATATTTTTGACAGTGGTTATGTGTAGGCTTTTTTTTTTAATATTTCAGTATTGATTAAGTATATGATTTTTAAACTTCTGTTTTAGAGTGTTCGAGTATATATTTTACATTGATGAAATCATGCTTAGGCTACCTCCTTTTCATTTCATGAGGTAGACAATTTAAAAAATTGTTAAACACCTACCTATATCATTTTAAATATCATGTACACTAAAACTTTCATTTCTTATGGTTAAAACTATGCTTAGAATAATTAAATAATTTCATCATATTATAAATATATCCCATTATTTAATGGCTATTTGATACAGTTGCATCTTTATTTGAAATGTAGATTACCTACAGATATCAAATTTCTTATCCAACATATTAGTTGATTCTTAGTTTGCTCAGTATAGCTTAAACAAAATCCACAAATGTTTTACCCCTCTTCTCTTTTTCCACACGCATGCCAATGTAAAATTTCAGAACTAACAAATTACGGCAATATCCTTTAATCAAACAAAAACCAAACTAATCCTGTTTTGTTCTTTTAACCACAAATGTGAACTACAAAACAATTATAATAAACTTATTTTTATTGAAATTAAATTAATCTTTCAGAGGTTAAATTTCGGAGAAAGTTGAATACGTGAAGGTAGCTTAAGGTATGTTTATTTATACATCTAATATGTTAAATTAAGTGAGATTTGATCAGAATATATATTAATTTGAAATTTTAAAACCATATTTACAATATTTTACCTTTTAAAAAGTAGAATTTCACGAAGTTGGGAAAAATACTTGGTATATTTTGCGTGTTTATAAATCGTACCACATAAATTACATCCCGCTTGATTAGCTTCAGAGATACGACTTTTGTATTAAACAAATTTACCGTCGTTTCAAACTTTTTCCGTCGAATATATAAAAACGGTAAATGTTAAAAGATGACATTAAGTCATAATTTTGTACGTTATTCTTGCTCATTGAATCTTAATTTGCTTGGATGTATGATTTATTACTATAAAACTAACGTGCCCCCGTTTCACTGGCCTTGGGATTGAATATCGAAAAATGGTATAAGTACTCTAAGTAATTGATTATTTGCGTTATTCATGCTAAGTTTCTTACATCCAGATTTATTTTCTATGGAAATATGAAAATTTTTTTAATAAAATAAAACTTTCTCCCATTTTACACCCTCAAAATACAAAATTCGGAAAACTTAAAAAAATTACAATTAATAACTCTCTATGCTTCCTGTTCATTCTGAATTTCTAACCTTTAGAACAAGTAGATTTGGAATTAGATTTTTTTCTTTGAACTTAAACGGAATCTTGCCAATTAGTAAAAAAAATATATTTTTTTTAGTTTATAACTTATGGTATGTAATTTAAGTCTTACTTAATTAGTTGTTTTGATACGTATTTTATTTGATAAATGAAAACTTACCCCATTTTCACCTCCATTTATGGTCGAATATTAATAAATGCCAAAAATAAGCGTAACTTTAGATGCAAGTTTTTTTTTTTAGTTTATTAATTTTAGTTCTAATTAAATTGGAAATGTTTTTTTTTTAAGCCTAACTCTTTTACCAAACACAGTTTTTGAATTTCGCAAAATGGTAAAATTGTGGTTGGTAGTTTTCATATGTTTATTATTGGTACCCAAAATCATTTATTACGATCAGTTAAATTCGGAGATATACTTATTAAACCCCTTAGGGGTTGAATTTTGCAGAATATACTAATTTTGGTTGGAAGTTTTTGTATTTTTATTATTGGTACCCAAAATCATTTACTGCCCTTAATTGAATTCGGAGATATAATTATTCATCTTTAAAACATCCTTCCCCCTTTTTCACCCCTTAGGGTTGAATTTCGCAAAATATAAAAAAAAATATTGTTGGTAATTTTCCTATGTTCATTATTGGTAGGTACCCAAAATATTTCTTATTATTTATTAGTATTAGATATATTATTAATCATCTTAAAATCATATTTTCCCCTTTTTCACCCCCTTAAGGGTGGATTTCGTTAATTATGTAGCTTAGATTTTACGGTAGCCAAATACCTTTCTAATAAAAATAATCATTGAAATCCGTCGATTGATGCTCCAACAAACAGACAAACAGACAAAAATGTTAAAAACTATATTTTTGAGTTCTGAATGATATAAATATCCATATGCAATAGTTTTCTCATAATTTGATCCAGTGTACAGATATTTTTCTCCAACAGACTTATAATTAGTAGAAGCATTATTATGCAGACGATAACAAGATAGTATCTGTGATATCAGAATAAAAAAAAAGTGGCTGTGTCGTTATAATCCAAGATGGCGGATTGGTGTCAAAATTCAATGTGGCGGAAATTTCTACTATAACGAAAACAGCAATGTTGAAGAGTGGGGCACTCGATTTAAATATGGTGTAGTCCAAGATGGCGGATCCAAGATGGTGCATACAAAATGGCGGATATAAGTTGGAGTCCGGGATCAAGGTCAAGGATTAAATGTCAAGTTAAATTCAAAGATCAAAGTCAAATTTCTAAGTCAAGGTCAAAGGCCAATGGAAATTTTCAAGGTCATCCAAGATTGCCACCATGAAATCAGAATCCAAAATGGCGGACCGTCTCTTTGGCTTCTGAACCGTGAACTAGTCCCTGGGTGCACATGCATATACTACCCATATTCGCGGCAACATCACACACAAATAATTCTGGGACATTCCTCTCCAATTACATTATAAATAAATTAATTGATTAATTGCAGCTCAATATTTCCCTTGTTTTAATTTTTTAAAGTGTAATCACTCAAATATAACAAGGAATAAATCCTTAAATAAAACTAAAAATATACACAGATTTGGTCAGCAGTTATGTAGGCCTATTTTTATAGTATTTGAGCCCACCCAGTATTAGCTTCACCAGACTTGATGAAGAAACCTGCCACAGCTAAATACCAAGAGAAAATCTTTTGAAGTCACATTTTCTTCATCTCCAAGAACGTATCAATTTACTTAAAAAAGTGTGTAATACGTCTACCAATATTTGAAAAGGGATTCTCTCCCAGAGTACCTGAAAAGTTAATATTGACACTAATTTTGCTACAAAATAACTTTGTGTAAACACACACTGGAATATTTAACAATTATTATTTAATGTCCTTTGTTTAATCACACATCAAATGGTTTTAAATAACACATTTAGTGCAATAAAATTAACAGTTTTAATGAGGACTAAATCATTGATAGTTTACATGACCCGTCCAAGGAGTTAGTATAAAGCTACGACGGTACCTAATGTTAATATCTTCCTATGCCTGCAACAAAGAAACATATTAAAAAATATTGACTGTGGCAGTACATCGCGAAGACATCTACCGCGCTACGCCAACCATGCGGCTATCAGCACCGGCTGTACAATAAATCCATGCTGGCTAGCAGGCTGGCGACGAACAATCAAAATCTGCAGACAGGACTGGCCCCGATTCTTATTGGCTAGCTAGACTTGCGTCCTATTGGCTGCCTTGATTAATCTAAATAGTTAGGAACGAAATGAAATGGTGCACATAGAAGAGACATGGTATAGAAAAATAATATCGTAGATTTGATATTAAGTAGAAAATATTTAATGTTTAGTGTTTACTATTTAATGTTTTGCTTTTTGTGCCGTTTAAAAGTGATCTTGAACGTTATGCGTCTAAATAACCATGAATACTTTCTATTTATAAAATTAAACCCCGAAAAAATGTATGATATCATCTGCAATTAATCTGTATTGGAATTACATTTGTAATTATCGTTTGGACAGCCTAATTAATGACATAAATTTCATTAAAATAATTACGTTTGTAACAAGAACTTCATTAGAATTACATATATATGTGTGTGTGTGTGGGTGTATTTTTGTTGACAATACCTACTTGAAGTCCCACGTTTGATTTCCCGCGTTTTTTATAAACTGTAAACCAGCTTACAGCGGAATCCAGTAATGTGATATAAACTTAGTTTTCAGAAATTCTAGTAAAATATCTTGTCACTTACGTGATAATACATTTTCTGCTAATAAGCATCTGTATCGGCACCAAAGGAATGTTCACAATATTGAACCAGTAATTGAAAACTCACCTTCAATAAAGTGTCCAATATGTGAATTGTCAGTGTTTAAGCAAAATAACTTAATTTTTAATTTCAGGATATGCCATGATACAGAAATTGAGAAACAACAGCTGTATTTCAATAATCTCTAATGTAAAATTGCTGACTTTAGACTTATTTTCTGTGGCAATACATCTTCATTTAAATCAACACTTGCTTTCCTTTCAGCTTTGATTTAATTTGATTTGCTACACTTGCAATTGAGCTTACCCGGTGGCAAGAAGTTCCTTCCCCCGCACCCCTTTAAAATGCCTTCTCAGTTCCTTTGCATCTCTCACACCCAGCATTCCCTCCACTATCTCATTCCACTTCCTCCCTATCCTCACCAAGAAGGCCTACCTCTCCATTCACATCCATACCTTCTGAAGCTTCATCCTTTATACCCCCTCCCTTCTGTGTATCCTAGTTCTCAGCTGATCTTAGCTCCCCTCTACCTTTATCACCTTAAACAGCCTGACTAACCTTGCCACCCTCTTACTCTCCTGTATTAATTCCAATCCAAACTCCTTGATCATCTCAGACGGACTGTGCATTTCCCTCTCTTTCCCTTTCCTTCTCCTCCACATGCCCATCACTGCTCTATGCTACACCTTCTCAGGCTCCCATCAGCCTGACCAACATGGAGTTTGCCTCTTTCCTGCTCCCTGTAGTGTCCTGCCAAGCAATGTGCATTGCCAGGGCCCTCCTATCCATGCCTTCTACCTGTTCAACCTGCTTTACCCATCCTAGGTTATTTTCTAGGGTCACCCCAAAGTATCAATAATCATCGGCTTCCTTTATTTCCTACCCCTTCCAGTTATACATTTCCCTCCTAATTAAAATGACATCTCTCTGCTTTCCGCCATCCTCCACTTCCACTAAATCTTCTATCCACCCCACCACCATAGCATTAGAATTTTGAACAGATAAGTTTACTACAGAATAGGTCAATAAACAATCTTAATTTTTACACTATTAACATTTGTAACCTCTTATTTTCTTCATTATTTGTAGGTTCAATAATACTGTGATAATTTTTCTCTTTGCAAATTAAAATGTTTAAAATAACTTTTAAAAAAATGTACTATCTAAACTGAAATGATCTAGAACATGCCGTCACCCGGCTTCTGTGGAAGGCCCGGGAAGTACCTGATGGGCGCTACGGGCGTCGCGGTGCTGCTGTTGTCCGGGGGGGGGGGAGGAGGGTGTAGGCTAGTGGGACACTAGGCCGTTGGTGATGGGTCGTGGGTACTCTGCCCCCGCGTGCCCCGCCAGGTACGCGGCTGGAAATCTACCCTGAAATTCCCTACTTGGCTGTGAGGCCGCTCGGCCGTGTGGAGGACGGAGTGGTGCGGAATAATCGTAGACGACACAGTTTATATTAAATTGGCTTTTAATCCACGGACTTCTCCGATGGTACGCATGGGTACGCATGGGTACGCTGTACTCCCTACACATACACTACGCGATGGCAGAACCACTACAAAAGCTATGATAATGCGCTATGCGGTGTCTGAGCCGTTGTACTGTTACCCTAACACACACTGATTACAAAACAAAACACGACACTAACATAACACTGTGAATTTGCCGCGGCAGTCTCACGGGGACATGATTACTAGTTCGCTGGAGACGACCAGCGCCGAAAGATAATTGTCTTAGGAGGGCTCAATGAGCGTGATCCTAAAATCTAGTCCACACTTAAGTGAGGTTGTAGCCGGCAGGCGTATGCGCGGCGATCTTAATGAAAACGAGTTGGCTGGAGTCGGCCAGTGCCGTAAATTGCGTGGTCGGCGACGCGGTGCGCAATCGCCAAGGAAACGGTCGAGATAAGCCTGGGTCCGCGAAATACACGCTGAGTCTACGTGAGCAGCAGTGAATTAAAAAAGGTTTGGTTATTAAATCAAGTACAGAGTGAACAATCAGTGGAACAAAAGTGAAGGCTGCTCACCACACGTCTTGACCCGGCGCGGAGTGGTTGGAGACTGCCAAACATGGCCGCCTCGCAAGGGAGGGAAACTTTCACATCCTTTGTGAGTCGGCGCCAAAAACTTATATCAACTTAATTTGCTCTATTATAAGCTGAAAACACGTTCCAGGTGCTCAATTTAATGTAGCCCCTGGTAATTGGGTGCTTAAGGCTTAACAACTGTTTTATAGTATTTAATTATTTGAATTGTGTCATCAAGTTGGCGACTGTAAATTTATTAATATATTGTCTCACTGTGAACTGTTTTAGTTGGATTTCTCCTAATCCGACTTGATCATTGTCACGGGCACTTTAATTAAGGCCAGTGGCCGCTTGACTGGTAATGAGGTTCGTTGTCTACTCCGTGCGTGCGGTGCTCGCACAGAGTAGCTACGACGCACTTATTTAATGCCTGTGAATAATAATTGTATCCTAATGTCTTGTTCCTTAATTGTTTTATGGGGTCGAGACCCCGGGGTTTCGTGCCCTTAAGATTTTTTGAATCTAGTGGGGTCACGCCCGAGGCGCTCGCCTGACTCATTCCCACCGGGCTAGGGGTGTGCTCCGAAAACGGGATCTGGTACAAGCAGGGCTTAGAGGCCAAAATATGTGCACCTCAAGTGTTATATTTTCTGCACTCATGTTGACCAGTGCTACAGAACACATTTTTTTTTCAGGAAGAAAGGACATAATCCTTCTCATATTTGGGATATTTTTAGTAGTGCTTTATTACATATTATATTTTTTTGCTAGAATTTCAGGCTTGGAAACTTACAATTGAGAAAGAGACATCATCTTCACATGTTACTCAACACGGGAGCAAAAAAAACCAACTGATTGTGTATCAAAACTTGTATACAGGTAAATATCACTCTTCAGAGGATGATAAACCTCCTTTATGTGTCTGCTTTTCCAAGTGAAAATTGCTTCTGATTAAAAACATCATAAATTATACACATAAATATTTGCAGTAAGCCATAATAGTAAAAAAATAATTCCAATGATACTGAGTGACACATTACAACACTAAGCAAACCATGAATATATTTGGAAAAAAGTTATTACTCATTTAAAAGTAAGCTATTAAATATAAATTCTGTACCCCTTACTGTTTACTTTCTGCAAAGGACTTAAGTTCAGAGTATGATTTGTTCATACTAGCTTTGAATATATATACTGTATAGAAGTCGCGAGTGGATAGGATTTACTCTACGTTTTTCAGAAGCGTATGATGAGCAGCTTGGGAACTTCACCGCTGCAGTGCGCTGCCGTAACGCCCTGTATCGTCTTAGTTGTTATTTACACGTTAGAGCGCAGCGCTGTCGCCCGCTGTCATTCCCCGCACCCCTCATCCATCATTCACTGCAACTCAACGTCGTTCCACAGGAGGGGGAAGGGGTGTTTGAAGAGTTCGACACTTGTCCGCTAGGGACCACCACAAGTCGATGCCCTAGAGATGGTGGCGATTGCAGCGGTGAATTAACCAACGACCTCAAAACCGTATTAGAAATTTTAACCTGGGCTGGCGACTTCTATACAGTATATATATTCAAAGATACTAGGGTGACCCAATTCTGTAAACCATCTATTAGGCAAAACCATACTACTTGATGTGTGAAGACTCTGTGAGATTGCATACATGTGTCCATCTGGTGTAATGTTATAGCAGTGAAAGAATTTTGTTGATCTGTAAGTAGTTTTTGTTTTTACTTTTACAAATCCACACTCTCTCTTTATAATATTTGTACACAGTAATCACTGTATGAACAAAATATAATTAATAACTTTTCTTATATCATAATACATACTCTGGTAAATATTTAAATAGCTCTACACAATAAATATATCAGCATACCTGTATCTTTTACAGTTGTTTGAAAATGACTGTGGGCTTGATCACTACAACATATTGTTTACGTGTAAGTAAGAGGGAGTTTTCGGATCGGCATACGTCTAGACCTTGGGCGCCACCACGTGGACCGGCTACCGACTCTGCCCCAGGGCCTTGACGTGACCCATGTGGAGCTAGGCTCGACTTTTCCCCGGCATGGATATGCTAAAACTCACCGGCCCGCTCTCAGCGGTGGTCACGCTGTGTTACTGCTTGTGAGGTCTTGAGGCGCCCCACACACCTCCTGTACCGGAAAGCTCGTGGTGGAGAATTGAATGCAACGTGTCGGGTGAATATTAAGTTTTATTGCCGACGACATGTACACTGACAATACATACAAAAAACAGCAAGTAGTCCAACTTTCATGCTGGCCGACACCATGTGGGTAGTTATTTAAATATTAACTACATTATTTAAAAAGATGAAGTCTCCACTGCTCAAGTTCAGGTGGGCGCCGAAAGGGTTCGTGAAGGGCGACCGAACACACACACTTGTTAGCGGGAGGTTTGAGTTAGAGGGTGTCGATGGGGGGAGTGGGGTTCTGCAGTGGCATGAGGCACATTGAGATTAGGGAGGGCATAGCCCTGGTTGACAACCGTTCATATTTATGTACTAGTTTCAATGTTCATTAAATTCAATGAATTTTCATTTAAGTTCTTTGTACTTACATAATTTACAAACCATACCTTAGTATATCTACTAAACTTGGTGGGCTGAAGAACAGAGCAAAAACATGTAAATTACAAATATTAAGAATATACAGCATTAAACAGAAAGAAATATATTTTACTATCTTAAAATATTTTAGTGAAATAGTTGAATAATTACAAATTTTTAAAATTAAGTAACTATACAGTATGAATTAATTTAACTATGGCCAATACAACATGGTCTCAACACAAAAGAACACAACCTGAACTACAAAAAAACTTATTTCAATATTTGACACCAACACTAGACATTTAGCAAAGCATAATGTGGTTCCTGGATGCAATATTATTACATATGTATTTTAAAAACAATATACTGGTTGAATCAGTATGCAAATACTGTTTTAGAAGTATCAAAGAGAGTACAAAATTTCAGTAACCCACATTTAAGTTAACAGAGTATGCCCATTTCTCCGAAAATATAAATAGTTACTGTTGCTTTACAAAGTCACCACTGCATTCTACTGTTACTTATACATGGTACTGAAATAACATATTTTCCTCTTTCCACGGGTTTGATCAAGTCTTGTATATCGCTTGATCATATACTTGATGATATCAGAGACAGTTACAGCAAATCTTTTGAAAGAATTCATCTGATCACCAAACATGATCTGTGAAATATACTAGAGAATTCCAACTGGAAAAAAAGAATCAACACCCTGATGATGCAGTCAGCATAGATCTATGGATAAAATCTATGGAACAGTTGGGTGAAGAAAACCCGGTAATATTTTACAAACCACACGGTGATGAAGACCACCAAGAGGGGTTGTCAAAAGATGAATTTGCCCTAGTGATCATGACCACACTCCAAAACGAAATGCTGACAGTTTGGAAAAAATAAAATCTGCATAAATAGTACCCATTCAACAACTGGTTACGATTTTTATTTAACCACTCTATTAACAGTTGATGAATTTGGAGCTGGATTTCCAACAGAATTTGTTATATATCAAACAGAAAAGACACCCACAGATCACGCATAAATACAAACATGTATCTGGAATCCCTGCACAAAGTCATTAAATATATCTACCTGCAAGGTAGGAAGAACAAGCGACTTGATAAATGCATATCGGCGCTAATGAAATTGTGCAAGGATAAACTTTTTGAACGCCTCATCAAGTCAGAAAAAAATAAACCAACAAGTCGGATTGCAGCCATTCAGAAAGCTCACACCAGGAGCACATCATACACAGCATCAATGATTTCTGTCATTGAATTAGGTAAGTACTGGGAGGTAAAATCATGTCAATCAAATAATGATTTGTACTTAATCACAAAACAGGATGAGCTGGCATGTGAAGGCAAGTGCAAGTTTAAATGCAAGGACTGTAATATCTGTGTGCACATGTTCACTTGCACTTGCAATGATAACATGATTAAGTTTAACATTTTCAAACATATTCATGCCTGTGCACAATTTATCTACACAAAATCAAGAGAGATAAGGCACAACTATCAAATAAACACTTCTGCAGTAATCATGCAGTTCATGCCAGCACTTCTGTAGCAAAGTCTTCAAATGACAGCTGCAATAAAATGTAAATGTGAATTATTGATAGCATATCTCGACACAGCTGGACAACACATTGACACTGAAACCACCACGAAAATTGACAAATGGTTATGAAGCTGTCTTAGCATAATCAAAGAGAAGCTGCCCACAGAAAACCTAAGACCACAATGTCAAGAACCAAGCAACAAGAGGGTGCAGAAACAAAACAGGCTGTACTCTACTAAAAAGAGAAAAATTGAATCAAATCAGCAAATGAAAAAACCAAACACAATAGTGCGAGAAAACTTGATGTCTGGCTTAGGTACTGTACAAACGGAAAACATCCATGCATATGATTAACTAACTTTTTTCAAGACTTCAGTGCTAAACCATTAATTCAAGTGCTGTGCTGGCATGACACTGCATCATGCAAGTCTTGGCCAGCTGTGCGACCATCATGGTGCTCCAAGCGAAAACAGGATTTATCAATGAAGAAGATGGCATGCCCTTCGTCCTTGCAGGCCCAAAGTTCCACAGGCCACTGCAGTCTCACGTCAGGTTCTGTGGTGAGCAATAACTTGCAGCCAGCATTATGGACACCTGAACCTGCAGACAGTAGCAAACAATACAGATAGAGACAGGGTAGTTGATGTTACTGTACAGTTTGTAATTGCCTTGTGCCATCCAAAAATAATTTTCAATGTTTTTTTTTATTATTGTGCTCCTGTTTACTAAATTCTAGGTAGTTTTTGATAGTACATAGTAGCTTGTTTAAAAAATAAAAAAAAGCATTTTTTTCCTAGAATATACAATTAATATTTACTTATTTTCACGGAAAGTATTGTGATATTAAAAGTATTAGTATTTCCATTGAATATTTATGTATTTGTACCATTTCCAACACACTTAAGTTTAAATCAAGTTGTAAAGCTTAGTAATACAGTGTATGATAGATATGATTTTTAACATTCACAGTGATATTATATTTTCCCATTATTTAGGAATTTTAGTTTACAATTCACTTTGACTTTACTACCCTCCTTAATGAAGTCATGAAAGAATCACTGTAAATTTTAAAATTCCACCAAGAAATATTAGCAGGATCAAAAATATTATTTTCAGAGTTTCAAATTTTTTTTTACAGATGATCTGCTACTTTAAAAATTTCAAAACTTTCTTATTTTCTTGTGAATGCTGTATTTTACTGTGGTTGTCGCTAAAAGCCTATTTGCATAGAAAAAATAAAATATATATTTTGTAATCAACTTAAGATCATTATTCATTTGTATATCACAAGTTTTTATTATGTGCAGGATCTTCGACGTACCAAATTTAAACAGCAAGCATCATGCACAACTGGATCAAAATGTATGGGATCATGCCATCAGGGTCAAAGGATTTATTTGGATACGTGATACGAAACTTTTACAATAGGAAATGTATACAGATTACATTCTCATCTGATGTACTTCGCTCCTCCGTTTAGAAATTATATTTGTCACGTTATAAAAACTTGTACGCTTATAAGGGCCATACTACCTCACCTCTTTTTGTTTAACAAAATTATTCTTATAAAAGTTTAAAGGTAAACATATAACGTAAATACACTTTTATTAGTTACAAATTAATTTTAAAACAGGAAAGCAAAAGAAAACTGTTTAATAGTTTGATTACCCAAATTTAAATATTATCAAGGAAATACGACAGTTATGTACGAAATATAATTTTACTTACACACATATTTCAAATTATTACCGTAAATCACATTATAGTAGTATACAATAGCCGGTCCTGAAACAGGCCTCAGGCGGTGGTGCCGGTGCCGGTGTCCGCCATCTTGGATTTGTGACGTCACGGCGGCAAAAATTCCTCAAAATTCCTCAAAAATGACTCAAAATGACTCAAAAATTCCCGTTTTAAGAAAAAATTTCCCTTTTTCGAGGGAAAAATTCCCATTTCGAGGGAAAATTTCCCGATTTAGTCCTTAAAAATCCCAATGGCTAGAAATGTCCTGATAGAGGCTTAAGCATCCTTAACTCAAGCCTCAGTTAAGCCTCTATCAGGATGTGACCTTGACCTTTGACCTTGACCCCGACGGCCATCTTGGATCCACCATCTTGGATGACGTCATTTCGTTTTCTCGAACATTCCGGCATTGTGTTATCGGCCATTTTGAATTATGACGTCACCGTTGCAATTTCCGTTACGGCCGCCATCTTTAAATTTATTATCCGATTTTAATGAAAAAAATTTAAAAATTATAAAAAAAATTAAATAATAATATTTTTAATAAAAAATATTTAAAAAAACAAACATTTACGACACGGAGCTCGGAGTCCTCGGTTCGAACCCGACGAGTGCAAAAAAATTAAAAATGGTGACCGATCCTTCCCTCACAGTGGACGCAGGCATACTGACTCCCACCACTTTTTTTTTCAAAGCATATATATCGTCAGGTAGTATGATGTCATGTCCGCCATCTTGTCTTCGATGCTGGAAGCCATCATCATTGTATCGTCGGCTAGAGTGCGCTGACGCCATGTTAGTTTAATTCTTATCCGCTAGAGTGCAGTAATCATTTATTATTGCTGTGACACCCGCCATCTTGAAAGTTGGCCGCCATCTTGAAAATCCGTTATTATTTAGCTAGAGATCCGGGAAAAAGTTCAGAAATCATTAAATAAATTTCCGATCAATATACTGATTAATTAGATCGACTAAGGTCCTTGGTTCGATCTAGGATGATGCAAAAAAAATTAAATATAACATCAATTTAACATAATAGTAACAGGTTCGAGGAATTAAACACTGCAAGTTCTTTTACAAACATAATATTTATTACATAATTTCTATTCTACTACAGGATCATTTGCGAAAGCCAGCAATCTTATAATCATTTAGTTCCGCAGCGGTGTGAAATGACTAATTCTTAGCTCCAATCGGTTTATACTAGACAGAGTCCAGCCAGAACCTTTACAGACATAGTCCACCTCTTCTTGACAGAGTTTCTGGATACCGTTTTTAACAGTTTGCTTCACATCGTTAGAACTGTAAATTACTGCAGCCGATGTCTTGAATGCACACTTCTTCACTTTGTCATCGAACGGATATGGCTTTCCATATATACAGTCCAACCACAAGTTATATTTCAAAGGTCCGTTTGTTGCTACATCATCAGTAAGCTGATTGATTATGTCCTCTCTGATATCATCAAGAAAATTACAAATGTCTTTCGACTCACCTAACGTATTTAAATAATAATAGTCCTTCAATGTTCCACGAAATGCAGACTGCGCCAAGTAGAAGCCATTATCGTTCACTTGTAATGCTCCGAACACAGTCTTAGGTTTATTTTCCTGTTCAGACTTCATACCAATCGGTTGCTGCACATCGGTTTTCTTGCTTGTACGCTCACGAGCCTTCAACCTAAACCGAGGAGTCGAAATTTCTGCAGGTAGTTCAGCAGTAGGCACACGGACTTCACATTTAGAGTTTTTCGCATGTCGTCGCAAATTATCAATTCGAGTAAACCATTCATGACACTCATCACATCGAAACTTCATGCGAGATGGATTCTTCGTGCATTTGCTCCGCTCATGTCTTCGTGCATCATGGGAAAATGCGAACGACGTATCACAGTAGCTGCAAGGATACCGTGGTGATGACGATCCTTTCAGACCCGATCCAGATACAGGCGTTACAACAGTAGTACCATTTCCAGGCATTCTTTTATGCACATCGATGCATCGTTGTTGCCACGAAACCTTTACTTTCTGCCGAACAGCAGGACCTTTGCATGCCTTCATGTGCGTTTTCATATTATCTTTTCTGGCAAACTGCTTATGACATTTCTCACAAACAAACATTTTACGATATAGGTTCTTGGCACATTCGCTCCTCTCGTGTCGCCGAGCATTGCTGCTGTTTGAGAAAATCGTGTCGCAATAACAGCACCGATGTTCGCTAGTTGTCAAATCAGCATCCATTGAAGTCTCCATCGAGGTCGTATCGTCGATCGTCGTGGTTTCCTGCACATCCAGCTCAGTAGTCATTAAGCTATCTTCTGCTGGTGGTATCACATCTGTTGAAATCTCCTCCAGTGTTGACATCGACGTTGTCAACGGAATCTGCTCCTTCTCCGTCGTAGCTGTCGTCAAGGTTCCCGTAGACGATGGTACAACCTCCATCGAGTTCGTCGTTAAAGTCGGTAAAGATGCCATCGAGTTCGCAAGAACAGGTAATTACGTGATTAATGCACCAGAAGAAACAAACTAGGTGATCCTTACACCGACGACGTCAGTAACAAACTGAGCGTCCTGTTGTCTAGGACTCGCTTATATACATGCACCGTATGGAATAAAACGCTAGTCAAATCAAGAACCATTTACAATAATACTAGAGTCAAAACAACATTAAAATAGAAGGACCATCAACGAAAAGGCAGCACATTTGGAAGCACCGACAACGAAACGGCAGCACATTTGGAAGCACCGACAACGAAAAGACAGCACATTTGGAAGCACCGACAACGAAACGGCAGCACATTTGGAAGCACCGAAAACGAAACGGCAGCACATTTGGAAGCACCGACAACGAAAAGGCAGCACATTTGGAAGCACCGACAACGAAAAGGCAGCACATTTGGAAGCACCGACAACGAAAAGGCAGCACATTTGGAAGCACCGACAACGAGATGGCAGCACATTTGGAAGCACCGACAACGAAAAGGCAGCACATTTGGAAGCACCGACAACGAAACGGCAGCACATTTGGAAGCACCGACAACGAAAAGGCAGCACATTTGGAAGCACCGACAACGAAACGGCAGCACATTTGGAAGCACCGACAACGAAACGGCAGCACATTTGGAAGCACCGACAACGAAACGGCAGCACATTTGGAAGCACCGACAACGAAACGGCAGCACATTTGGAAGCACCGACAACGAAAAGGCAGCACATTTGGAAGCACCGACAACGAAACGGCAGCACATTTGGAAGCACCGACAACGAAAAGGCATCACATTTGGAAGCACCGACAACGAAAAGGCAGCACATTTGGAAGCACCGACAACGAAAAGGCAGCACATTTGGAAGCACCGACAACGAAAAGGCAGCACATTTGGAAGCACCGACAACGAAACGGCAGCACATTTGGAAGCACCGGCAACGAAAAGGCAGCACATTTGGAAGCACCGACAACGAAAAGGCAGCGCATTTGGAAGCACCGACAACGAAAAGGCAGCACCATCATCAAAAAGGCTGCACATTTGTCATTGGCTCCAATATTCATTGGCTCCAATATTCATTGGCTCCAATATTCATTGGCTCCATTATTCATTGATTCCATCAGTCTATTGATTCCATCAGTCTAGTGACTCCATCTGTCATTGGCTCCTACAGTCATTGGCTCCTACAGTCGTTGGCTCCAACAACTGTCTTTTGTCTCACCAACTCCAAATATATATATTTGGCTAGAATTCTACGAGTCTAAGAGACTATGAGACCACATGGCTACGAGTCTAAAATGATCTAGCTGGTTACGAGTTATACATGGCTTGCGAGGCTACAGAGCTACGAAGTTTCTAGTACACAGGTTTACATGACTGCGAGGATACAGGACTACAAGTCTGCAAGAGTACTTGACTACGAAGGTACTCGTCTACATGACTCCAGTTACCGCATCTGTCTTCGACGGAATTTTCTCTTTTGCTCCAACTGCTCCATCAGCATTATGTTATAAGATTACAAGGCCTCTTGCTTACGTAGCTTCAAGTCTACAAGCCTCCAATGCATCATGACTGCGAGACTACGATCAATGAGGTTACGAGTCTACGCGATTGCGAGTCTTCTAGGTTACGTGATCGCGAGGCTATAGGACTACGAAGCTTCTAGAACGCATGGTTACGAGACTGCGAGGCTACAATTCTACGAGGTCCCAAGACATCCAGGCTACGCGACTACGAGCCATGAGGTTACGAGACTACGTGACTACGAATTTTCAAGTTTACGAGACTGCGAGGCTACAGAGCTACGAAGCCTCTAGTACACAGGTTTACGTGACTGCGAGGATACAGGACTACCAGTCTGCATGAGTACTTGACTACGAAGCTACTCGTCTACAAGGCTACAATTACAGCATCTGTTTTCGTCAGAATTTTCTCTTTTGCTCCAACTGCACCACCAGCATTATGTTATAAGATAACAAGGCCGCTTGCTTACGTAGCTTCAAGTCTACGAGGATACTTGGATACGTAGCTTCAATTCTACGAGGTCCTAAGACTTCATGACTACGCGACTTCGAGCCATAAGGTTACGAGATTACGTGACTACGAATCTTCATGTTTACGAGACTGCGAGGCTACAGAGCTACGAAGCCTCTAGAAAACGAGTTTACGTGACTGCGTGGATACAGGAATACAAGTCTGCATGAGTTCTTGACTACGAAGCTACTCGTCTACAAGGCTCCAATTGACACATCTGTCTTCGATGGAATTTTCTCTTTTGCTACATCTACACCATCAGCATTATGTTATAAGATTACAAAGCTACTTGCTTACGTAGCTTCAAGTCTACGAGGCTCCAATACATCATGACTACGAGACTACGAGCCATGAGGTTACGAGACTATGCGATTGCAAGTCTTCAAGGTTACGTCATCGCGAGGCTATAGGACTACGAAGCTTCCAGAACGCATGGTTACGAGAATGCATGACTAATTGGCCGCATGGCTACGAAACTTTATGTCTCTAACTGACTACAATAGCACTATTCAGTGGTGAGAGTTAATTTATTTCATGCAAAGGTACTTGCTGCAAGCAGTTCCACTTTTCAACATCAGATGACGTCACGTTTTGCTTGCAGGTAAAATAATATTTATTTATTTTATGCGGGATGCGGGTTGTTCACTATCGATCGCATAAGAAGAATGGCATCGATAGTCTTCAAGGAGAAGGAAGTTCGTCCTTCCTGCTAGTGCTTCTCACATTTCTCACGGTCCGCCATCTTGGATTGCGACGTCACGGCTGCCATCTTAGATGGGTGTGACTTTGACCTTTGACCGAAACCGCAGGAATGATCGCAAGCACACGGATTAACCATCAAAATATATATAAGAATTATCAGGAGCACACGGAGAAAACCATCATAATATTGGCAAGAATAATCAGGAGCACACGGAGAAAAACGACACATGTTTTCTTTGATATCATAAAATTACAGAAAAAAAATATTTAGAAATAAAAAAATTAATAAAAAAATTTAAAATAAAAACAAAAAATACATAAATAGATTCTGCTAGCTTGTAAACTTATCATTGCTGAGCAAAGATAGAGTTCTAGTACAAGCCAGCAGAATCTATTTATGTATTTTTTGTTTTTATTTTAAATTTTTTTATTAATTTTTTTTTATTTCTAAATATTTTTTTCTGTAATTTTATGATATCAAAGAAAACATGTGTCGTTTTTCTCCGTGTGCTCCTGATTATTCTTGCCAATATTAT
Source organism: Bacillus rossius redtenbacheri (assembly GCF_032445375.1). Lineage (NCBI taxonomy): Eukaryota > Metazoa > Arthropoda > Insecta > Phasmatodea > Bacillidae > Bacillus > Bacillus rossius. The sequence continues at coordinate 86,700,401 of NC_086332.1, read as the reverse complement.
GATGGTTTTCTCCGTGTGCTCCTGATAATTCTTATATATATTTTGATGGTTAATCCGTGTGCTTGCGATCATTCCTGCGGTTTCGGTCAAAGGTCAAAGTCACACCCATCTAAGATGGCAGCCGTGACGTCGCAATCCAAGATGGCGGACCGTGAGAAATGTGAGAAGCACTAGCAGGAAGGACGAACTTCCTTCTCCTTGAAGACTATCGATGCCATTCTTCTTATGCGATCGATAGTGAACAACCCGCATCCCGCATAAAATAAATAAATATTATTTTACCTGCAAGCAAAACGTGACGTCATCTGATGTTGAAAAGTGGAACTGCTTGCAGCAAGTACCTTTGCATGAAATAAATTAACTCTCACCACTGAATAGTGCTATTGTAGTCAGTTAGAGACATAAAGTTTCGTAGCCATGCGGCCAATTAGTCATGCATTCTCGTAACCATGCGTTCTGGAAGCTTCGTAGTCCTATAGCCTCGCGATGACGTAACCTTGAAGACTTGCAATCGCATAGTCTCGTAACCTCATGGCTCGTAGTCTCGTAGTCATGATGTATTGGAGCCTCGTAGACTTGAAGCTACGTAAGCAAGTAGCTTTGTAATCTTATAACATAATGCTGATGGTGTAGATGTAGCAAAAGAGAAAATTCCATCGAAGACAGATGTGTCAATTGGAGCCTTGTAGACGAGTAGCTTCGTAGTCAAGAACTCATGCAGACTTGTATTCCTGTATCCACGCAGTCACGTAAACTCGTTTTCTAGAGGCTTCGTAGCTCTGTAGCCTCGCAGTCTCGTAAACATGAAGATTCGTAGTCACATAATCTCGTAACCTTATGGCTCGAAGTCGCGTAGTCATGAAGTCTTAGGACCTCGTAGAATTGAAGCTACGTATCCAAGTATCCTCGTAGACTTGAAGCTACGTAAGCAAGCGGCCTTGTTATCTTATAACATAATGCTGGTGGTGCAGTTGGAGCAAAAGAGAAAATTCTGACGAAAACAGATGCTGTAATTGTAGCCTTGTAGACGAGTAGCTTCGTAGTCAAGTACTCATGCAGACTGGTAGTCCTGTATCCTCGCAGTCACGTAAACCTGTGTACTAGAGGCTTCGTAGCTCTGTAGCCTCGCAGTCTCGTAAACTTGAAAATTCGTAGTCACGTAGTCTCGTAACCTCATGGCTCGTAGTCGCGTAGCCTGGATGTCTTGGGACCTCGTAGAATTGTAGCCTCGCAGTCTCGTAACCATGCGTTCTAGAAGCTTCGTAGTCCTATAGCCTCGCGATCACGTAACCTAGAAGACTCGCAATCGCGTAGACTCGTAACCTCATTGATCGTAGTCTCGCAGTCATGATGCATTGGAGGCTTGTAGACTTGAAGCTACGTAAGCAAGAGGCCTTGTAATCTTATAACATAATGCTGATGGAGCAGTTGGAGCAAAAGAGAAAATTCCGTCGAAGACAGATGCGGTAACTGGAGTCATGTAGACGAGTACCTTCGTAGTCAAGTACTCTTGCAGACTTGTAGTCCTGTATCCTCGCAGTCATGTAAACCTGTGTACTAGAAACTTCGTAGCTCTGTAGCCTCGCAAGCCATGTATAACTCGTAACCAGCTAGATCATTTTAGACTCGTAGCCATGTGGTCTCATAGTCTCTTAGACTCGTAGAATTCTAGCCAAATATATATATTTGGAGTTGGTGAGACAAAAGACAGTTGTTGGAGCCAACGACTGTAGGAGCCAATGACTGTAGGAGCCAATGACAGATGGAGTCACTAGACTGATGGAATCAATAGACTGATGGAATCAATGAATAATGGAGCCAATGAATATTGGAGCCAATGAATATTGGAGCCAATGAATATTGGAGCCAATGACAAATGTGCAGCCTTTTTGATGATGGTGCTGCCTTTTCGTTGTCGGTGCTTCCAAATGCGCTGCCTTTTCGTTGTCGGTGCTTCCAAATGTGCTGCCTTTTCGTTGTCGGTGCTTCCAAATGTGCTGCCTTTTCGTTGTCGGTGCTTCCAAATGTGATGCCTTTTCGTTGTCGGTGCTTCCAAATGTGCTGCCGTTTCGTTGTCGGTGCTTCCAAATGTGCTGCCTTTTCGTTGTCGGTGCTTCCAAATGTGCTGCCGTTTCGTTGTCGGTGCTTCCAAATGTGCTGCCGTTTCGTTGTCGGTGCTTCCAAATGTGCTGCCGTTTCGTTGTCGGTGCTTCCAAATGTGCTGCCGTTTCGTTGTCGGTGCTTCCAAATGTGCTGCCTTTTCGTTGTCGGTGCTTCCAAATGTGCTGCCGTTTCGTTGTCGGTGCTTCCAAATGTGCTGCCTTTTCGTTGTCGGTGCTTCCAAATGTGCTGCCATCTCGTTGTCGGTGCTTCCAAATGTGCTGCCTTTTCGTTGTCGGTGCTTCCAAATGTGCTGCCTTTTCGTTGTCGGTGCTTCCAAATGTGCTGCCTTTTCGTTGTCGGTGCTTCCAAATGTGCTGCCGTTTCGTTTTCGGTGCTTCCAAATGTGCTGCCGTTTCGTTGTCGGTGCTTCCAAATGTGCTGTCTTTTCGTTGTCGGTGCTTCCAAATGTGCTGCCGTTTCGTTGTCGGTGCTTCCAAATGTGCTGCCTTTTCGTTGATGGTCCTTCTATTTTAATGTTGTTTTGACTCTAGTATTATTGTAAATGGTTCTTGATTTGACTAGCGTTTTATTCCATACGGTGCATGTATATAAGCGAGTCCTAGACAACAGGACGCTCAGTTTGTTACTGACGTCGTCGGTGTAAGGATCACCTAGTTTGTTTCTTCTGGTGCATTAATCACGTAATTACCTGTTCTTGCGAACTCGATGGCATCTTTACCGACTTTAACGACGAACTCGATGGAGGTTGTACCATCGTCTACGGGAACCTTGACGACAGCTACGACGGAGAAGGAGCAGATTCCGTTGACAACGTCGATGTCAACACTGGAGGTAATTTCAACAGATGTGATACCACCAGCAGAAGATAGCTTAATGACTACTGAGCTGGATGTGCAGGAAACCACGACGATCGACGATACGACCTCGATGGAGACTTCAATGGATGCTGATTTGACAACTAGCGAACATCGGTGCTGTTATTGCGACAAGATTTTCTCAAACAGCAGCAATGCTCGGCGACACGAGAGGAGCGAATGTGCCAAGAACCTATATCGTAAAATGTTTGTTTGTGAGAAATGTCATAAGCAGTTTGCCAGAAAAGATAATATGAAAACGCACATGAAGGCATGCAAAGGTCCTGCTGTTCGGCAGAAAGTAAAGGTTTCGTCGCAACAACGATGCATCGATGTGCATAAGAGAATGCCTGGAAATGGTACTACTGTTGTAACGCCTGTATCTGGATCGGGTCTGAAAGGATCGTCATCACCACGGTATCCTTGCAGCTACTGTGATACGTCGTTCGCATTTTCCCATGATGCACGAAGACATGAGCGGAGCAAATGCACGAAGAATCCATCTCGCATGAAGTTTCGATGTGATGAGTGTCATGAATGGTTTACTCGAATTGATAATTTGCGACGACATGCGAAAAACTCTAAATGTGAAGTCCGTGTGCCTACTGCTGAACTACCTGCAGAAATTTCGACTCCTCGGTTTAGGTTGAAGGCTCGTGAGCGTACAAGCAAGAAAACCGATGTGCAGCAACCGATTGGTATGACGTCTGAACAGGAAAATAAACCTAAGACTGTGTTCGGAGCATTACAAGTGAACGATAATGGCTTCTACTTGGCGCAGTCTGCATTTCGTGGAACATTGAAGGACTATTATTATTTAAATACGTTAGGTGAGTCGAAAGACATTTGTAATTTTCTTGATGATATCAGAGAGGACATAATCAATCAGCTTACTGATGATGTAGCAACAAACGGACCTTTGAAATATAACTTGTGGTTGGACTGTATATATGGAAAGCCATATCCGTTCGATGACAAAGTGAAGAAGTGTGCATTCAAGACATCGGCTGCAGTAATTTACAGTTCTAACGATGTGAAGCAAACTGTTAAAAACGGTATCCAGAAACTCTGTCAAGAAGAGGTGGACTATGTCTGTAAAGGTTCTGGCTGGACTCTGTCTAGTATAAACCGATTGGAGCTAAGAATTAGTCATTTCACACCGCTGCGGAACTAAATGATTATAAGATTGCTGGCTTTCGCAAATGATCCTGTAGTAGAATAGAAATTATGTAATAAATATTATGTTTGTAAAAGAACTTGCAGTGTTTAATTCCTCGAACCTGTTACTATTATGTTAAATTGATGTTATATTTAATTTTTTTTGCATCATCCTAGATCGAACCAAGGACCTTAGTCGATCTAATTAATCAGTATATTGATCGGAAATTTATTTAATGATTTCTGAACTTTTTCCCGGATCTCTAGCTAAATAATAACGGATTTTCAAGATGGCGGCCAACTTTCAAGATGGCGGGTGTCACAGCAATAATAAATGATTACTGCACTCTAGCGGATAAGAATTAAACTAACATGGCGTCAGCGCACTCTAGCCGACGATACAATGATGATGGCTTCCAGCATCGAAGACAAGATGGCGGACATGACATCATACTACCTGACGATATATATGCTTTGAAAAAAAAAGTGGTGGGAGTCAGTATGCCTGCGTCCACTGTGAGGGAAGGATCGGTCACCATTTTTAATTTTTTTGCACTCGTCGGGTTCGAACCGAGGACTCCGAGCTCCGTGTCGTAAATGTTTGTTTTTTAAATATTTTTTATTAAAAATATTATTATTTAATTTTTTTTATAATTTTTAAATTTTTTTCATTAAAATCGGATAATAAATTTAAAGATGGCGGCCGTAACGGAAATTGCAACGGTGACGTCATAATTCAAAATGGCCGATAACACAATGCCGGAATGTTCGAGAAAACGAAATGACGTCATCCAAGATGGTGGATCCAAGATGGCCGTCGGGGTCAAGGTCAAAGGTCAAGGTCACATCCTGATAGAGGCTTAACTGAGGCTTGAGTTAAGGATGCTTAAGCCTCTATCAGGACATTTCTAGCCATTGGGATTTTTAAGGACTAAATCGGGAAATTTTCCCTCGAAACGGGAATTTTTCCCTCGAAAAAGGGAAATTTTTTCTTAAAACGGGAATTTTTGAGTCATTTTGAGTCATTTTTGAGGAATTTTGAGGAATTTTTGCCGCCGTGACGTCACAAATCCAAGATGGCGGACACCGGCACCGGCACCACCGCCTGAGGCCTGTTTCAGGACCGGCTATTGTATACTACTCATTATGTAACCTACGAAATTGATAAAATGTTATAACACAAAATAAACAAATAATAGACGGAAATGCGTACGGAGTATCTAATTTTTATAAGATGAATTAAACAGCGGAACGGAACGAAATCACAGATACAGAACCAGCCAATAAGAATCGGGGCCAGTCCTGTCTGCAGCGCCTCGTGGCTGGCGAGGAGGAAAGAAGAGACAGTTCCAGTCTGCCTCTTAGCACGAGTAGGCTGTTGTGCACTGTAAACACATGTAAATTTGCTAGCGCACTCTACGGCGCAGATAAATAGTGTGCAACAGTATACCTATTGTTTATTCTAGCATGGCCTACCTGCCCCTCCCGAATAATCAGTAGCCTCCCGGCTACAGTGGTGACCCCGACGTGATAGGGGCAAGGCTAATATGCATTCCGAAATAAATGTCACGCGATATTCATGTTTTGCGTAATATAAGCAACCTGTCGCACCGCACGTTACGCGCGTCGCACGTCACCCGCAAGGCACATCGCTCGCGCCGTATGTCATCTGCGTTGCACATCATCCGCATCGCACGTCATCCGCGACGCACGTCATCCGCGACGCACGTCATCCGCGTCGCACATCACCCGCGTCGCAAGTCGTCCGCGCCGCATGTTATCCGCGTCGCACATCACCCTCGCCGCTCGTCATCCGCACTGCCGCGGAAGTAGAGGAAATGAACGAGTTCTGTGACACTTCCAGCTCATACTTCGGACTTCCGAGACTCGTGACACGCACGTAGGAGTTATGTTGATGTTCGGCGACATAGTCCAGGCAGTTGCATCGTGCTCCAGCACATAATCGCACCTAGTTTTTTTTAGTGTGTCATTATAACTCTTACATGAATACATTTTCCATGCTAGGAATGGTAGCACTCTGTCACTCTAGTCCTCGGATCAGAGGGTACGATCATCTGTAGCAAGGAAGATAGTAGGAACGGCGTTGTCATATATTCCGTTATATGAATATATTTATAAATGTTTTGTTACATCCATCATTATGGCCTCGGCCGACACTCCAAGCCGACGACCAATTCCCCCCCCCCCCTACTTCCTTGCCTACCCCAACATGGCCGCATTCCGGAGCAACCATCAACAACATTCCCGTCTTGATACTCTATGCAAAAATTGCATATCAAGTAGGACGGTATTGCTCCCGTTTTTCATAGATGGCAGGTCATGAAGAATGGGTATTAAGTGAAATTATCCAAATGTCATGGGACATCCAGAGCCATAATAGACATAATAAATGTAGTAATAATATGTAATATAATTGTAGAAGCTAATGTAAATGTGATATGTATGTATAGGTATTAAATATGTAGGATAAGTGTATGCACATACCCTGATGAACATGTATTTTTGGTTTATATAAATGCAGGGCCAACAACACCTGACAGAGCTCCTCTCCCCAGTTCATCCTGGGGTATTAAACCTGAATTGGCATAATTGAGCTGCTACTTTCTTCTACCTTGCTTCCTTCTCACTCCCCCCCCCCCCCTTTTCCCTCTCCCCTGGAACGGCTTTCAAGGGCTCGCTCTAGGATCTTCCCTCTCCCCTGGAGCGGCCTTCGGGAGCTCGTTCTAGGATCCTCCTGCTCACGACCCCTTCTCTTGTGCTGCTCCTTACATGCCGAGCAAGAGGGCTGGTAAAAAGCATGGCAAGAGTTGCAGCGCTCGTCTCAGCAAGGACCAGGAACAGCTGCCTACATACCATCTGGGCTACTTCTCGGCACCTGATGACCTGGTGGTGCGCAGCCCAATGTACAGCCCCCTGCATTCCTTCGACTTCACGCCAGTCCCCTACTCACCCGAGCACGTACCGACTGCTGAGATGCTGTTCCCCCATCCCCCGAATCTCCTCTCCCCAATAAAACCACCTAACTGTCCCCTCATCCTCATCGATATCACGCCCCCTCATTCCCGGCATTCACCCGGACCCTGCAACTCTGGTGATCGACCCAGAGACCCACAGCCACAGCCTGTTTCGGCCAGGTGCATCGCGTGGCTGCAGGAGATCTTCGACAGCGACACTTAGGCGTGCAGCACCCAGGTTTTTTTTACCCCCAACTGAGACTCACCACTGCCTTGTCCCGCAACCAGGGATAAGACAATTTGGCGCCAAATGTGGGGCACATTAGTCTAGAAAGACTGAAGGACCCATCACCTGCTACCAGAGCCCCATCCACTTTCAGGAGTGCAGGAAACACCTGGTGGCACCCACCCCCACTACTCTGATAAAGGTTATAAAATGTGCCGCAGCAGGCTGCCATGCACAGGAGGGACCAAGTCTCCCCTATGCATTTTGCGGAACCCCATTCCACCTGCTGTGTCTGGGGAAGACAAATCAAGACATCGAGCCCCAAGACTTTATCCACATATATGTCGCCCCTGCCAAGAACAGCTGCGGGATCGGAAACCGACGCTCATGGTACCCCGGCGATGCTTCGCCCCCGACTGCCCACAGACGGCCATAGTCTTCACTACCTGCCAAAGTTGCCGTAGAGAGTATCATTTGTCGTGCTTGAGTTGGGAAAACACCCCGCTGAACCTTGCAGAACTCTCCTTCAAGTTTGGAATATGTAGAAGTCCACAAGAAATTCCCAGAAGTACTGAAAACAAGGTAGCCCGAAGACCCTTCTGGGGACATGACGTCGAGGACCCTGTCGAACAGCTGTTGCACTGGGAACAGGCCTTGCAGTCCCAGGGTACTCCCCAAGCCGAGTGGGTCGATCACATCGGAGGGCTACTAATGGGGGATGCTACCAAGTGGTGGAAAACTCATGAAGGGCTATACGACACCTTGGAGGATTTCACCTCGAGTTTCGCGAATCAGTTCGGTAGCCCACCCCGAATTGTGGAACTTACTGCACAGTTGTTCAGCCTCAAGCAGAAAGAAGGCGAGGACATAGAAAGCTTCCTGATCTGCAAGAAGAAATTGTTTGAACGGCTCTACCCTGACAGGTATGCCAAGGAGTTCCTTGCCACAGCCCTGGAATTGGTAAAACCCAACCTGCGGCCATTCCTCAGACACCTACCAACCCAGAACTGGTCCGAACTCCGCCTTCGGGCCGCAGCAGTAAAACGCGACTGCCAAGAGACCCGAGTCAACTCTGTAGGCAGGGTAGGGGCTCCACCCACCCGGGAGAAAGAGAATCTTGCCAACCGCCAAGAGGGTCCAAAATGTTGGTATTGCCCCGAAAGGTACTTTAATGCAGACTGCCCTGTCCAACGCCACGAGCGAGGTACCCAGGACAAGAAAGTACCACAGGGAAACACCTAAGGGGAAGGAAACTCACCTCCAGAACCTCCCCCAAGAAAGTGGAGGCATTCCCAGACCAGCTTGCCTCATCAGGAGCCGCAGAGGGAGCCAAACAAGAAACAAGCATCCAGCATGATTACCCTCAGATCCTATCCCGCCTGTCGCTACGTCTGGGGAATCACCAGATATACGCTCTGCTAGATTCTACAGCCACCACCAGTTACATGACAGCCCATTGGGTCCAACAGACTGGGTCAGCCATGACCCCACAAGTGCAGTATGCGCAACTGGCACGAGACCTCCATATTCCACACCAGGGTAGGACCTCCTTAAAATGCCACGTCGGAGACAGGGAAATTACAGTATCCTGCTTGGTAGCAGAGGACCCCCATGAAGACTTAATATTAGGGCAGGATTAGCTCATCGAACAGAAAGCGGTGATGGATTCGAAGCACAGTGGGTATGTTTTGGAAGAGCTCCACGCCAAACGCTCTACTGGGTAACCCGGAGAGTAACCAAGATGGCCCCAACATTACTATCATTGGCTGATCTACAGAAAGGTTTTCCTGAGGTTCTTTAACAACAACTGTTGGATACCCTCCAACCCTATGGAACTGTATTTATGCCCCAGGGGAATATACCACGGAATTCAAGTGCATGCCACCAGATCATGCTGAAGGACAAACGCCTCACCTACAGCTGACACGGGGCTCCATCACACCACAAACGAAGTTTGATTGCAGAGCAGGTGGCAGAAATGAGGGCAGCTGATATCATAGAGCCCAGTTGGTCTCCCTTTAATTCTCAAATTGTGATTGTATATAAAAAGGACAAGACCCCACGATTTTGCATCAACTTCCAGACACTGAATCATGCCACAGTCAGTGCAGCACCTCCAGCCGTAAACATCCATGATACCATCAAAGCCATTGGGACAGCATGAGTGTTTTCCACCCTGGACCTCAAATCCGGATATTGACAGATACCCATGCATCCCGACTCCAAACATTTGATGGCATTCACCACACCTACAGGGGAATGTTATCAATTTAAGGTCATGCCCTTTGGCCTCAAGACTGCCCCGAGCACCTTCCAAAAATGATGACCAGAATGTACTGCCCGACCTTATTGGGCGATGTTGCTTCGCATACCTTGATGACATTATCATTTTTTTCAAACTCTTGGAAGGAACACCTCAACCATTTGGCATAAGTACTCGAGCGGTGTCAGATACACAACCTGACTTGCCAACTAAGCAAGTGCCACTTTGGGAAGAAACAGTTGGAATACCTTAGACACTGGTGTCAGCAGAGGGGAATGAAGCCAACACTAAGAAGATAAGGCAATTATGGAAGCCGAAGCTCCCCGAACCCTACGTCAATTCCGGAATATACTGGGCCTCTGCAATTGGATAAGGGAATTTGTACCACACTTGTCCAGTATCTGCCAACCCATTACCGACTTACTCAGCCCCTAAGTGCGCTTCCATTTGGGAGCCGATCAGGAGAACGCTCTAGCAATTCTCCGGGAACAATTCGCCCAGATCAAGAAGCTCGGCCGACCTGACACAACTCAGCCATTCACCCTACAAACAGATGCCAGCCAACGAGGACTCGGAGCAGTACTATACCAGGAACCAATGCCCGGGAACCGAGAGGTTGTATCATATGCCAGTGCCAAACTCTCACCTGCCGAACGAAAATACCACAGCAATGAGTTGGAATGCTTGGCAATCATGTGGGCTATAAAGCGCTTCCGACCATACCTGGAAGACCGGCATTTCACTCTGCGAACAGACAACAGGGCATTAACCTGGCTTAGCTCCATGAAGGACAGTAAGACTAAACTCGCCAGCTGGGCATTACTGCTACAGGAGTACGACTTCACCATTGAGCATTGTCCTGGGAAAGAAAACGAGTTCGCAGATGCCTTGTCCAGGGGCACCCACCGGTCCACAGCTGGAAGACCATTTCCAAGACTATGAGAGGATGGTCGCAGACACGGACAAACCCTGGCCACTAGAGATGGAAGATATGAGCCTTCAACAAACCGGAGCCCTGGGGGAAACACTCTACCAGGCTGTGGCATAGGGACAACAATCTGACCCAGGGATTTGCAAGTTAGTACAATGGCTGCAAGGCATCCGGGACACCCCATCATCACAGTGGTCACCCACCGATCAACAGTTTGCCCGGACCCACCGTCTACACCCGAGCGGCCTAGTGATATGGCCAGAAAACGGGAACAATCTGCAGCTACTAGTTCCCAATCCCTAAGACGAAAGGTGTTATGGGAATACCACGATGCGGACCTCGCCGGCTATCCAGGCATAGCTGAGACAAGGAGGGCCATACAGAAGGAATATACCTGGGAGGGGCTTAAAAAGGAAGTGGAAAATTGCATTGAACAATGCCATCTATGCAACACCACCAAAGCCCACCGCTCCACCAGGCCCAACCACCTTCATCCTCGCTGCCCCGAGAAACTATAGGAAACAGTAGCCGCCGACCTCATGGGACCATATCCTAAGAGTACTCAGGGGAACCGCTTCCTGTTGGTAATCACAGACGTGTTCTCTCGATGGGTGGAGGCCTTCCCACTAAGGACCTCTAAGGCACCAGAGTTAATCCAAATCCTGGAGAGTAAAGTCTTCTCCCGCTGGGGATACCCCGAAAGTATTATTACAGATAATGGGAAACAATTCACTGGAGAACAGTGGAATACGGCCTGCAAGCGATGGCGAGTAAAACGATGAAAACCCGCACTCTACTATCCCTAGGGAAACCCTACGGAGCGGAGGAATCAGGATATCAAGAAGGGACTACGCCTGCGGCTCAGGGAGGACCACCGTCAACAGGATGCACACATCCCATCGATATTAATCTCATTGCGGAGCAGGCACAATGAAGCGATAGGCTGTAGCCCCAGCCATCTGATACTGGGGAATGACCTATCCCAGCCTGGTGACTAGGAACTCCCTGCTTCCCAAGCCCAACACAACTAAGTAACCCACGTAGAAAGCCCCTGCCCCGAAGCCAAAGACAGACAACAAGCTGTCCTAGGCCATCAGCACCAATACCACCAAAGGACCCAACCTGCACTTCCGGAAGAAGTGCCGGAAGCAGCACTCCAAGTAGGGGACCACGCCTACTGGCGAATGCACCCCCTGTCATCACAAGAGGATAACTTCTGTGCCAGCCTCTCCCCTAAATGGCAGGGACCTTACCGAATAGTGCAGAGACATGGGCAAGTATTTTACCTAGAGCTGAATCCACGGAAAACTATCAAAGTTCACCAAAAAGAACTACGAAAGGCATGGCGAGGAGGGCCCAGCGAGGCACCTTGTCCAGATCCAGCTAACCACCCAGAAACCCAGCAACACAAGGCCTCTGCAGCTGAACCTCGGGACACTCAATTCGCCGTCTGCCCCACTCCAAGCGGACACTCTAGTCCGGACCGGCGACTACGACTACGAGAACACCTTGTAAAACCGGCACGGTACCAACTGACGTACTGACCTAAGGTCCAGTGCAGTGACTGGTGTAGAGGGGCCAGCCCAATTGACAAAAAAATTATGGTAATTCATATTATTGATGATAGATATTTGATTACAGTTTATTTATATGAAAAATTGTTCATAATTATATTTAAACTTTATAGCTAAACACCAGTTTTTAAAATTAATTACAAGTCATCTTCACGTGAACTGTTTCGTCAACTGTTTATAAAGTGAAGTGAAAAGTTAATGTGGTTTTCATTGCTTATTACAACAACAATTTCGGCAATAAAGGAAAATTACTCTTGCCTTTTAATAATCTGATTACTAGTATAATTTCAAGTATTTATTAATTTATTATTAAAATAAAAATGATTCAATTTTATTTATAAAAGTATGCAATCATTTCATTAATGTTTTGTTATGATGTGACGTTAAACTATCGTCCGTAAACCGACTTTACAGACAAACAATTTTTTTTCATGTTTTTTGCTGTCATACGAGGAAATTAATATGAATTTAAAATTCATGAATTTATTTTCTTACTCTAAAGCTGACGTCGACCCAAGTGTCTCCCCGGCTCCTTCAGGCCGTTATGGCTCGCCAGCGCCATCTCTTGCGTGTGTAGTGCGACGCAAGTGAAGGTGATGTGCGACGTTTTGTTTCTATACAGGATTTGACATATTATTTTATTGTAAATATATTTTTATTTGACGTTTTTTGTATATATTTTGCTTATATTTTATTATAATTAATTTTGTATTAAAGGGTAATGTATCCGTGTAAGTTTTATTTGTTCACCGGGCGCCAAGGCTGTGGCTTCCACCTGTGACCAATCAGCGTGTTCCGCGGGCCCGTGGAGAGGGGAGTGACGTGGGTGCTCGGGTGCGCCAGGGCAGTCGTCAGCCAGACGCGAGAGGCAGCGGTTAGCAAGCGGGCCGCTCCGCGCTAGTGGGAATGAGTCGTGGACCCGGCATGAGAGACAACGGACGTGTTGGTGACGTCGCTCCGGGATGGTGAGATTGAACGGGCGCGATATTTGCAGGAGCTCTAGACTTTCCCATGCTGAAGCGTTTTCAGCTTTGCAGTCGAGTTTGTTACTTTGTCATTCAGTCGCGTGCTCGCATCTTGTCACTTTTGCTCATGTGTGTTCTTCTCTTAATTTTTGCGAGTCGCAGTTTATTTTTGCAAACTGGACATCCGCAGTTGTATGTTCTGTGCTTTTACATTTATTCCCGGTCATTGTGGTGTACAGTCAGACAGTCAGACTTAGAGAATTATATTCCTTACAGTGCGAGTAATACTCGTCATGGGCAGGACGTCCCGTATTTTCATTACCATATTAGTGCGCGGAACCGGGCTTCACCCAATAAAGAAATAGTCACAGGCGGACACGCGGCAGCCTCATGTAAAGTGTTCATCTTCTTGAGGATAAAGAACCAGGAAACTATTCGAGTTGTTCTCATTTCAATTCTGGAGGCTAAGTCCCTCGGCCACGCGGCCTGGAACCCCCTCTACCGAACCCTGAGCAGCCGGCAGGATGGAAGCATGTCAGGGACTAGTCGACCAGACGACGACAAAGCTATTTTATGGTGGCTTCTAATGGATGATATTATCTTTACAAGAGTTTGAACAAAGCTTAACAACACTTAATTTTCGTTTAGCAACAAACTGTATTTCACCAAATATTTACCTTCGTTTAAGATAAACCAGGGCTGTCCAATAGGCGGACCGCATGTCATAAACTATAAAAGTTAATATTAATAAACTTACCAGAAAATTGACTCGGAATGTATTGAGCTCTATCTCACATAACTTTCCAACCACATGTGGCGCCGCAATGGAACTCTCGGTGCTCTATCCGACACAATTTCCAGCCATGTGTGGCGCTGCAAATTTGGCGCCTGCGGGCTGCATATCGTAACATACGCTCGTTCTGAACAGCGCCCAGAACCGTGCTGCGCCGCGCTGTCTTTGACTGGCAGTAAGACAACATCGTAGTCGTGTAGTACTCACGTTAACAGCAGTTGATATTCAGTTCTCTGGTTCGTGTGCGGTTCGGTTACTGTAATTTTTCTTTACCTAGAATTTAAAATGGGTAACCTAGCGAGTAGTATACGAATGTATGTCCTGCGGCAGGCTTTAAGGCTGTGGATTGTGATTATCGGTCCGCCATCTTGGATTGTGACGTCACGGCGGCCAATTGGATGAGTGTAACGGAACACAGCGTAACGGGACAAAACGTAACGGGACACGGCGTAATGGGAAAAGTAGATCACGACGTCCATTTTGGACCCGCCATCTTGGATCCGCCATTTTGGATGACGTAATTGTGTGTTCTCGAACATTCCGGCATTGTGTTTTCCGCCATATTGGATGATGATGTCACCGTTGCAATTTCCGTTACGGCCGCCATCTTTAACTTTTTTATTTATTATCCGATTTGAATGAATTTTTTTTAAAAATTATAAAAAAATTAAATTAATAAATTGTTAACAAAAATATCGAAAAAAAAATACTTTTACGACACGGAGTTCAGAGTCCTCGGTTCAAACCCGACGAGTGCAAAAAAAAAAAATATGATGACCGATCCTTCCCCCGCGGTGGATGCTGACATACTGACTCCCACCACTTTTTTTCAAAGCATATATATCGTCAGCTGGTATGACGTCATGTCCGCCATCTTGTCTTCATCCGCTGGAGATCACCATCTTGTTTTCGTCCGCTAGAGTGTGCTGATACCATGTTAGTATAATTATCTGGTCACCACACCTTTGACCTTGACCTTGAACATTGACCTTGACCTTGGAATTTGACCTTGACCTTGAACTTTGACCTTCACCTTGAAATTTGACCTTAACCTTGAAATTTGACCTTGACCTTGAAATTTGACCTTGACCTTGAAATTTGACTTTGTCCTTGTCGACCATCATGGATCCGACATTTTATGTTCAGTACATGCTACCAGGAGCCACCACCTGCCGGAGTACGCCATCTTGTGTGTGTACTTGTATTATAGAGTACATTTCCATCTGGATAATTTTATTCTAACCTGCTACAGTACAGTAATCATTTATTACGGAGGTGCCACCCGTCATCTTGAAATTCGGCCGCCATCTTGAAATCATGTAATAATGTAGCTATAAAAGCGGGAAAAAATCCAAAATTCATTAAATAAATCACTCATTAATTTACATATTGATTCGATCGATTCCTGTCCTCGGTTCGATACCCGATCGATGCAATAATGTTTAATTCTATGTAAAAAATAATAATTTCAATAAACCATGTTCAACATTCGTAAAGAGACTTTAAATCATCTACTACCATCATCCTATCAGACATCAAGACCACCATATTGGAAATTCGTAATTGTAATACTAGAGATTCGGGGAAAAGTTACAAATTCATTAAATAAATTTGCAAACAATAAAATGATTAATTGGCTCGACTAATGTCCTTGGTTCGATCCAGGGCCGATACAAAACAACTTTAATTAAAAACATACTAAAAAAGTGTTAGGTTTGAGAAAATAAAAACTCCACAAGTTCTTTTAAAAAAATTTTATTACATTAATTCAATACACCACTACAAGTACAAAAAAAAACACTGACAAATTACTAAAGCCTTTTTGGATTCCTCGATTCAAACAGTCTTCTTATTGTACGGACTAAGCCTTTTACATTACTTTAAATGTCTATCCGATCCGTTCATCACCGCAGCCAGAGACGGACTGAAGTTCATATCACTTATATAGTCTCATTAGCCGCTACATCACATGAGTCAAATCAATAACCATGTTCATTATACGTCTTGGAGCAATTTTTATAATGACGATGTAAGCTATCGAGACGTGAAATTAGTTTATTGCACTTATAGCACTGAAATTGTATTCTTTGAACATTATTAGAACAACCGCTTCTTTCATGTCTGCGAGCATTTGAGGTGATAGTAAATGATGCACCACAGTATTTGCACTGATGCGAAGTAAACTCTTCATTAATTGAAGTATTCAATGCTGATGAAACTTCAGCTGATGGTGGAACAGCACATATCAAAGTCTCCTCCAGTGTTGTCAGAGGCGTTGCCAACGGGATCTGCTCCAACATCGTCGGCGCTGACGTCATGGTTCACGTAGTCGATGGTACATCCTCCATCGCGTTCGACGTTAAAGTCGGTAAAGATGCCATCGAAGTCTCAAGAACAGGCAATTACACGACTTATGCACCAGAAGAAACAAACTAGGTGATCCGTACACCGTCGACGGCAGTAACAAACTGAGCGTCCTGCTGTCTAGGACTCGTTTGTATACATTAACCGGCTTGAATAATACGCTAGTCAAATCAAGAACAATTTACTAAAATACTAGAGTCAAAACAACATTAAAAAATAGAAGCACCATCAACAAAAAAGGAAGCACATTTGGTAGCACAATCAAAGAAGGAAAAACAATAGGAAGCACCGTCAACAAAAAGGCAGCACATTTGGAAGCACCGACAACGAAAAGATAGCACCGCCATCGAAAAGGCAGCACATTCGGAAGCACTGACTACGAAAAGGCAGCACATTTGGAAGCACCGACAACGAAAAGATAGCACCGCCATCGAAAAGGCAGCACATTTGGAAGCACCGACAACGAAAAGGCAGCACATTCGGAAGCACCGACTACGAAAAGGCAGCACTTTTGGAAGCACCGTCAATGAAAAGGCAGCACATTTGGAAGCACCGACAACGAAAAGGCAGCACATTTGGAAGCACCGATAACGAAAAGGCAGCACATTTGGAAAAACCGACTACGAAAAGGCAGCACATTTGTAAGCACCGACAACGAAAAGGCAGCACATTTCGAAGCACCGACTGCGAAAAGGCAGCACATTTCGAAGCACCGACTACGAAAAGGCAGCACATTTGGAAGCACCGACAACGAAAAGGCAGCACATTTGGAAGCACCGACAACGAAAAGGCAGCACATTTGAAACCACCGACTACGAAAAGGCAGCACATTTGGAAGCACCGACAACGAAAAGGCAGCACATTGGAAGCACCGACTACGAAAAGGCAGCACATTTGGAAGCACCGACAACGAAAAGGCAGCACATTTGGTAGAACCGACAACGAAAAGGCAGCACATATGGAAGCACCGACAACGAAAAGGCAGCACATTTGGAAGCACCGTCAATGAAAAGGCAGCACTTTTGGAAGCACCGACTACGAAAAGGCAGCACATTTGTAAGCACCGACAACGAAAAGGCAGCACATTTGGAAGCACCGACAACGAAAAGGCAGCACATTAGGAAGCACCGACAACGAAAAGGCAAAAAGGAAGCACAAGTTACGAGATCTAAGTCTTAGTTAGAAATCAGAATACACGAAATAAAAACATTAAATTGTTATAATTTAAATTATTTATTTTATTGCTTTACATTATACAAATGCAAGTAAAACATGCCATTATTGTATGTAGCCAGCATTCCTCAGTTCCTTGAGTATGAAGGATATTTCTTTGATGCACGAATAGTTTCCTGCACAAAGCGAACCATGTAGAAGTCTTAGCCGGTCAACCAATATGTTTGGATCTTTCCATGATGTGTAATCATTCTCTTCTACTACCATCTTCCTTGCACCTTTATAATAAATATTATGATCTCTGGTTTCTTCCGTTTTACCACCAACCTCAGAGTAACTTTCATGTTTGAGACGGTGTTCATCACAAGCTTGATCAGATTTATTTAATATATCACGTCGTTTCCATCGTTTCGGTCTCAGGACACCGCCATATTCTTCGATCTTGGCAGCTTTAGGTGCTTCATCATAGTCTATGTCTTTGACAACAGCCTCAGAGTCACTGTAACAATCACCGTAGAAGGAATCGTCTTCACCCAATTTACCGTAATAATTCGATGTTGATGATGTCTTCATGCTTCCTTTTTAGGAGTCCATCATTTTTACAAAGTAGGAAAGATCTACTTGAATTCGGCTGGAATATATTCTCACTTTTCACGTTAAGGATTCTTCCATTGTCTTCATTCTTCCGTAAATCATCAACCTCCTTCAATTTAAGTTCTTTGTCGAGATCGGAAGAGCCAAGAAAATTATTGACGTAATGCAGATCACTCTTCCTTAGGCTAGTAGATTCATCGTCGTCCTCTAGCTTGTACGCAGGCTTGGCGCTACAAGTTCTGCCATGTCTTTTTAGGCTCTCTCTCCGAGTAAACGACTTGCTACATCGAACACAACTTATCATATTGCGCAGTGGATTTTTAACACAGTCATTCTTCTCGTGTTGTCTTTTATTCTTTCTCAAGATAAACTCTTTACTGCAAAACTTACACCTATGTTCTTTCGATACAGCGTCAGATCCCAAATCGGAATTCATATTAGTTACTGAGACTAATGCCAGATACCAATTGAGTGTTTTAAATTAGATCCAATACTTAAATAGAATTTTTTTTTTATTTCATCAGCGAGAATTAATATATCTCATGCAAAAGTACTTTATGCATGTAGTTCTGCTTTTCAACAACAGATGTCGCCACATGTTGCTTGCAGGTAAATAATATTTACTTCTTTTATGCGGGATGCGGGATGCTCACTAACGATCGCAGAAGAAGGATGGCTTCGATAGACTCCAAGGAAAAGGAAGTTCGTCTTGCATGTTGGTGCTCCACAGATGTCTCATGGCGTAATATTAATTTGACTGAGTAATGATATTTTTTAATTCCACCTGATAAAAATATTGCAATTTTTTATTTAGTAGCATAAATTATCGAATTAAATGTAACTCCAAATAAAATGACATGTCTCATTAGACAAAAAAAAAAATCCATGCAGAGAGCGGTTTCTCAGAATAGTCAGAAACGCTTGAAGAAACCACAGGAATGATTGCAAGAACACGAAAAAAAACCATCAAAATATTGACAAGAATAATCAGGAGCACACGGAGAAAACCATCATAATATTGGCAAGAATAATCAGGAGCACACGGAGAAAACCATCATAATATTGACCAGATTAATCAGAAGTACTCGGAGAAAACCACCACATGTTTTCTTTGATATCATAAAATTACAGGAAAAAATATTTAAAAATAAAAATAAATTAATAAAAAAAATTAAAAAAAAAAATGCATAAACAGTTTCTGCTAGCTTGTAAACTTATCATTGTTGAGCAAAGATAGAGTTAAAGTACTTTTGCATGAGATATATTAATTCTCGCTGATGAAATATGAAAAAAATTCTATTTGAGTATTGGATCTAATTTAAAACACTCAATTGGTATCTGGCATTAGTCTCAGTAACTAATATGAATTCCGATTTGGGATCTGACGCTGTATCGAAAGAACATAGGTGTAAGTTTTGCAGTAAAGAGTTTATCTTGAGAAAGAATAAAAGACAACACGAGAAGAATGACTGTGTTAAAAATCCACTGCGCAATATGATAAGTTGTGTTCGATAGTAGTATACGAATGTTCCTCCGAAAACAGGCTTCAGGCTGTGGAGCGGGGAGCCGAGCCACATCTCTGACGTCACGTCCATCTCTGACGTCACGGCGGCCATCTTGGATGACCTTGACCTTGACCTTTGACCTAGGCCTGGAATTTGATCCTCAAAAATCGCCAAAAATGACCAAAATTGGGCAAAAATTGCCCAAAATTCCTCAAAAATCGCCATAATTTCAATTTTTTTGAAAAAAATTTCCGCCAAAAAATCTCAAATAATTCCACAGTTCAAAAATTAGGATTTCGAAAATCCTCAAAAGTCGCTTTGCCCTAGAAAAAACGAAAACTCCTAAAAGCGGCTTAAAACTCCTAAGAGCTAGCCGCTTATAAGCCGCCGACCTTGAAAATAAGGATGTCATGGCAGCCATATTGGATGATGACGTCACCGTTGCAAATTTTGTTACGGCCGCCATCTTTAACTTTTTTATTTATTATCCGGTTTTAATGAAAAAAAAATAAAAATTATAAAAAAAACCATTTAATAAAATTTTAATAAAAGATTTATAAAAATTATATTTTTACGACACGGAGTTCGGAGTCCTCGGTTCGAACCCGGTGAGGGCAAAAAAAATAAAAAATGGCGACCGATCCTTCCCCCCGTGGTGGGTGCTAGCAGACTGACTCCCACCACTTTTTTTCAAAGCATATAGATCGTCATCTAGTATGACGTCATGTCCGCCATCTTGTCTTTGATGCTGGAAGCCATCATCAATGTATCGTCGGCGAGAGTGCGCTGACGCCATGTTAGTTTAGTTCTTATCCGCTAGAGTGCAGTAATCATTTATTACTGTGACACCCGCCATCTTGAAATTTGGCCGCCATCTTGAAAATCCGTAATTATTTAGCTAGAAATTCGGGAAAAGTTCCAAAATTCATTAAATAAATCACTCATTAATTTACATATTGATTCGATCCGCTCCTGTCCTTGGTTCGATCCCTGGCCGATACAAAAAAATTAAATATAACATCAATTTAACATAATAGTAACAGGTTCGAGGAATTAAACACCGCAAGTTCTTTTACAAACAGAATATTTATTACATAATTTCTATTCTACTACAGGATCACTTAAGAAAGCTAGCAAATTTATAATCAATCATTTAGTTCCGCATCGGTGTGAAATGACTAATTCTTAGCTCCAATCGGTTTATACTAGACAGAGTCCAACCAGAACCTTTACTGACATAGTTCTCCTCTTCTTGACAGAGTTTCTGGATACCGTGTTTAACAGTTTGCTTCACATCGTTAGAACTGTAAATTACTGTAGCCGATGTCTTGAATGCACACTTTTTCACTTTGTCATCTAACAGATATGGCTTTCCATATAGACAGTCCAACCACAAGTTATATTTTAATGGTCCGTTTGTTGCTACGTCATCAGTAAGCTGATTGATTATGTCCTGTCTGATATCATCAAGAAAAGTACAAATGTCCTTCGACTCACCGAACGTATTTAGATAATAGTAGTCTTTCAACGTTCCACGAAATGCAGTCTGCGCCAAGTAGAAGCCATTATCGTTCACTTGTAATGCTCCGAACACAGTCTTAGGTTTAGGTCCATGTTCAGACGTCATAGCAATCGGTTGCTGCGCATCTGTTTTTTTGATTGTACGCTCACGAGCCTTCAATCTAAAGCGAGGAGTCGAAATGTCTGCAGGTAGTTCAGCAGTAGGCACACGGACTTCACCTTTACATATTTTCGCATGTCGTCGCAAACTATCAATTCGAGTAAACCATTCATGACAATCATCACATCGAAACTTTATACGAGAAGGATTCTTTTTACATTTGCTCCGCTCATGTCTTCGTGCATCATGGGAAAATGTGAACGACATATCACAGTAGCTGCAAGGATACCGTGCTGATGTAGACGAACCTTTCAGACTCGATCCAGATATGGACGTTGCAACAGTAGTACCATTTCCAGGCATACTCTTATGAACATCGACGCATCGCTGTTGCACCGAAACCTTTACTTTCTGCCGCACAGCAGGACCTTTACATGTCTTCATGTGCGTTTTCATATTATCTTTTCTGGCAAACTGCTTATGACATTTCTCACAAACAAACATTTTACGATATAGGTTCTTGGCACATTCTCTCTTCTCATGCCGTCGAGCATTGCTGCTGTTTGAGAAAATCTTGTCACAGTAACAGCACCGATGTTCGTTAGTTGTTGTCGATTCGGCATCCATTGAAGTCTCCATCGAGGGCGAAACGAAGTTCGTCGAGTTTTCCTGCACAGCCAGCACTACCGGGATTAAAGTCTCTTCTGCTGGTGGTATCGCGTCTGTTGAAATCTCCTCCAGTGTTGTCGACGTGGTTGTCAACGGAATCTGCTCCTTCTCCGTCGTAGCTGTCGTAAAGGTTCCCGTAGACGATGGTACAACCTCCATCGAGTTCGACGTTAAAGTCGGTAAAGATGCCATCGAGTTCGCAAGAACAGGTAATTACGTGATTAATGCACCAGAAGAAATAAACTAGGTGATCCTTACACCGCCGACGTCAGTAACAAACTGAGCGCCCTGCTGTCTAGGACTCGCTTATATACATGCAACGTATGGAATAATACGCTAGTCAAATCAAGAAACATCTACAATAATACTAAAGTCAAAACAACATTAAAAATAGAAGGACCATCAACAAAAAGGAAGAACATTCTGGAAGCACAATAAAAAAAAGGCAGCACATTTGGAAGCACCGTCAACGAAAAGGCAGCACATTTGGAAGCACCGACATCTAAAAGACAGCACCGCCATCGAAAAGGCAGCACATTTTGGAAGCACCGACAACGAAAAGGCAGCACCGTCATCGTAAAGGCACCGACCGCAAGTCCGGGTCATGTCAATATCAGACATATAGACCATGAACTCAGTACACGCAGGAAAAACGGAACGTACACGCAGGAAAACGGAAGGTACACGCAGGAAAACGGAATTTACACACAGGAAAACAGAACGTACACGCAGGAAAACGGAACGTACACGCAGGAAAACGGAACGTACACGCAGGAAAACGGAACGTACACACAGGAAACGGAACGTACACGCAGGAAACGGAATGATCACAGGCTCCAAAATTCATTGGCTCCAATATTCATTGACTCCAATATTCATTGACTCCAATATTCATTTACTCCAATATTCAATGGCTCCAATATTCATTAGCTCCAATATTCATTGGCTCCAATATTCATTGGCTCCAAAATTCATTGGCTCCAATATTCATTGACTCCAATATTCATTGGCTCCAATATTCATTTACTTCAATATACATTGACTCCAATATTCATTGGCTTCAATATTCATTGGCTCCATCAGTCATTGTCACCAACAGTCTTTTGGTTCCAAAAGTCTTTTGGCTCTAAATATATTTGGCTAGAATTCTTCGAGTCTAAGAGACTATAAAGCCACATGGCTACGAGTCTAAAATGATCTAGATATTTACGAGTTATACATGGCTTGCGAGGCTAGAGCTACGAAGCTTCTAGTTCACAAATTTACGTGACTGCGAGGATACAGGACTACAAGTCTACATGAGTACTTGACTACGAAGCTACTCGTCTACAAGGCTCCAATTGCAGCATCTGTCTTCGTCAGAATTTTCTCTCTTGCTCCAACTGCACATCCACCATTATGTTATAAGATTACATGGATACTTGCTTACGTAGCTTCAAGTCTACGAGGCTCCAATGCATCATGACTACGCGACTTCAAGCAATGAGGTTATGAGACTACGTGAATACGAATCTTCAAGTTTACGAGACTGCGAGGCTACAGAGATACGAAGCCTCTAGAAAAAGAGTTTACGTGACTGCGAGGATAGAGGTCATCAAGTCTACATGAGTACTTGACTACGAAGCTACTCATCTACAAGGCTCCAGTTGACGTATCTGTCTTCGACGGAATTTTCTCTTTTGTTCCAACTGCACCAACAGCATTATGTTATAAGATTACATGGATACTTGCCTACGTAGCTTCAAGTCTACGAGGCTCCATTACATCATGTCTACGCGACTACGAGCCATGAGGTTACGAGACTACGTGACTACGAATCTTCAAGTTGACGAGACTGCGAGGCTACAGAGCTACGAAGCCTCTAGAAAACGAGTTTACGTGTCTGCATGGATACAGGAATACAAGTATGCATGAGTTCTTGACTACGAAGCTACTCGTCTACAAGGCTCCAATTACTACATTTGTCTTCGACGGAATTTTCTCTTTTGCTACATCTGCTCCATCAGCATTTTGTTATAAGATTACAAGGCTACTTGCTTACGTAGCTTCAAGTCTACGAGGCTCCAATGCATCATGACTACGAGACTACGTGCCATGAGGTTACGTGACTATGCGATTGCAAGTCTTCAAGGTTACGTGATCGCGAGGCTATAGGACTACCAAGCTTCCAGAACGTATGGTTACGAGACTGCATGACTAATTAGCGGCGCGGCTACGAAACTTCATGTCTCTAACTGACTACAATATCACTATTCAGTGGTGAGAGTTAATTTATCTCATGCAAAGGTACTTGCTGCAAGTAGTTCCGCTTTTCAACATCAGATGACGTCACGTGTTGCTTGCAGGTAAATAATATTTATTTCTTATATGCGGGATGCTCACTATCGATCGCATAAGAAGGATGGCTTCGTTAGTCTCCAAGGAGAAGGAAGTTCGTCCTTCCTGCTAGTGCTTCTCAGATTTCTCACGGTCCGACATCTTGGATTGCGACGTTACGGCGACCATCTTTGATGGGTGTGACCTTGACCTTTGACCGAAACCGCAGGAATGATCGCAAGCACTCGGATTAATCATCAAAATATTGATAAGAATAATCAGGAGCACACGGAGAAAACCATCACAATATTGATAAGAATTATCAGAAGCACACGGAGAAAAACGACACATGTTTTCTTTGATATCATAAAATTACAAAATACATAAAATTCTGGCTTGTACTAAAACTCTATCTTTGCTCAACAATGATAAGTTTACAAGCTAGCAGAATCAGTTTATGTATTTTGTAATTTTATGATATCAAAGAAAACATGTGTCGTTTTTCTCCGTGTGCTTCTGATAATTCTTATCAATATTGTGATGGTTTTCTCCGTGTGCTCCTGATTATTCTTATCAATATTTTGATGATTAATCCGAGTGCTTGCGATCATTCCTGCGGTTTCGGTCAAAGGTCAAGGTCACACCCATCAAAGATGGTCGCCGTAACGTCGCAATCCAAGATGTCGGACCGTGAGAAATCTGAGAAGCACTAGCAGGAAAGACGAACTTCCTTCTCCTTGGAGACTAACGAAGCCATCCTTCTTATGCGATCGATAGTGAGCATCCCGCATATAAGAAATAAATATTATTTACCTGCAAGCAACACGTGACGTCATCTGATGTTGAAAAGCGGAACTACTTGCAGCAAGTACCTTTGCATGAGATAAATTAACTCTCACCACTGAATAGTGATATTGTAGTCAGTTAGAGACATGAAGTTTCGTAGCCGCGCCGCTAATTAGTCATGCAGTCTCGTAACCATACGTTCTGGAAGCTTGGTAGTCCTATAGCCTCGCGATCACGTAACCTTGAAGACTTGCAATCGCATAGTCACGTAACCTCATGGCACGTAGTCTCGTAGTCATGATGCATTGGAGCCTCGTAGACTTGAAGCTACGTAAGCAAGTAGCCTTGTAATCTTATAACAAAATGCTGATGGAGCAGATGTAGCAAAAGAGAAAATTCCGTCGAAGACAAATGTAGTAATTGGAGCCTTGTAGACGAGTAGCTTCGTAGTCAAGAACTCATGCATACTTGTATTCCTGTATCCATGCAGACACGTAAACTCGTTTTCTAGAGGCTTCGTAGCTCTGTAGCCTCGCAGTCTCGTCAACTTGAAGATTCGTAGTCACGTAGTCTCGTAACCTCATGGCTCGTAGTCGCGTAGACATGATGTAATGGAGCCTCGTAGACTTGAAGCTACGTAGGCAAGTATCCATGTAATCTTATAACATAATGCTGTTGGTGCAGTTGGAACAAAAGAGAAAATTCCGTCGAAGACAGATACGTCAACTGGAGCCTTGTAGATGAGTAGCTTCGTAGTCAAGTACTCATGTAGACTTGATGACCTCTATCCTCGCAGTCACGTAAACTCTTTTTCTAGAGGCTTCGTATCTCTGTAGCCTCGCAGTCTCGTAAACTTGAAGATTCGTATTCACGTAGTCTCATAACCTCATTGCTTGAAGTCGCGTAGTCATGATGCATTGGAGCCTCGTAGACTTGAAGCTACGTAAGCAAGTATCCATGTAATCTTATAACATAATGGTGGTGGTGCAGTTGGAGCAAGAGAGAAAATTCTGACGAAGACAGATGCTGCAATTGGAGCCTTGTAGACGAGTAGCTTCGTAGTCAAGTACTCATGTAGACTTGTAGTCCTGTATCCTCGCAGTCACGTAAACTTGTGAACTAGAAGCTTCGTAGCTCTAGCCTCGCAAGCCGTGTATAACTCGTAAATATCTAGATCATTTTAGACTCGTAGCCATGTGGCTTTATAGTCTCTTAGACTCGAAGAATTCTAGCCAAATATATTTAGAGCCAAAAGACTTTTGGAACCAAAAGACTGTTGGTGACAATGACTGATGGAGCCAATGAATATTGAAGCCAATGAATATTGGAGTCAATGTATATTGAAGTAAATGAATATTGGAGCCAATGAATATTGGAGTCAATGAATATTGGAGCCAATGAATTTTGGAGCCAATGAATATTGGAGCCAATGAATATTGGAGCTAATGAATATTGGAGCCATTGAATATTGGAGTAAATGAATATTGGAGTCAATGAATATTGGAGTCAATGAATATTTGAGCCAATGAATTTTGGAGCCTGTGATCATTCCGTTTCCTGCGTGTACGTTCCGTTTCCTGTGCGTACGTTCCGTTTTCCTGCGTGTACGTTCCGTTTTCCTGCGTGTACGTTCCGTTTTCCTGCGTGTACGTTCTGTTTTCCTGTGTGTAAATTCCGTTTTCCTGCGTGTACCTTCCGTTTTCCTGCGTGTACGTTCCGTTTTTCCTGCGTGTACTGAGTTCATGGTCTATATGTCTGATATTGACATGACCCGGACTTGCGGTCCGTGCCTTTACGATGACGGTGCTGCCTTTTCGTTGTCGGTGCTTCCAAAATGTGCTGCCTTTTCGATGGCGGTGCTGTCTTTTAGATGTCGGTGCTTCCAAATGTGCTGCCTTTTCGTTGACGGTGCTTCCAAATGTGCTGCCTTTTTTTTATTGTGCTTCCAGAATGTTCTTCCTTTTTGTTGATGGTCCTTCTATTTTTAATGTTGTTTTGACTTTAGTATTATTGTAGATGTTTCTTGATTTGACTAGCGTATTATTCCATACGTTGCATGTATATAAGCGAGTCCTAGACAGCAGGGCGCTCAGTTTGTTACTGACGTCGGCGGTGTAAGGATCACCTAGTTTATTTCTTCTGGTGCATTAATCACGTAATTACCTGTTCTTGCGAACTCGATGGCATCTTTACCGACTTTAACGTCGAACTCGATGGAGGTTGTACCATCGTCTACGGGAACCTTTACGACAGCTACGACGGAGAAGGAGCAGATTCCGTTGACAACCACGTCGACAACACTGGAGGAGATTTCAACAGACGCGATACCACCAGCAGAAGAGACTTTAATCCCGGTAGTGCTGGCTGTGCAGGAAAACTCGACGAACTTCGTTTCGCCCTCGATGGAGACTTCAATGGATGCCGAATCGACAACAACTAACGAACATCGGTGCTGTTACTGTGACAAGATTTTCTCAAACAGCAGCAATGCTCGACGGCATGAGAAGAGAGAATGTGCCAAGAACCTATATCGTAAAATGTTTGTTTGTGAGAAATGTCATAAGCAGTTTGCCAGAAAAGATAATATGAAAACGCACATGAAGACATGTAAAGGTCCTGCTGTGCGGCAGAAAGTAAAGGTTTCGGTGCAACAGCGATGCGTCGATGTTCATAAGAGTATGCCTGGAAATGGTACTACTGTTGCAACGTCCATATCTGGATCGAGTCTGAAAGGTTCGTCTACATCAGCACGGTATCCTTGCAGCTACTGTGATATGTCGTTCACATTTTCCCATGATGCACGAAGACATGAGCGGAGCAAATGTAAAAAGAATCCTTCTCGTATAAAGTTTCGATGTGATGATTGTCATGAATGGTTTACTCGAATTGATAGTTTGCGACGACATGCGAAAATATATAAAGGTGAAGTCCGTGTGCCTACTGCTGAACTACCTGCAGACATTTCGACTCCTCGCTTTAGATTGAAGGCTCGTGAGCGTACAATCAAAAAAACAGATGCGCAGCAACCGATTGCTATGACGTCTGAACATGGACCTAAACCTAAGACTGTGTTCGGAGCATTACAAGTGAACGATAATGGCTTCTACTTGGCGCAGACTGCATTTCGTGGAACGTTGAAAGACTACTATTATCTAAATACGTTCGGTGAGTCGAAGGACATTTGTACTTTTCTTGATGATATCAGACAGGACATAATCAATCAGCTTACTGATGACGTAGCAACAAACGGACCATTAAAATATAACTTGTGGTTGGACTGTCTATATGGAAAGCCATATCTGTTAGATGACAAAGTGAAAAAGTGTGCATTCAAGACATCGGCTACAGTAATTTACAGTTCTAACGATGTGAAGCAAACTGTTAAACACGGTATCCAGAAACTCTGTCAAGAAGAGGAGAACTATGTCAGTAAAGGTTCTGGTTGGACTCTGTCTAGTATAAACCGATTGGAGCTAAGAATTAGTCATTTCACACCGATGCGGAACTAAATGATTGATTATAAATTTGCTAGCTTTCTTAAGTGATCCTGTAGTAGAATAGAAATTATGTAATAAATATTCTGTTTGTAAAAGAACTTGCGGTGTTTAATTCCTCGAACCTGTTACTATTATGTTAAATTGATGTTATATTTAATTTTTTTGTATCGGCCAGGGATCGAACCAAGGACAGGAGCGGATCGAATCAATATGTAAATTAATGAGTGATTTATTTAATGAATTTTGGAACTTTTCCCGAATTTCTAGCTAAATAATTACGGATTTTCAAGATGGCGGCCAAATTTCAAGATGGCGGGTGTCACAGTAATAAATGATTACTGCACTCTAGCGGATAAGAACTAAACTAACATGGCGTCAGCGCACTCTCGCCGACGATACATTGATGATGGCTTCCAGCATCAAAGACAAGATGGCGGACATGACGTCATACTAGATGACGATCTATATGCTTTGAAAAAAAGTGGTGGGAGTCAGTCTGCTAGCACCCACCACGGGGGGAAGGATCGGTCGCCATTTTTTATTTTTTTTGCCCTCACCGGGTTCGAACCGAGGACTCCGAACTCCGTGTCGTAAAAATATAATTTTTATAAATCTTTTATTAAAATTTTATTAAATGGATTTTTTTATAATTTTTATTTTTTTTCATTAAAACCGGATAATAAATAAAAAAGTTAAAGATGGCGGCCGTAACAAAATTTGCAACGGTGACGTCATCATCCAATATGGCTGCCATGACATCCTTATTTTCAAGGTCGGCGGCTTATAAGCGGCTAGCTCTTAGGAGTTTTAAGCCGCTTTTAGGAGTTTTCGTTTTTTCTAGGGCAAAGCGACTTTTGAGGATTTTCGAAATCCTAATTTTTGAACTGTGGAATTATTTGAGATTTTTTGGTGGAAATTTTTTTCAAAAAAATTGAAATTATGGCGATTTTTGAGGAATTTTGGGCAATTTTTGCCCAATTTTGGTCATTTTTGGCGATTTTTAAGGATCAAATTCCAGGCCTAGGTCAAAGGTCAAGGTCAAGGTCATCCAAGATGGCCGCCGTGACGTCAGAGATGGACGTGACGTCAGAGATGTGGCTCGGCTCCCCGCTCCACAGCCTGAAGCCTGTTTTCGGAGGAACATTCGTATACTACTTTCGATGTAGCAAGTCGTTTACTCGGAGAGAGAGCCTAAAAAGACATGGCAGAACTTGTAGCGCCAAGCCTGCGTACAAGCTAGAGGACAACAATGAATCTACTAGCCTAAGGAAGAGTGATCTGCATTACATCAATAATTTTCTTGGCTCTTCCGATCTCGACAAAGAACTTAAATTGAAGGTGGTTGATGATTTACGGAAGAATGAAGACAATGGAAGAATCCTTAACGTGAAAAGTGAGAATATATTCCAGCCGAATTCAAGTAGATCTTTCCTACTTTGTAAAAATGATGGACTCCTAAAAAGGAAGCATGAAGACGATGAAGACACTTCAACATCATCAACATCGAATTATTACGGTAAATTGGGTGAAGACGATTCCTTCAACGGTGATTGTTACAGTGACTCTGAGGCTGTTGTCAAAGACATAGACTATGATGAAGCACCTAAAGCTGCCAAGATCGAAGAATGTGGCGGTGTCCTGAGACCGAAACGATGGAAACGACGTGATATATTAAATAAATCTGATCAAGCTTGTGATGATCACCGTCTCAAACATGAAAGTTACTCTGAGGTTGGTGGTAAAACGGAAGACACCAGAGATCATAATATTTATTATAAAGGTGCAAGGAAGATGGTGGTAGAAGAGAATGATTACACATCATGGAAAGATCCAAACATATTGGTTGACCGGCTAAGACTTCTACATGGTTCACTTTGTGCAGGAAACTATTCGTGCATCAAAGAAATATCCTTCATACTCAAGGAACTGAGGAATGCTGGCTACATACAATAATGGCTTGTTTTACTTGCATTTGTATAATGCAAAGCAATAAAATAAATAATTTAAATTATAACAATTTAATGTTTTTATTTCGTGTATTCTGATTTCTAACTAAGACTTAGATCTCGTAACTTGTGCTTCCTATTTGCCTTTTCGTTGTCGGTGCTTCCAAATGTGCTGCCTTTTCGTTGTCGGTGCTTCCAAATGTGTTGCCTTTTCGTTGTCGGTGCTTACAAATGTGCTGCCTTTTCGTAGTCGGTGCTTCCAAATGTGCTGCCTTTTCATTGACGGTGCTTCCAAATGTACTGCCTTTTCGTTGTCGGTGCTTCTAAATGTGCTGCCTTTTCGTTGACGGTGCTTCCAAATGTGCTGCCTTTTCGTAGTCGGTGCTTCCGAATGTGCTGCCTTTTCGTTGTCGGTGCTTCCATATGTGCTGCCTTTTCGATGGCGGTGCTATCTTTTCGTTGTCGGTGCTTCCAAATGTGCTGCCTTTTCGTAGTCGGTGCTTCCGAATGTGCTGCCTTTTCGATGGCGGTGCTATCTTTTCGTTGTCGGTGCTTCCAAATGTGCTGCCTTTTTGTTGACGGTGCTTCCTATTGTTTTTCCTTTTTTGATGGTGCTTCCAAATGTGCTTCCTTTTTTGTTGATGGTGCTTCTATTTTTTAATGTTGTTTTGACTCTAGTATTTTAGTAAATTGTTCTTGATTTGACTAGCGTATTAGTCAAGCCGGTTAATGTATACAAACGAGTCCTAGACAGCAGGACGCTCAGTTTGTTACTGCCGTCGACGGTGTACGGATCACCTAGTTTGTTTCTTCTGGTGCATAAGTCGTGTAATTGCCTGTTCTTGAGACTTTGATGGCATCTTTACCGACTTTAACGTCGAACGCGATGGAGGATGTACCATCGACTACGTGAACCATGACGTCAGCGCCGACGATGTTGGAGCAGATCCTGTTGGCAACGCCTCTGACAACACTGGAGGAGACTTTGATATGTGCTGTTCCACCATCAGCTGACGTTTCATCAGCATTGAATAATTAAATTAATGAAGAGTTTACTTCGCATCAGTGCAAATACTGTGGTGCATCATTTACTATCACCTCAAATGCTCGCAGACATGAAAGAAGCGGTTGTTCTAATAATGTTCAAAGAATACAATTTCAGTGCTATAAGTGCAATAAACTAATTTCACGTCTCGATAGCTTACATCGTCATTATAAAAATTGCTCCAAGACGTATAATGAACATGGTTATTGATTTGACTCATGTGATGTAGCGGCTAATGAGACTATATAAGTGATATGAACTTCAGTCCGTCTCTGGCTACGGTGATGAACGGCTCGGATAGACATTTAAAGTCATGTAAAAGGCTTAGTCCGTACAATAAGAAGACTGTTTGAATCGAGGAATCCAAAAAGGCTTTAGTAATTTGTCAGTGTTTTTTTTGTACTTGTAGTGGTGTATTGAATTAATGTAATAAAATTTTTTTAAAAGAACTTGTGGTGTTTTTATTTTCTCAAACCTAACACTTTTTTAGTATTTTTTTTAATTAAAGTTGTTTTGTATCGGCAAGGGATCGAACCAAGGACCTTAGTCGAGCCAATTGATCATTTTATTGTTTGCAAATTTATTTAATGAATTTGTAACTTTTTCCCGAATCTCTAGCATTACAATTACGAATTTCCAATATGGTGGTCTTGATGTTTGATAGGATGATGGTAGTAGATGATTCAAAGTCTCTTTACGAATGTTGAACATGGTTTATTGAAATTATTATTTTTTACATAGAATTAAACATTATTGCATCGATCGGGTATCGAACCGAGGACAGGAATCGATCGAATCAATATGTAAATTAATGAGTGATTTATTTAATGAATTTTGGATTTTTTCCCGCTTTTATAGCTACATTATTACATGATTTCAAGATGGCGGCCGAATTTCAAGATGACGGGTGGCACCTCCGTAATAAATGATTACTGTACTGTAGCAGGTTAGAATAAAATTATCCAGATGGAAATGTACTCTATAATACAAGTACACACACAAGATGGCGTACTCCGGCAGGTGGTGGCTCCTGGTAGCATGTACTGAACATAAATGTCGGATCCATGATGGTCGACAAGGACAAAGTCAAATTTCAAGGTCAAGGTTAAATTTCAAGGTCAAGGTCAAATTTCAAGGTCCAGGTCAAATTTCAAGGTTAAGGTCAAAGTTCAAGGTCAAGGTCAAATTCCAAGGTCAAGGTCAATGTTCAAGGTCAAGGTCAAAGGTGTGGTGACCAGATAATTATACTAACATGGTATCAACACACTCTAGCGGACGATAACAAGATGGTGATCTCCAGAGGACGAAGACAAGATGGCGGAAATGACGTCATACCATCTGACGATATATATGCTTTGAAAATAAGTGGTGGGAGTCAGTATGTCAGCATCCACCGCGGGGGAAGGATCGGTCATCATATTTTTTTTGCACTTGTCGGGTTTGAACCGAGGACTCTGAACTCCGTGTCGTAAAAGTATGTTTTTTCAATATTTTTGTTACATTTTATTAATCTAATTTTTTTATAATTTTTTTAAAAAAATTCATTAAAATCGGATAATAAATAAAAAAGTTAAAGATGGCGGCCGTAACGGAAATTGCAACGGTGACATCATCATCCAATATGGCGGAAAACACAATGCCGGAATGTTCGAGAACACACAATTACGTCATCCAAAATGGCTGATCCAAGATGGCGGGTCCAAAATGGACGCCGTAATCTACTTGTCCTGTTACGCCGTGTCCCGTTACGTTTTGTCCCGTTACGTTTTGTCCCGTTACGCTGTGTCCCGTTTCACTCATCCAAGATGGCCGCCGTGACATCACAATCCAAGATGGCGGACCGACAATCACAATCCACAGCCTTAAAGCCTGCCGCAGGACATACATTCGTATACTACTCTAGCGGTAAAACGAAAGATTAAAAAAGAAAACAGATTGTATCAGGAAAAGTCGGAAAATAATTACTTCATTGCAATCAACAATGGAAAACTGCAGTGTTTGGTGTGCATGCAAATAGTGTCAGTGCCGAAGGAATATAATGTGAAAAGTCATTACTCTATGTTGCATGAAGAAAAATATAAGAAACATGAAGGATAGTCTGGAATTGCATTGATTCAAGATCTCAAAAATAAACTCAAACAACAGATAGATATGTTTGATAAAGTAGCAAAGACACAAACCTTAGCCTTGCATGCATCATATGCGGTTTCCCTTGAGCTTGCTAAGGCTAAAAAACCTTTCTCTGATGGTAATTATGTTAAGAGGTGTGCTGTAGAACTGGTGAAGGCATTTAAGGATGCCAATATGGCAGAAAAATTTCAATCAGTGCTCCTTTCACACCAAACTGTGCAAATGAGGATTACGGAAATGGGGGAACAGGTAGCATTAACTTTGTCTGATATAATACATAGTAACTCACATTTTTATCTGTGTCTTGATGAAAGCACAGATCAAACTGATGTCAGCCAGCTTCTCATTTTTGTTCGTGTTACTGGGGAAGATTTTTCTACAAAAGAAGAACTGTTGGATCTTTGTTCTCTTCATGGAACAACAACAGGGAGTGACATTTATGAAGCAGTAAAAAAGTCAGTTGATAAAATCGGTGGTTTCGGAAAATGTTCAGTGATTGTGACATACGGTGCACCAGCAATGATAGGAAAAAAGGAATGGCTTGGTAGGACTTCTAAGGGAAAGTGGTGTAAATTGTCCCTTTTTTCATAACATCATTCACCAGGAAGCATTGTGTGAGAAATCGGTGAAACAAAATGAAGTTATGAAAACAGTGCTAAAAGTGATTAACATGATACGGGGTGGAAACAGAACACTTGTACATCGCCAGTTCAAACATTTCTTAGAGGAGATGGACTCAGAGCATGGGGACTTGCTTCTTTACAATCAAGTAAGGTGGTTGAAGGCAGGAAAAGCCTTAAGCATTTTTTTGGGCTGAGAATAGAAATTCCTGAATTTCTTCATCATTTTATTTCATTGGATACTACAGAACTGGAAAATGAGCTCTGAAACTCTTATTTTCTACGGCAACTGGCGTTCTTGATATTTATTACTGGTTATCTTAATGAACTCAACTTTAAACTTCAAGGCAAGGATCATTTGGTGTCAGATTTATTAAGCCACATAAATGGATTTTGCAATAGTTGAATCTTTTTTCAACAAATTTGAGAAAAATGACTTGACACACTTTCCATGTTGCAGGCAACTAACAGAGGAACTTGAAAATGACGAAGCACTGGATTTTTCTGAGTTCTGTGTAAATATTCAGAACATCATGGCAGAGTTTAAAACAATATTTCAAAAAAAAAAATTAAGAGCAGTATTGTGCTGTTTAACAATCCACTTGGAGTAGCAGTGCAAGAACAACCAGCAGATTTACAACTTGAGCTGTGTGACCTGCATGCTGATGCATTTCTTCAAGCGAAAACAGAAAAGAGAGCTGCATTGTTCAAACTTATTTCTAGCCAACGATTTCCCCAATTGTGTCATTTTGGACGTAAAATGACATCAATGTTTTGACGTGTCCCAGCAACAGCGTCCGGTGCTGGAGTGGCTTGAGGTGGGGTGACAACCCCCCTGGGCGTAGAGTGCTCACACGTCGTCGCCAAACAGCTCCTGCAGGCGGGCAGCACACCTGGCTGAGATGGGCTGGGGAGGGTAGGGGTCAGGTAAAGTACGGGTAAGGGGAGTCAGCTGGAGCCCTATAGCGAGCTCCCGAAGGCCACTCCACGGGGGGGGGGGGGGGGAGGTAGGAATCTAGAGCGAGCTCCCGAAGGCTGCTCCAGAGGAAGGGGGGAAAGGATTCTAGAGCGAGCTCCCGAAGGCCACTCCAGAGGAAGGAAGAAGGGGGGTGGGAAGAAAGAGAGAGAGAGAGATAGGATGAGAGCACAATAACTTTCCCACTGCAGTATTGCTTTCCAAGTTTATAAGCTAATTCACTTGGTGGGGAGCTCTGGCTAGGTCCCGCCGCCATTTCTTCATATGCTCAGCTGGGAGCGTGTGACAGCGATACAAGGAACTATTATGTTCCCATAACTCGCTAATACAAGATTGTGACCACATAACTTTATTCGAATCATTAGAAACGACGGCGGGGCGCGAAGTGTGCGATTTTAAGATTAAAGGTGGCTCACGGTCCAGTAAGAAGTAATTTAGCTGTCGCTATGGTGGTCGGCTTTAATTTATTTAGTGTAGATGTCAGGCGGGGGGAAGGTCACCCTTTCCCCCTCAGTTGGGTGGTTAACTGATTAATGGAAGTGTCATGATGTCTGTATTTAGAGGCTTGTAAATTATTGCATCAAAAGTGGCCTAGTTAATCTCGTTGTGTGAGTGTGGTGTTAAGCTCAAAGGACGCATGCGACAGCACAGTGGTTAGCACAGGTTAGGTGTCCCGCTGGGCTCGCGGGCTACTTCTGGTGCCGGTGTGACTGTCGTGTCTTCGTACACGGGCGTATGTGGTCGACTCTGTCCAGTTCGTCTTCATACCGGGGTGGTCTCGGGGGGCGTGTCTCCCTCGGGTGCTCCCCCGGTATCAGGAATCGGTGCTGCCCCCTTGTCGGGGAGGTTTTCCCCTGGTAGGCGGGCCAGCCACAGGTCGTCGCGTGTACCTTTCTGTCCCGTCGTCCATTGGTTCGCACTAGGAAAGTGGTCCTCCCGAGCCGTCGGCGTACGGGGTGAGGACCGCTCCACCTTGGGGCGAGTCCATCACAGTAGTTGCGAGGTGCATTGGAAAGTGGGTGCACGCAGATAAACACCTGGTCACCTACCCGCACTGTGGGTGGGGGGTGGTCAGTCGTTGGTGTTATTTCGTGGGTGTACCGTCTCTGACGTTGTCGAGCCTCGCGGTGTTCGGCGGCGCGTTGCTGGTCACGGTCGGCTGCGTCTTCTGCCAGGTGGGGTGCTCCATGTGCGGTCCATTCCCCCGGCAGTGGCAGGTTGTGTCCCTGCACCATCTCTGCCGGTGTGAGACCTGTGGCGGCGTTGGTGCGCCTTCGGACACAGAAAAGGGCGTCTGGTACGTGTATGTCCCACTGCGCGTGGTCCGCCCCCAGTCGTATGCGCAGTTGCGCCTTCAGTTCCTGGTTCCGCCGTTCGGTGGGATTTGCCCTCGGGTGGTCGGTGCACCAGGCCTTCCACTGGCGGCCCAGGAACTGACTGGCGTTGTCCGTTAAGATGGACTGGGGGTAGCCCCAACGTGATAGGAACTCGTTCGTCAGGATGTGGAGGAGAGTGGAGGCCCTGATGTTACTGCACGGGTATGCTTCGGTCCACTGTGTGAACAAGTCAGTCACGACTAGCAGGAAGCGTTTCCCACGGGGTGTGTGGGGGTAGGGGCCCATCACGTCCAACGCGATTGTCTGAAAGGCGGTGGTGGGTTCCCTAGGCCGTTGTTGTTCCTCCCCGTCCCGTCGACGTGCCTTCCGGCTTTGACAGACCTCGCACTCTCGTACATATTCCCGGACGTCATGGGTCAGGCCTGGCCAGTGGTAGTGGCGGCCCACTTCAGGCGGGTCTGGTCCGTCCCGGGGTGCCCGGCGAGGTCGTGGTCGTGATGAAATTGTAATGTGGCCTCTCGCGCCTCCGTGGGGATGTAGGTCCGCCAGTCGCCGTGGTTGCCCGGAGTCCACGTCATCACCACGCCATCCTGCACGCGTCAGGTACCATGCTCAGCCGCGGGGAATTGCCGACGCCGGCGGTCGGCATCGGGTGACGTCTCTTGGGCTTGGCATACGCGTCGGTACAAGTCGGCAGCAGTGTTGTACGGTCCCTCCTCGTCGTTGGCTTCAGTCGTGAGGCGGCCACACGTCGAGTCGCCGTGTTCGGGTGGGTTCGGTGTGACTGGTGGTAACATGGCGTCCCAGTCGTTGTCGTCCCGCAGTTCGGTGTTCTGGTCGGGTTCTCATGACAACAGGTCGGGCAGCTGATTATCGGTGCCGGGGAAATACTCCACCTCAAAATCAAATGATTGCAGAAACAAGGCCCACCGAATCAGCTTGCCCTTCCTATCCTGCAAAGTGTGTAGCCACGTGAGGCATCGGTTATCCATCCTAAGTGTGAAGTTTTTCCCCTCGAGGTGGGGCCGGTACTTCTTCATGGCCCAGGCCACGGCTAGGCACTCCTGCTCGTAACTATGATATCTGCGCTCTGCCGAGCCGAGCTTTGCACTAGCGTAGTCTGAGACCTCACACTCGCCGTTCGGGCCTACGTGGTATAGCACCGCCCCCACTCCGAGGGTACTCGCGTCCGTCTGTAGGTAGAGGCGACGTTCTGGGTCTACCCGCGTGAGCGTGTGGCACTGGGTGAAGGCCAGCTTAACCTCTTCGAATGAGCGCTGGGCGTGGTCGTTCCATTTGTACCGTGACTGGGGTGACAGGAGGTCCGTCAGGGGGGCTATTGTCCTTGAGAAGTCCGGGTTGTACAACCGGAGCCAGTTGATCAGGCCGACGAAGCGTTGGAGCGGTTTCCGCGTTCGTGGTACCTCGGCTTCGGCGATCTTTTTTGAGGTGGCCCGCTTGCGGCCGGTTACCCGCAGCGCTCACGACATGTCCCAGGAATTTGACCTCCTGTGTCCCGAGGTGGCACTTGTGGTGCGCCACAGTCAAGTGGTGGGTGGCGAGGCATTCTAGGACTAACGTAAGGTGCCGGATGTGTTCCTCCCAGTTCTCCGAGAATATAATTACGTCGTCGAGGTAAGCCAGCGCGAAGCGATCGACATAGCCCTCTAGTAAGTGCGTCATCATCCCCTGGAACGTCGCGGGGGCACACTTCAGACCGAATGGCATCGCTTGAAATTGGAATTTGCGGCAGTCGGGGAAGGTGAACGCGGTCTACTCGCGGTCCTCGGTCCGTATGGGGACCTGCCAGTACCCTGATTTAAGGTCAAGGGTACTGAACACCGTTTCTCGCCCTAGTCCTGCTACCGCATTCTCTACGCTGATCTGGGGTGGCGGGGCGCTAACTGTGATTGTGTTCAATGGCCGGAAGTACACGCAGAACCGTAGTGACCCGTCCTTCTTCGGCGCGAGTACAATGCAGGCGTTGTAGCGACTGTTCGACGGTTCGATAACACCATCCCGGAGCATCTCTGCGACCTTTTCCCTGATGGCGCGTTGCTCCTGGAAACCGTACCCTCTGGGGGGCTTGTACATCGGGTTGTTGTGGGTGGTCGGTATGTGGTGCTCGGTGACCGTAGTTCGTCTGAGTGGGTCGGACACCGTGAATATCTCTTGTCGCTCTGCTAGCACCAGGTCTACGGCGGCGCGGTGCTTGGGTGGGACATTGTGACGTATCTGGTGGAGTGTTACGGCTTCCGTAGTCCTTGCGGGTAGTGACCCGACCATATATACTACTAGCTGCTCTTGCGTGCCAATGTGTACTCGGGTGGCCTTGGTTTCGATTACGGCATCCTGCTCAGCCAGCCAGGGCTGTCCCAAGACTATCTCCTCGCGGAGGTCCTTGACCACGAGGGCGGCCACGGTGGTGGGGTAGCCCCTTATGCTGACCTGGAGTGTTGCTCGCCCCACGGTCATGCCTGGCCGGGTGTTTTTTGTGGCTAGTCGTAACTCCGCTTGTTGCAGTTGAAGTTTCCCGGATGGTACCAGGTGGGGGGCTACGAATACGTGACTCGTCCCCGTGTCGACTAGAGCAGCCGCGGCTCGCCCGTCGACCTCCACGGGGATGCGCTGGAGGCTGTCCCGGGGACGGGTCAGCTGGTACAGTTGGGGTGGCGTTTCCCCTCCCGTGGTAACCGGGGGGCGGTGGTTCTAATGGTCCGCCCCCGGACTGGCGTTTCCCGGCGGTTTATTCGTGCGAGGAGGTGGCAATGGGCATTCTTTGTGCCAGTGGCGTGTACCATTGGGGCAACCTCGCTGGCACAGTGGTAGTCCCGGGACGTCATGTGATGCCACCCTGGTGGATGTTGTGTTGGTTTGGGGTGTGTTCTCGATAGTCCATCGTCGGGTCGGTGGCTGGGCATCAGCTGCCCCCTGTTGTGGTGTTTGACTGAGGTGTTCCCGTCTCGTGCCCGGTGTGCCCCGTTGCCAGAGATCGCGCAGGATCTGCTCGATTGCGGCTGCCTGCTGTACGTATTCTTCTACCGACTCTGGGCGGCAACAACGCATGAATGGCTCGAGGCCGGTGTGGAGCAGAGCCGTCACGGTGGGTAACGCTGTCGTGGGTCGAGCGTGTGGGTTGATGCGCGCGAAGAGACGTAGTTTTTGTGCCACGAACTGTTCGGCCGTTTCGCCGTCTTTCTGCCGCTCGCCATAGAATTGCGAGGTGCAGTCGACCAATGCCTGGTCGGTGTCGAAGCGGCGAGTGAGTGCGCCGGCGAATTCTCCCCACGGCATGCCGAAACGTCCCCACAGGCTCCACCATTGGTGGGCTGCGCCTCGTAGCTGCCTGCTGGCCTGTCCCGACCACTCGTCTACGGGTATACCTGCCCGGGTTAGTCGTACTTCGCAGTTCTCCACGAAACCCCGCGGGTCCTCATGTGTGAGGCCACCGAATTCGGGTAGCGTGAGCTTGCCCTGGTAACCCTGGGGGCGATTGTACGTCACAAGATTCGGGTCAGCAAGTGGCGTTGGCTGCTGTGCGTGGCATTTCCCCTGTGTGGTGTTTGTGCACGTCTTGCATTGCGTTTCTGTCTTTACGGGTTGTGCGGGGTTCTTTCCCGGTAACTGTCCGTCCCACGGTTGTACCCATGAGTGGTCATGTGGGTCGTTACCGTGGGTGGTGCACTGACAGGTCATTTGCCATGGTCTCGACCCCGTTAATAGATTCGTTCCCTTAGGCCATAAGCACTGGGTGCACACGACGTCGGTGTTCCGGGTTTGCATGGTGTTCCGGTTATGTTGTGTGCCCTGCCGTGCCAGTTAGTTGGTTCGCTCGCGGCGCTATGCACGCGGGGTAAGTCCGCGCGCGGGGTCGCGCTTGCCGGCTGGGCAGGCGCCTGGATAGCCGCACAAAGCGGAGGCCGATAATGGCCACAGCGGAGGTGATGCACGGGTCGTTGTGCGCAGTGACAGCCGAGTGTGCCCGGACGACCGCACAAAGCGGAGGGTGAGAACGGCCGCAAGGGGGAGGGGTGGTGCGGATGGCCGTGCATAGCGACGGCCGAGGGCGCCCGGACGACCGCACAAATCAGAGGCCGAGGATGGTTGCTTAGGAGGAGGGGTTGGGCTGTGACATAGACTTCAGCATCGCGTGTGGCGCTGGAGATTCGAGCGTGGGGAGGGATGTGGAGCCCCTTTGTCCGCTTGCTTCGTCGCGCCGGCCTGTCTGGCCCTAATTCCCTTTGCCTGCGCAAAATGGCCGTCTCGTGTCCGTGCTGTGGCTTGGTGTGGCCGGGGGAAAAAATCTATCTTGATAATGGATAAAAATTTTCGTGTTTTCGTGAGAGTTCTTTGTAATTTTGTGTGAAGAAAATCTTGATATTTCCTGTCTTCGCCCCACGCAGTGGGCGCCAAATGCCGTCGTCCGGGGACTCGGGTTCGAGACCCGGTGTGGTTCCTAGCGGGAAAGGCCGTTATCAATGGAATGTTTCCGGGTGGGCGCCATACTAGCTCTGTTCCTAGTCGAGAGGTGGGTCGTGGAAGCGGTTGCCCCTGCGTGGCCCACTAGGACCGTCGGCAGTGTTGCGTGGAATATGAAGGATTCTCTACTTGGTGGGGGTTGGGAGTTTGTATGACTGATTAATTAGGCACTGAATTATAGTGGCAAATTACGTGCGCCGTTTATTCGTGCGACTGTGGGTTTGGCGTAATACAGTGAGTTACACACAACATCGTACAGAAGTTAACGTCACGCAATACACAAGTTACACATTACACAGAGTCACTCTAAAAATGTTACGTGAATAAGATGTTGCACAAAGTTACTAAAAATGTTATGTGAATAAGGCGTTGCACAAAATTACTAAAAATGTTACGTGAATAAGGCGTTGCACAAAATTACTAAAAATTTTACGTGAATAAGACATTGCACAAAATTACTAAAAATATTACGTGAATAAGACGTTGCACAAATTTACTAAAAATTTTACGTGAAAAAGGCATTGTTTGTGATTGGAGGCGACCAATCCCGTATGTCTTTGCTTCAAGATGGTGTTCACGCCCACTGTGGTGGAGCTCGGACCGCAATTAACTTAGTCCAAGTCCTACATTGGTGAGGTCAGCGCCGGGGCGCGCGACTTTAACAAAAGTTTAGGGTTTCGGGAGGCAGCCCGTACTGTATGCTGGTAAACTGCCCCGCGGACCAAGTGTGGTGCAGGGAGTTTAGAATTTACGCGGCCGGATTAAGTCCTAGACCGAAAGGTTGGACCGGGTACGCACGGAGAGCTTAATAAAAAAGGTTTCGGTGGCGTGACTATATTTACTAGGAGTTACTTCAGTGTAGACAAAGGATGCTGCCTCTCCGTGGGACGTGCGTCCGCCCCGGTCCACGAGTCGTGCTGTACTGCCGTGATGTCATGGCGTCCGGCCGAGGCTCTGTGTCCTCTCGCGCCGAGGTTGACCTCATTACGTTATTTTCCAAATTAAAAAGTTAACAAGAGATTTTAAGAGCGTTAAATTCTTACATTAATTATTCAAACTAAATTTAAACTACACATCCCTTCTAAGATTTAGATTTAGCATGTTTACGGATTATGTTTTTGAACTGTAAGTCACACCACAGACTGTTTGTCTTTTGCCGGACCGCTCTGGTGGGTAGTAAAAACCCAACATAGGGAGGTAACAATTATGTCACCTGAAACACTTAATTAATACAGGCAGAAGGCCGCCAGGGGGACACTCGGTCACGTACTGACACATTTTCACACATGAGTGTCCGGGCACTCCTACGTCGCATTTTCATTGAGAGAACGTTTAACCTATACGCAATGTTGTTTTTATTCTGCGTGTGATTTATCAGAGGGATTGACTGTAGTGTCGGTCTGGTTATTATGGGGCCGGATTCTACCTTGTCTTCCGCGGCGCTCGCCTGACTCGGGTGGGCCATGGCTAGGGGCGCGTTCCGTTAGCGGGGTCGAATACTGGCGGTTGCAGGTCGAGCTTTAGGGTGGCCTTCGGTCGGACGACGTCAACAAGGCGATCCTCGACGGGGACAAAGGGACATGGGGCGGAAAGACAACATTGTGTTTTTAACTAAATAAATAATATGCTACAAAAAATAAACTTCAGCTTGTATTTCCATCAAACAAATGTTACATATAATATTTTTTATGAAGAAATATTTTCAAATAAACTTTAATGTGATTGTTTTAAAATAAATATGTTTATATTCTAATCTTAAATTTGACGTCGTACCTCATCTTTATTTAATCTAAAACCCAGGTCACTATCCTGTCCGCGGCACAACATTCCGGCCATGGCCATTGTAGTGCCATCACTCGTCACCAGATGGCAGTTGTAAATATGAACAGACAATGTATTATAGTTATGTTAAGACATGTTATGATCGTAAATATTTATGAAGATTATTAAGTGTGTAGTGTAAGTATGTTTCATAACCTTGTAAATAACATTGTAAATGCAAAACATCCAAAGGGATAGCAATATGTAAAGTTTTAACACAAACGATTGTAGAAAGAAAATGTACATTCTCCCTCTTTCTAGTACCCAACTGAAACTGCGGGCATCCCTCTCTCCTACTTCCAACCTATCTGCTAGCGACTCTTCGTGAGACCGCGGGCATCCCTCCCTCCTACTTCCAACCTAACAGCCAGTGATTCCTTCTACCTTCCATCCCCGAAGACCCGATCTGCGCAAGAACGTCCTCGGTCAGCTGCATTGGGCCGAACGGTCAACTCCTGCCTCATAGTGTGATGCTGCTCTACCCAAGAGC
The DNA here is from genome assembly GCF_032445375.1 of Bacillus rossius redtenbacheri. NCBI lineage: Eukaryota > Metazoa > Arthropoda > Insecta > Phasmatodea > Bacillidae > Bacillus > Bacillus rossius. The sequence goes on along the minus strand of NC_086332.1, from coordinate 86,657,169 downwards.
TGGTGCTGGGCAAACACCACGACTACCGAGTGACGTCTACCCTGTTTCCACATCTTCATCAGAGACGAGGCCATGACAAATTAAATTATTAGTGTTTGGTTTTAGTAACAATTATATATATATATATATATATATATATATATATATATATATATATACATATATATATAGCTATGAAAGTTTAGAGTCTAGAATTATGTTTGATATACTACTTATCATTTGCATCTATATATTACAAGCAGATTTAAACACAACACAAAGACATTTTCATAATTTTATTTCAGCTAAGTATACAATTTCACCTAACAGATGAACCTAACCTAAAAATAACACTTGATAGCTAAAAAAAGTTTTTAAAATTTTAGTTTTGCCAAATAATTAAAATAAAGCTAACTGAAATTGTTAAAATAAAATAGATATGTATTTTGTTTTTAATTTTTCACAATTAATAAATAATACACCATTCTAGGTACCCGAATATTATAATATAATGCTCAACATTTCACTTATTTGTTACATATACCTATAAAACTTAGGTTTCTATGAACATAAATAATTTCAAATAATATTGTGTATGTTAATAAAAATATTTTTCATTCTTATGTACTGTTGTTGTAGACTGGTTGACTAGTCCCTTAAGTTGCTTCGGTATTGCCGGCTACTCAGGGGTTCGGTAGAGGGGGGTTCGGGCCACGTGGCCGAGGGATATAGTTACCAGAATTAAAAGAAAATCAAATACAGTTTCCAGGTCCTTTATACAGATTTGGGCAAACACTTTACATGGGGCTGCCGTGGATCCGCCTGTGACAATATCTATAGGGCGTAGCCCAGTTCTGCGCACTTTTATTATACTGAAATACGGAATGTCCCGCCCAAGTATCAAAGACTTAAACACACAATGACTCAAGTTCAATATGATATCTGACCAACTGTACAACATATTGACTGGGGAGACACGTAAGAAAACAATACTTGTGACGGCGAACGTCCAATTTACAAAAATACTCCACGACTCGCAAAACTTGAGTACAGAACACGTGTAAGAAAATGGCTATGACTAAGACGTGACTGGAAAACAATGCGACCGAAAAACTGAGGTTACTTCCGCACGGCACAGCTCAAAGCTACTGATGATACCGCGACCGTTCGAGTCCTCTCTTACCATCCCGGAGCGACGTCGCTCACACGTCCGCTGCCTCTCAAGCTGGGTCCACGACTGCCTGTCCCACCAGCGCGGAGCAACGCCGCTCCTGTGACCGCTGCCTCTCGAGTCCAGATGACGACTACTCTCCTCCTCCGCCTGGCGCGCCCGAGCGCCCGCATCTCTCTCCTCTGCCATGAGCCCGCAGAACACGCTTATTGGTCACAGGCGGAGACCACGGCCTAGGCGCCTGGTGAACAAATACAACTATGACACGTACATAAAATTCAAATTAAAAAAATTATTTACAATTAATAAAAACAAAAAATATATACAATAAAAATTTAACGTCAAATCCTTAACAGAAAGTTGCGCGTCGCACAGCACCACACTCCTGATGCACTTATAATGCAAGAGAGGGCGCTGACAAGGCATAACGGCCTGAAGGAGCCGGGGAGACACTTCGGTAGACGTCACACTGTATTTATTTATAAACTTAATTTAATATGAACCAAAAACGAAGAAAATAAAATGGCCACCGCTTTTAATTGAATTTTTAACGAACTCTCATAAAGTTAAACTATGCTTAGCTACCTGAAGTTAATGAAACACAAGAAATATATGGGAAGTGGACAATTTTAACAGTTTTTTTTAAGGGTTAGGTAACTTAAGCAAGTCTTAGTTAAACAGTGTTTAACGACAGCATGGTTAAATGGGCCCCTAGTATTAATATATTAAAGTTAAATATTCTCGATTCTGATTTGTGTATTGATTCTTGTTTACGAGCTGAAATTTTGAAAATTTTAACTTTCAAATGTAGCCATGTGTCTGGTTTTTCAAGTACAGTTGCATAACCCATTTACCCATAAATAAAAATGTTACACTAAATAAATTATTAATCAACAACGATTACAAATAGAAACCCATTTCTAAATGCAACGATACCTACGAATACAAAAATTAAATTGAAATAACATGGCTAACATGGCTGTTTTCTCGCCTCTTTTTATTAACTGTAATTAATGACCACTTATTCAATCATAAACTGGATATTACTCTAATATGTTCTCGTTGGTGTACACTTTAAGTTTTTTCAATTTTTAAACACACCTTGCAATGCGAGACTCCACAATTGAAAGAAGATCAAAACTTTCAGAATCCATTCTTAAATAGTGACGCTATCCCCGCTGCCTGTTTATGTTTTATAATTAAATATGAATGCTTGAAAAGATCTCAGGGTTTTTAACGGGGTTCGGCCTCGTGGCTGCAGGCAGGAATGTGTCTCGGAGTTTGAAAATTACGTTCAAAAATTACCTGGGCTGTTTAGGCCACCCAGGACGCCTTGTAAATGACTAACAAACAGATTACCGAAACACTGCACTTTATTCAACGTTGATACACTGATTGGTCCTGTTACTGGCCGCGTCCGTTGTCGAACCGCTGTGACACACGTATACACGTGGGCGAACAAATACGCGCGACCAGGGTAGATTGCAAAGTGAAATCAACGGGTTGAAGCGGTGGCTACGTGTCTCTGAGTAAGATTCAGCATACAGTCACAGAATTATGGTTGCAACAAATTATGTAGAAAAGTAAACGAATTGCGGAAACCCTGTGATTAGGGCGGTTTGCAGTCTAGCCTGCGACAAAAACTAAAGTCTCGAAAAGTTATGCGATCACGTTAGTGAGCGACGTACGCGTAAAGTCTCAATGCGTGGCAAGATAGTCACTTACAACACACGTTACCAATTACACTAAAACACGAAGAAAGTTACAATATGAAAGTTATTCAGTCTTTCACAAGATTCTCGACGATAACAATTAATTGGCTACTGAAGCCGAAAACTGCGTGCCAATATTACGCTGTCCTTCAACTGGACATGGCCTTACGTATTAAGTTAAAGATCCCTGTAGGGAATTATTATTAAGTTAAGAATCGCACGAAGTATCGTGAGATTGAAGTGGGGTCGGCGCCGAGCTGATTGAAAGGTTTGTAGAAACTTACACTATTGCTGAAATGTTGAAGAGAAACTAGGAGTGCTGGCCCGACGTTCGCGGAGCGTCCGACCCCTGAGAGCCCCCGACGAAGACTGAGCGCGAGACCGCCCGGCGGCCTCGCGCCTAAACGCGTGGAACGCGGGGAAACCGACCCGACCAGTTTTTGACTTAGAAACAAATTATACAACATATGCTTATAAGACAATTAGACATAATTTCCCTTACATGAACCCTTCTTTTAAATTGTTATTAATTTGGTTGTTCTAATTAACAAAATAATCAAGTGTTTAGTTAGGCGTATTGCCACACCCGGCCGGGCGCTGTCGTCGTCGCGGCGTTCGTTGCGGTGCACTTTCTTACACTTTGTGAAGATCACGCTCGGGCGTGTTCGTCGCACTTCGGAGCCAGTGTTGTTGTTGCATAACGACCTTTGCGGACCAGAGGGAGCACCGGCGGTTGGCGTCAATAGTTCTGAAATGAATCGGCATCTTCGTATCGAAGTTCATGACAAAAAGGGGTAAAACACCTTTTGTTTGCCGGGAAAGTATCCACTGTCTCGTCCACCATCTGCGTTTCCTTTTCTTAGATTTCTCTTATAGTTTACTGACACTTGCTACAATTGCATTTACAGCTTCAGCTTTTGAAACACTTTAATGCTTACTTAGTGCAGGCATTGCAAACACCTGGATAACGTAAATTTTAAACTGTATATGATTACAATATACCTAAATTTGAATATAACCTACTAAAAAAAGCCCACGTTCCTTGACCCAAATATTTATTTTTATTCTAAATACTGTCATTTACTGTTTTCTACAGAATGTTTGGTAAAACGAGCTCACTCAAAGAAAATTGATAGTGTGAAATGACTTCAAATATAATTTACAGTGCTCATCAAATAATATTGAATACAATATATTTGAAGACGTATTTCATCCAAAATCACCCTTCAAATTTTGTTGTCCAATATATTGGAGACAATATATTTGACAGTGTGACAGGGTCTTAAACGATAATCATAAATCATTCTATAAGTTTACATAGAGTCATACATGAATATTTCTTAATTCTTAATTCTTTATTTTGATTATAAACTCTGTTTAAGGTGCGGTGCTATCATGTGTTTGGGTCCCTAATAAGGCATGGGTGTGAAATTTACATGCGGATATATGATTGTTACCGGAATAAATATAGCGATCGCATACGAAAGAAATGAATCTGTTGCCGTGTGATTTTGCACCGCAGGCCATCCAATATTTCAAAAAAGTAATAAAAATATGTAGATAAATATTTATATTTGTCATTTGTTTTCGTTGAGATGTTGCATGCTGCAAGGAAGAATTTTGAATGTAATAATTATTTTAAGAACAGATTTTAGTCTGTGAATAATTGATATTGTAAGTATATGTTATTATTGGTTAGAATTAATAATACCATGCATAAGTCTTATTCGAAAAATTTTGTGTGTGCAATGGGGAATGCTTAACCTTGCAGAAAGAGTTTTTTTTTGTGTTATGTATTTTTATTACACTTGACATTGGTGTAATGTGTTGAGGAGGCTAAATGTTTGCACTTATAACTGAAGTAAATAGTTTTTAGGTGGGATCAGTTACATAATTTGTAAAATGGTTGTTAAAGTATTACAATTGCATGAAAATTCCTTCATAATCTGGACACAATTATGGTAGTACTCAGACATCATGGCTTTTTAGAACGGAAAGAAAAAATCGGAATACATGGTTTTTGCACACTGCACGTCCCTAAATTGACTCCGAAGGGATGGTTTCGTAATTCCTACTAGTTGGTGAAACAATTAATTTTTTATATCGTACATTACAATATCTGTGCTTTTAAATTGCTGCCACCATTCATTGCTTACCTCCAAAAAATAGGAATATATGTTTTCCATATACTTGAAAAGTTCCGGAATAAACCCGGAAAGGAAAGTTTCCTAATTCCTATTGGTTTGTGAAAAAATAACAGTTACAGCTACCATTACAATACCTATGTATTCACGCAATTGCCAATATTCATTCTTTACCCTGTGGGGGTTTTTTAAATTTTTTTGGAGAACTTTAGACAATTTAGATGTTTTTTCTTAATGAAATTTGTTTAGACAAGTACTTAATAACTATTACAATTGTAAGGAATTTTTAATGCTTATATTTCATGTTTGTTGTTTTATTAGAATAACTAATTGTATTACAAAATGTATGTTATTCCATGCCAGATCATTCAGCCAAGATACACATTGTCCACCCCACCATATCAGATTTGGATGAAATTTTGTACATGGTATCTTCAGGCAAACATAAGAACCCATATTCTTCATTTTTGGATTAGTGGCTCTAGTTTGGAATTTAAAGCCTTTCAAAGTTTCCCTCTGGTGGAATTCTTTTAATCCGCAACCAAATTTGAATGACACATCTTGCTTCAACTTACTTTTGTTATAAGAGTTATTAATGTAGAATCATGAAATTCACCATACTTATTCAGAATTTTACGTACATTTCAAATATCACTCTTAAAATGTAATTGAATGCCCATAAGTACGTGGAATTTATGTTAGAAGTGTAAAAAATTAATTACCAAAAATTGTCAACATCAGTTCAGTAATCCTATTGTAACATTTTTTTATTAATCTGTACAATCTTGGGCTTGAAACCATTAGAAAGAGCACAAAAATTGGTACAAAACGGTGAAATAAAATTTGAGTATAGCAAATGTGTTCGCTGAAGTCTTAGAACTTAAAAACTGTTTTTTTTTTCTTTTTTTTTTTCTACCTTTGGGGTGTTCAGCTTTTCACCCTTACCCCACCTAAAAAATTTTTTTGTTTTTAGAGTTTTTGTTAACTGTACATACAGTTTATATAAATAAAATAAAATTACAGAATTCCAGTAGTAAAAGCTTAGCCTGGTAGCTGTGCTAATGAAAAATGAATTTTTTATGATACCGGTGTCACTTGATGTTGTAATAACCTGAAGTAGGCCTACTTTAAGTTCTTTATCATTGTAATCTATGAAGAAGCTGATTCCATTTTGACCAGTTTGTTGTAATTTTTCTCTCACTCATGGATTTCAGTTTATAATGCACTCTTCCAACCTGAGTCTTAAGTTGCGGAACATCAACAATGCAATTAATGTTGACTAATGGCACCCAGCATGAATCTTCCTGGCCATAATTACAATGTTCTGGCCAGTAAAATAATTTAGCGGGCCAATGAGGATGCATTAACTTAATCATTGGATATTCATATTATTTTTCAAGCACTAACCCAATATTACATTTATCATCATAAAACGAACACGCATACGAATTGTTTTTAATTTTGAGGCGCTCTGTTTTTTCGGTCAAAGTGTAATCTAACGAAAAATTCTCATCAGAGCTAATTTGATTAACTGCTATTATAGTTTTAGATAGTGGGATGACATAGTGCAAGGGCCTTGTTCCAGACACAGTTGTGAACTCTGAGAAACGCTTGTTAAGCTTTTCTTCCACTGCGTGAACATCATCATCTGTGATCAGCGGAACTTAATTTTAGAAAAGTATTCATTGCAAAATTGAAACATCTGCTCAGTTGTCAAAATTTTATCTTTAGACGGTCTTTGCAAGCCCACACTAGATACTGTCCTTTTAACACATCCTCCAACACATCACAAGCTGTTTTACCATGACTTGTTGCATAAAAGGTCCAAGAAGCTTTTAAATCAATCTTCCAAGTGATAGCAGAGGTTGACCAAACTTTTAAAATTCTTGTATTGTGCTGCACAACCATCTGTGATGTACTCCACTTGATTAATGTAAGGAATTGTTTATGAATTAGTAAGCTCAATCTTCTTTAAATCTCATATACAAAGAAAATATTATGGTTTAGGTGATCTGAGATAACTCACAAAGACATATTACATGTTTCTCCATACTTTCTGAAGTATAGAATTACTGGATGTAATGTGCAAGCATAACGCACCCAATAATATGACAGAATTTCATCTTGGATAACAAAAGCAGCCAGTTTCTTCAAAAGCAGATCAATAAACTCACACAAAGGAAGGACCAACATTTGTAAATGGCTGTGATCAGTAGTTACCCATTGTGAAAACTGAATTTCATCAAAGTCAGTAAAAATGTTTCTTACGTATTTATTCTTGTACTTTTTCAGAATTTGGAAAGTTAGGACATATTTTTAACATGCAATCACAGTTTTCACTATCACATACCAATTGATAAGGTCTTTAGCTTTGATTTTTATTAATTCATAGCACTTAAAAGAAAGATTGGATTCTGGTGTATTGAGCAAACCCAGACCTAATGTGTATAGCTGTGACACACCATTTCGGCCGCAGCTAACAGAATTTAGAAAATCCTACTTTATCACAAGGAAATTTCTCTCTGTATGCTGTGCGTAGTTCCTTAAGATTGCAGGGTATTAGGCGCTTTTGTTCATAAAAATTTTTGTGTACACTAACCTTATCTTTGGCACCTGGCATTAGTCTGCTTTCATCTGCTTCATAAAAATTGGTAACTTTTTCAACAACTTCAACAAAAAAATTTTTGGTCCTTGCAAAGGCTCAGTATATGAAAGAGTTCCTTTTACTTTCACCAACTAGCATGATTTTCTTGCTATGTACTCAGAAACATTGAATTCTGCTGGAATTTTCTTTTGTGACCAGTAATTAGGTTCAACTGATAAAATGTGTTACTTCTTCCTTATGGATGTTGCATATTTCAATTTTTCTTTCATAAGACTGATTAGAAAAATTAAGTCACTTGCATTCCTCTTAATAACTGACTGCAATTCATCTTCTGGTAGCTTAAAAACTGCTGCTACTTCACTTTACTTTTGAATTTAGCTATTTTTCTTTTACCATACACTAATTTTGAACACTTTGAAAGTCCTTTTAATTTTAAGGGTGATACATCAAGAGTACTCATGCGTAAATTCATATCTTCCTTGTCAAATGGTGTAGTGTCACTAAGGTCTTCCTTCGTAGGTGTAAGCCTGTGAGGGTCTGGGCCTTCCTCTCCTTTAGAATTATTATGTAAATTTTCAAACTTTTGTTCTTGAAAGAACTTCGTCCTAAAGTTGGAATACAGCTTTTGTCCAGGAACTAACAAAACACTAGCTTTCCTTTTTATATCTTTGGCCATTTGAAGAGATATAGGTCTTATGCTACTTTGTATAGACCTTTTATGTTTCTTTGCTGTGTCACAGCATTTTTAAAAGCTTCCCTATAATATTTAATGTGGTGTGAACATATACTTGAATTTGAATGAAATGTGAATCCATCTATCCTCCAAAGCAGAATTTCTTTTTCTTCATTAGGAAGTTCAGAAATTATCTTCTTGTCTGTGTATGTATTTATATGATACACAGAATTAATAAAAAGACCTACACTAAACTTTTCATATAAACTGGTAGCCATTGTAGATTATAAAAAAAACTTTCGGTTTTACCCACTTCAGTCAGAAAATACAAAGCAAATAACTTATCAAAAATAAATAATCAAAACCAGCTACATGTTAACACTCAAACATTAACAGTCATAGATTAAAAAATCCCAGACAACTTGTTGAAGTACACAGAAAAATAGCAGCTGCTAAGACTCCCATACACTGGATAACCTGTGACTGGCTAATATTTTCTATGAGATCACCCTACAGTAAACATACAGATGATGCAATATATTACATCATCTACATTAAAACAATATTATGCAAACTGATTAAGTCAAAAAAACATTAATTGTACCATAACTATTCTTCAGACATTTTCTTCTCCCTTTCATTTGTATTTTTTATATATAGGCCTACAGTATATTAAATGTGCATTTCCAACAAGGCTAAATCATTATTTCAAACATTTTTGTAATAAAAATATTACTACATATTTGCTTTTACATATACAAATTATTTTGTATACATAACTGATTTATCTTAACCACTTCTTTCACAAAGATCTTACTTTTATAAAGAAGGGAAATAAATATTCACAAATTTTATTTCACTATTTTGTAGAAAATTTTGTACTCTTTCTAATGGTACCAGGCCCAAGATTGTAAAGATTAATAGAATAATTTTATAATAGGATTACTGAACTTATGTTTACAGTTTTTGGTAATTCATTTTTTCCACTTCTAACATAAATGGCACGTACTTCTGGACATTTAATTACATTTTACGAGTGATATTTAAAATCTACATAAAATTCTGAACAAGTATGGTGATTTCCACAATTCTACATTAATATAACTCTTATTACAAATGTAAGTTGAAGCAAAATGTGACATTGACTTAAGTTGTGGATTAAAAAAATTCCACCATTCAGAGAGAAACTTTGAAGGGCATAAAATTCCAAACTAGAGCAAATATTTAAAAAATGAGATATAGTTCTTATATTTGTCTGAAGATACTGTGTACCAAATTTATCCAAATCTGATATGGTGGGGTGAACAATGTGTATCTTGGTTGGATGATATGGCATGGAATGCCCCTACATTGCATTTAAAGTACCTACGTACTATTTTCAGTCACGCAACAGACAATTCTAATGGGAGGCAAAAATTTGAATAGAATTGCTAATATCGTACATTTTTATAAGGTATACGTGCTGTGCACTGAAGTTGCTGGCACATGGAATTTTGCAGTCTCTCCAAGGAATTCTTCGATTACAGCCGTTGTATACGAGGGAAAAGAAAAAAAAAACGGACTGAGAGCACGCTGCATTTCGTAGATAGACGTATTAGAGAGTTCTCCCATTAGATGGGGTTAGTAGATACCTTCACTAAACAGCTGCCCAGACGGCATCAGTTTGTTGGTTAACATTTGATCGTAGTATTGTTTTTTCTTACTGTTCTCGTGGTCCACCTTTGAAGTCATTAAAAGAACAAAGAGTTTATTTGGATTTTTGTTTCCTGCTTGAGGGATCGGCAATGGAAGCTTACCAAATGTGTCAACAGGCTTTGAAGGAGGATGCTAAGAGCCACATACAATTGTATGATTGGTTTGGGTGCTTCAAACGTGGTGAGATGAGTGTTGAAGTCCATGCTCGTTTTCTGGGCGCCCTTCAACATGTTGGAACAATGAAAACGTTAAAAAAATCTGCCAAAAAATCGAGGATTTTCTTTTCACCATCTATGAAATTTCAAAAGAGACATTTGAAGCAGATCAGCGTCGTGTTTAACTACACAGGTGTAGTTAAACGCGAGAACGAATCACTACGAACTTCAGAAAATGAAGGCAGCGTGCGGCGACGACTTTGCTGCGAATTATAAGGTTGAGAAATTCTCTTGTACCAGGACTCAGGTATGGCTGGCTGCACCATCATTTAGAGACGTTTGCACCATGAGTCGATAGCTCCGTCCCAGTGAACAATATTAAAATCACGCACGTAATTAGCGATTGATGTGTTTTTAATAATTTTGTTAGATACAACGAACTATTTCATCAAACTGTCGCACACAGGTCCAGTAGTCCTAGGAGTCCGAGTCTCGTGTCTGACTAGCAGATTAAATCGACTTTTGAAGATTAATAATCATGTGCCCAACGTAACTGAAAATACCTAGATTTGGACATAATTTGTTTTCTTTTAGACATATTCCAGAAATCTGTGTTTAGAGTCATGTTGATTACTATTGTTGAGTATTCTACCAAAATAAATATTGTTTTTATTTTATTGTGGTACTAATTATCACTAGGTTATGGTAATCATAACACAAGGCACCCAATCCCATTAAATATTTGTTTTTATTGTATGCTCATGATAATACAGAACAATTTGGTTACCATAACTTGGGGCATGTTACAGTGAGCCGTATGCTTACAGAGTTAAAGTGGCTACCCGAAGGTGGGGCCGTAAGCGTACACTGGGAAAAGGGAGGTGATTTAGGACATGTCTTGCCCTAAGTTCTTTATTGTAGAGGTTGTAGGCAGGCATGGTGAGGTAAGCAGATTGAGCGTCACACATCCTGGAGGAAAACTGCTGAACTATTATTTACCGTTAGGATGCCAAATTGTTGAAAATAAAGAATTTTTCTCTAGCCGATCTCTTGGAAATGAAAACAAATATAAAAAAACTATAAAACAATACCTACAATTCTGTAGTAATTCAGCATGGCTGTATCATAAAATCTTTTTGAAATTTTATTGTCCTGGAAAAATGACTTGCTTTATGTGAAAAAGCCATTTTATAAAAAAAATAATCAACAAAAAATCTACTCTAGATATTACTATTTTTAATGAACAAAGGATTCACTATTTGCTTCAACTGTGTAAAAAAAATAGTTTCGGGAGCATTATAAGAGGTCTTAATTACATGAAACTAACAAGATTTGCTGCTTTAACAAAATCCCAGTAGAATCGTAATGCCTTGTTTACAGAGAAAATAATTCAATTTTAATGATTTCTGTTTTTCGTAGCAATAAGAATGTCTAAAAATTTGGTTCTTTTTAAAAGTTGGGTAACGGCGGCTTTGTAAATTTCTGGAATGATGTAAGCTGAAAAACTCTGTTAATCCACAATTTTTTGTTTCAAGTACTATACTGACTGTTATGCTTCACATCAATTAAAGCTTGTATAGGACCTGGCGGTAGGTGTCAAATGTTCACCATTACATCATAATACATTGATAATGACTTAATGCTTTTGAGATAAATATTCTCTTTAGAGGAAGTCGCATAACAACAGTGCTTAATCGCCACAGCACTGATGTGGCCAGTAGTTGGTGGGGGTGGGGGGACAGTGAGAGGAAATCTTAACTTTTTTAAATGTGCCACGTGGGCAGTGTCACACCCTGGGTCGAGTGTAGCCAGTTCACCATGCCTGATAAATAACATTGCTCCACCAATCACCGAATGTAAGCTCTTCCAATGAGCCTCTTGTCATACCTTACTTTAACACTGGGTGTCTTAAAGCCAGCCTTACACTGCAGTCTCAGATAGGGCAATCCTCCTCCTTTACCTCAACATTATGCCTCGCACTACTCACTCATCCGCCACAAATATGATACCCAGATGTTTCTGTCCCCGATGCACCAATCTTCGCACACAGTCTGCTGCTCGCCGTCCACTATCGCTCGCCAAGGGGTCGCTCGACCTCTTCACTTCAATGTCCTCGCAGTTCGCTCCGAGTATCTGCTGGTATCGCCACCAGCCAGCAAACACACAGCACTCACAGTAAACCCACATCAATCACTACAAGCACACAACACTTACCTATCTCACTCCCACACTACTCACTGCAGGTTAGACTCCATCTTAAATACCTTTGAGTCCCGACCTGGAAAGATCTCAGAGCCTCACCAGAATCCCAGACTTACCACTCGAAGCTCCGAGAACAGTGACGTCCTAGTTACGCCACTTCATGCAGACTGGGCTCTGAGAATGTGCTGAACATTCGAGAGACGGGGAGAGAGGCGCAGCTCCTAATTGTATTACCGCAGAGGGATGGGCACTATCTGTCTGGAAGGTGGAATGCCCTCTGGATCTCTTGCTGCGCTGGCTGGCCTGCCTTGTTGTCGTTTCGCCATATTTAGAAAATTAATCTGTGATTTAAGAAATTAAGAATGTTTTTGTTTTGGCAATAAAACAATGGACTTTCAGTTGCTTCAGCTTTTCACAATTTTTTTTCTGTAAAACTACTGTAATAGGTCTACATATTGCCAGAATTACTTTTTAGGAAAATTGATTATTCCATGTAAATTTGGTTTTTGAAAACCCAAAAAAATTAAAGTTTTGTCAAATTTTTGAGTTTCCCCCCCTTAAAGATATTGTCATGGGGCTCATTGGAACTATACCACTCTGTAGTTCAATATAATAACTACAAAATAAAAATCAATGGAATCCGTTAAATAGTTTTTAAATGCCGCTCATTTGAAAAAAGTGCTTTTTTTCACCTTTTTTTGATTTTGAACCAACTTCAAAAGGCTATAACATGGGTAAAAAAAAATTTGTGACAAAATCCTTTTAGCACACTTCTTGTCTCCACTGGTGGTAACTGCTGTAATGTTTTTAACAAATCCTTGATGGTGACCTGACACATTTTCTTGCTAACTGCCTGAATTGAGGTGGAATGGCTCAGGCAAAAAATCATTTTAAAATGTTTTATATATAATTTTGTACTCTGAAAGAATAATATATTTTCCATACAAAATTTTTATTTAAATCTATATTGGTAATGAAAATAATTTTTTTTCCCTAAATTAGCTGGTTTAAAATTAAATGACTCAATTTTTAAGTAGTGTAATTTATTGAAAGATTTTTTGTTTTTGTTTTATGAGATGTGGTAACAGTTATGACTGCAGTAAAATTCACAGTTCACAGGATTTAATTTTTTGTTATTGGTAGGTTTGAAAAATTGTTCACTAGATATTTTTAGGGTTTTTTTTTTTGGGTTGGGGGGGGGGGGGGGGGGGGAGGCAAATTATTTGCCCCGAGCCTTTATTTTTTCATGACAGCCCGGTATAATTGTGTTAAATTGTAGCATATGCTTTATATTTTCTGTATTATCTTCAAAAGTGACCTAAGTGAACTTTAAGGCACATTCATGTCTTAAACATTATAATATTGACTATTGTGTGGCAGCACTTAACCTTTTATTAAACAAGTTGTGTCTTCTGACTTCTGAAATCTAGTTTCTATCAGATGTTCTTTGTGTGGCCTCACCATTTCCTTGTTGAGATTTCTGTCACTTATTATTATTTTTAATTGAGATGAAGACTTTTGTTGCTTAATTTTTAGAAATCTCATCACCGTTCTTGTAATTCAGCGTCCGCCAATGATAAAATAGTTGCCAAATAACAGTGTAAGGAATAACCATTAGTTGTGGTTCACACCAAGAAGTGGGTAGTGGATGGAGGATGGCAATTCTGTCAATGATGTGTCCACATACCAAATTGTCATGTGTTCAGTGTTTAAGATTCATAGTATCAGTTTTGTCTGTAATGAAGAGAGATTTAAATTTATTAATATTAGTGTTTGATTTAGCATATGGTAATAAGTTAAAAATTATGTTATTAATTTTGTCATCTATCATGATGATGATGATGATGATGATGATGATGATGATGATGATGATGATGATGATTATGATGATACCATTATATAGGGTTTACCCCTGAGCAAGCAGGGATAAATTTTTGGACTTTCTGTACTGTTAATTTATTTGCCATCTAGGTGTCTTGGATGTTAGTGAATATTTTACTTTTTTTGCATTCTTATATTCCCATTTATTTACACAATCACTAGAGATCTTTGCCAATTTGGTATGGTACTTGATATTCTTCTTATTCTCACCTGGATTTTAAGTCTGTATCTTATTTCCTACTTATGTTTTGCTAAAAAAAAGTCCATGTACCACTCAATAAGTTTGGTTGCATCCATTTATTTTTAATGGAAAATATTAAAAATGTGGCAGATATACAAACTCAACTGTCTGTGAGTGGCAAAATTCAAGCTTTTACCAAGATTTTTTTTTTGCAAATCCAAATCAGAGGAATTACAGAAAACTAAGTGGTTATCATAAATGTCTAAGAAGTTTGATTACTGCATGTGGTTGTGCAAGCACTGTTTTATTCAACTGCTTGGCCAAGTCTTAACTTTTGATGAATCTAGTAGTGTCCTTAATATTTATAAGCCAATGTTTGTGATTATTATAACATTGAGTGTTTATTTTTTTCAAAATTAAAAACTAGTTAATGGTTTGATGCTACTTCAATTTGTCACCTCACAGTTCAGAATAATTTAGAAAGTTTTAGAGTTATAGAGTAATGTGCTTATAAGTTAAAAATTTGGCTAACTTTAATATTGGTTGATTTGTTCACAGTGTAGGTGTCTGTAGTCATCAGTAGCTGGTCATGGGGGATATGCCAGGTGTTCGCACAAGGCTGCAAGAAAAACGCATGACCTTATCTGATTTATCACCCAAAAAATCTTTACGGAACACTGAAAAAATCATTAAAAATGATCGAGTGTTGCGTAGATCTCGTCAGTCCTCTTCTCCAAAGGCTATTGGTAAAAAAAGTAAAATAGATGTTACTGCACAAAATAAAATATCTGAAGTTGTGACAGATAGCAGTAATGATACCTGTGATGAAGAAAGCCAAGGAAACAAATTTGTAAAAAGCAGCCCAAATAAAACTGATTTGATTGAAAACATCCGTAAGTCTCCTAGAGGAAAAACAAAAAGCCAACCGAAAAAAGATATAATTCATGGATTTTCTTCAAATGAAAATCCTGTTCCAGCAAAGCCAAACACACCTTCTCGTTGCTCCGTGCGATTGCTAAGGGCTAGGTTGAGTTTATCAGAAAGTAAGATAGATAAAAAAAATACATCTGCAAATAGATCATCACTGCATACTGATGGTTCAAGAAAATTTTCTCATACTAGTATAAGCTCAATGAAAGCCAAACCCAATGAAAGGAAAATGCCAAGGAAATCTCAGAAAAGAAAGGTAAATTATACTTCTGACTCAGATAGTTTTGAGAAGAGGTCTTCTGAAAAAGAAAAAACTTCACCCTACAAAATTTCCTCAAGAAAATCACCAAGAAAAAATGACCTTGTACAACAAGACGAGATTAATTCAAGTATTGGGCCTTCCAATGAAAAACCTGTTGTGACAAGAAAATTATTTTATGAAAATTCTAATGCTTCAGACAACATGAGCATTACAGTGAGAGATGGCAAAGAAGAAACATCAGAAAAGCTAACTACTGATATTACACCCACAGGAACAGTTAGAAGACATCAGAAAAACCTCAACTATTCTCAGAGTTCAGATTCAGAGGATGGGAGAAATAGCCCACTAGACACTGCTACGTCAGTTGTGAAGTCGTCTACAGAAGAAAACAACTCCGTGACAGCATCACAGAGGCTATCTCCTGATAGTACCTCTGTGGGTAATACAGGAAGCTTGCAGTCTACTCCATGTAAGAAAAATAGTTCTGAATATGAATATTCTTCAGAAGGAACTTTTGAAGTAATTACAGAAAAGGCCTCGGAAGAAAGCAAAATTTCTCTGAGACTAAATCATGAGAATTCTGATACTCAAAAAAATTTTGGCAATGGAAACAAATCTAATAACCTAGAAATATCTGATTTTGATGATGCAATTAGTAATGAAAATCTTGTTTTAGGATTAAATAATGCACCCATGACAAAATGCAATATCACAGAAGACAAAAAGTTATGTTTAAATGAGGATAAATCCAGTATTCAAAAACAGGCCTCCTGTGAAAAAAATGTTTCAGAGGTTAATGAAAGTGATGAGGATGAATTAACTTTGCAATCTTTTATCTCTACGCGTGGTGCTAACAAACTGGTTGAAACAAGTGCTTTTGAGAGTATTGCGCCAGCAGAAAGTGGCCATTCAAAAGATAAAATGGCTAATGCTGACCAAGGTATATCTCATTCTCCAAACAGTCCATGTTTCACTCCAAAGAGTCCATTACAGTCTTCAAAGAGTCCATTACAGTCTTCAAAGAGTCCATTACAGTCTTCAAAGAGTCCATTACAGTCTTCAAAGAGTCCATTACAGTCTTCAAAGAGTCCATTACAGTCTTCAAGGAGTCCATTACAGTCTTCAAAGAGTCCATTACAGTCTTCAAAGAGTCCATTACAGTCTTCAAAAAGTCCATCCCCATTTTCAAAGAGTCCATTACAGTCTTCAAAGAGTCCATCCCCATTTTCAAAGAGTCCATCCCCATTTTCAAAGAGTCCATCCCCATCTTCACAGAGTCCATCCCAGTCTTTAAAGAGTACATCCCAGTCTTCAAAACCAGAGTCTTCAAAGATTCCATCCCAATTTTCAAAGGGGCCAAATAAATCAGATGATTCTGCATTGTATGTATCTTTGGATACTGGATTAGTAGTTGAACATTGTAATGAAAAATCATTTTTAAAATCAGACATTAGTTATAAATCTAAGTCTTCCCCTATCCAGAGCTCTAACAATGACCATTTAGAAAAAAATGAAGATAAGAATGAAGAAAGCATCAGTCAGGATGATTCAGATTTTGGTTGTGAAGTGATGAGAAGATTAATTGAAAGAAAATCAGTTGATGAGACTGCCAAAGTGACAAACTATGTCACTCTAGATTCAGATGAAAGTTCTGAATTCACTGTCATTGAGGTACAAACCCAGGAGATTAATCATAATAGGCTAGAAGCTGTGGCTGAAAGTGTAGAAAATTATATAGAAATAAAGGGCATGTCTAAAGAAGCAGAGGATGAGAGTACTGAAGATGAAAGTGGGAATGAGAATGAAGATGATGGCATTGAAATTATTGATACAACTGTAAAAAACAACAGGGTAGAGAACAAAGAAGTAGAAGTGGAGCCAGTTAAAAAATTTGATGGTCCCTCATTATTAAATAAAGTATTGGATGATGCAAGTTTAAGTTTGCATAAAGAAAAGAAGACAAAACATAAGTTGCTTATAAAGAAGTCTGTTTCACCAAAATGTTCAAATAATAACTTTCAAAATTCATTAACAACTGGAATTTTGGAAGCAAAAACTAATAAAATTTTGCCACAAAATCAGAGTGAAATTCATAAAAACATGAAAGATAATAAAACTAGTTGTACATCTTCAGTTAGCACCACAAAAGATTTAAATAGTACCAAAAAAATTTACAAAACAAAGAATGTTGCCACAAAATGTAATTTGTCACAAAACTCTGATCCAAATTCTAAAGTGCAAAACTATCTAGATTCATTCCACCAGCTAGCAAAGAAATTAAAGAAAAAAAAAAATATTGCAGCCTCTAATGTTTTGGAACCTATTATTGATATTTCTTCATCTGATAGGGAAGAGATTGTTGATTTGAACACAATGCTAAAGCATTCTGATACGAACACTATAAAATCAAAAGTGAACAGCAAATCGTCCGTAAGTGGCTCTAGAAATTTACCAGAAAGTGTTAGTGCTAAATCACATATTCAGGGTAAGCACGGTTTGGTCAGAACAGAAACAAAGTGTGTGGAAGACTTGGAGTCAGATTCTGATGCAGAATCAAGGAAGAGGATACATCAGAAGGCAGAGATGATGATTGCAGAGTACGTGGCAGAATCCGCAGGGTCAAACTCGAAGCATGCAACCAGTGACGATGCAGAAGTCTTTGCCAGTCTGCCAGGGAACGTTGGCTTCACTGCTCTCGGCAGGCCTGACTTGCAGTCGCAAGGGAGAATGGACAGCAGCTGGCAGCAGAAGCAACTTTTAAAAAAGCAGCGACGGAAACTTTTGGACCGGCTGAAGCAACAGAAGGAGGAGAAGGTAGGTTTTGTCAGTCACGGTGGCCATGCATTAGCATGAGCTTTCTGAAATAATTTCGTATTAAATTTCTTGTAGAATTATACTTCAGTACCACTTTTGGTTAGTTAAAATTGTTTTGAAACTTATATTGTGTGACATTGGTCCCTTGTTATTTTGTATATTTTAATCAAATGATAACAAAAACCATGCAAATACCTTTTTGGTAGACATATTTTATAGCCATTGCCTGCTATTGAATGATCGTTAAGATGGCCTCGATTCATAAAGTTACAGGCGCTCAGAAACGGTATTATTACCATAAGACAACTTATTATAGGAAAAACACTCTACAATGTTTTAAATAAAGTTTGTGACCTCCCCGGATGGTCAAATCACCATTTGATCCTCAGCGGAGCACAACTTTGACACACTCTGTGAAGAGTTGCGCTTACATAAAACAAGTTGCTAAACTTGCAAACTAAGTTTTATTCCAAAACACAGCAACTCCCCTGAACGCAGGTCCTAAATGCAAACAAAGATTGGCAGAGATACTATTAGGGAGAACTTTGTGGAACCAGGAGAAAGTGTATACTAAACCTTTACCAATTACAAGACCAATTTTAAATATTGTTATATCATGCAGAAGTTTATTAAAAATAACTCGCAATATATAAATACTTAAACTTAAATGGCTGCTACCATTAGTCATACAAATTTCTTTAAAGTCTTTAACAAAACCATTAAAATTATACATTATAATATTTTCCTAAAATATGCATTGCTAAAATACAAGTCTTGTGAGGAAACTCCCTCACACTTTGTAGTCAGATATGTGATAACTACACCTACATGTTTCACTAGATCTATTAGAATAGATGTGTAAATTTTTAGCTATCACATTGGACAACAGATTTATGGGACTTATATCATTACTGTAATATGAAATGGCATATAAGTTCATGTATCTCAATAGTAACTGTTCCACAGTTGTGTTATTCATCAGGTTGTAGCTGTATCTATCACCGAACAAATATTCAACTGAATTAATTATCATATATTTTTTGTTTTGTTTTTAAATTGAAGTAGAATTTGTACCTAATGTGGTTGATACTCAAAGAGTAAAAAGTGCATACGTTTTGACATGCTAACTTTTTCGATCTCTGTACAAGATTTACTTCCAGGCGATCTAGGTGCTCCATGTTTTAGTCACACCATCGAGCCACCGATAAGACCGCTCTGTACGTGACTGACGCTGCATCAAGATCTTGGTAACACAATGGAACGAGGTGTGGCAAGTGCGCTATCACTGCAGAAATAACCATGTATTCTGCTCAAGTGTATCAACGCCGGCTTCTGCCCGTGAGAGAACATGCCACAGCATACATAACTCTGTAGCAATATTGCAGAAAGTCTAGTTTTACACTTTCGACTCACCACCTTGAGTCAGCACGGCGATCATTTCAAGAATCTTTTCGTATGTGATCGCTTGGAGCTTTTCACGCAGGCTATCAATACAGTCAATAAGATATATTGTAAACGACGACCATTGCATTTTTACATATACGAAAGAGTTCGCGTTCCATCAAGCAGCAGTCGGATCAGCGACTGTGTGTGTCAGCTCGTCTCGAGCCTAACCCTACATGTTTAGGCATATCAAATATGGGACTCTATTTCGGAGTCGTCACTGGTGGCCCAGAAAATTCAGGACAGAGCTGGTCTCCAAATATGGTTTCGTTGAAGGAAAATGAGCAGTTACTGTGATATTTAATTTTTAATGAACTAAATGATGCAAACTGGCTGGAATTCACGAATATTTCCAGTTATATCATTGCAGTTAACAAAAATTATATTAATACCTGGATACCTTTTCGTTATTGTTGTCCCCATTGAACTACAGTATGATTACATTTGCCCTACCTACATTTAATTGTCACGCCAATCGGGAAATTATGCCGGATTTACGAAATCACATGGCAACCAGCCCGTGTAGTTATAGAACCCAAGATAAGGTGTTTGGAATAGTTGGTTGCTATGGTCAAGTGAGTATCTCTGAACATGAAGTCACAGAAGGGAAGTGACAGCGGTTTTTACGAACATACTTGCTGCCGCCTATTTTCACTGTCCAAGTAGTAGGACGATGATGGACACAGATTTCGTAATGTTTATGCAACATCACGACATCTATGTGTAGTGAGCATTGAGGCACATTGCAGCGCAGAGAACATATCAGATGTTCATACTTGCTGCTCAAGCAGGGCATTCCTAACATTACTATAATTGCTTACTGCTGGCATGTCAACAGATCGTAGCAAAGACTGTTCACGTCATGCTTAGTATCTTAACCTATGTCATGCTCGTGTTACATATACGAGAAATTAACACATACACACGCACATACAAGGACTATGATCTCAATATACATCATGAACGTTTCAAGATAAGGTAATGTGAGTAGCAAAGGTCTAAGAGCAGGTGAGCTTTGCCCAGGTATGGTAGATTGTTATTGAGAAGCTGGCACTAGCTTAGGATCGACGGTACATTAATAGAAGGCTAAGTTTTGCGACACGGGGTTCATCAGCTCTGCAGCAGTTATCTTGTCACCTTAGCAACACCTAGACATCTTTTGCAGCTATTAATGCCTAGAAACTATTCAGAAGCATGCCAGTAGGCTGCCAGGCCATCGTTTGCATTCTGAGGTCGGTTCATCCTAGTGCATCAGGTGCATATTACAATAGCAAAATTCCTACTCACACCTGAATCTGCATCTATTCTAGTAATTATGGCTCTAAGTTCTTGTGTTCAAGACAAAAAAACCAACTTAGGGAGAAATATCTGGGGTAGCTTCTAAAGCCTGGGGCTTTAAAACAATGTGTGTCTGTGAACAAAGTTTTTCTTGCATTAATTGTTGCAAATAACATTTCAAATTTTTCTGCAATGGCACCTAGGTCAGTCACGTTTGCATCCCCATGCAAAGTTATGCAAATAAAAATTAAACACTTCAAAGGGGATATTTAGGCGTCATGCAAAGAAACATTATTTACAGACTGCCTCAAAATTATTTAAAAAGGAAATATTATTCATCTACCATTCAAATTTCACAATAAAAGTTATGTTAAATTAATTACAATTAAAGACCATTTTACAGTTTGGTTCTCATGTGGAAGGAAACATTAAGTTGTAAATCCAAGTTCTTATGCGGGCTCACTACTCTCCGCTAGGAAGCACGGCTGATTTCAGGGTGAGTATTTGCCTTCGGTTGCGTTGCATATCTAGGCACCGCTCCTAGCTGACTTGTCCGCCGTCGTCCACCTCTGTGGAACAGAGCCCAGTGAGTGGTGGTTCCTGGAGAGCCCTGGTATGGCTCGTAGATGATCCCTCTAGTGGACTGCTCACTCACTTGCTTCACGAGTGGATGGTAGTTAGCTCTGGATTCCAATCAGAAACGTCCCCGGCTGCTCCAATCATCCAGGTAGTCCTCCCAATGTGTCTGATCTGGATTTGCAACTACCAGTGCAATGAGTTGTTATTCATGACTGTTTTGCTTGAAGTTGATTCCTCGGGTTGTGGTGTTGCTTCTCGCGAGTCACACGGCTTCCCAGCCTCGCTTTGTAGATGGCATTCATCCAGCAAGTCGTGGGTGTTGGACTGAAACCTGTGTGATGTTACTGGTAGCACCAGCGCAAACCCAGTGCCCATAGGCGAGTCCCTAGACACCCCTCTCTGGCGGCATCCGCTATGTTTCTTCGTCAGGCCGCCAGTGCCTCGATGCCCTCTGTGATGTTGGTCTGCTCTTTGGCGGGGTTTGGACGTCACACATAGATGCACCTCGTGACGTGACTTTTTATGTACTGAGTACCAGGCAGCCTACTTGGCTGCCTTATATAATGTCTGGGTGTAATGGAGAGAATGACGGAGAACATTCTAAGCTAGCTCTGCAAGTGTAAGGCTCACTGAACTTGGGTCTGTTTTATTGCATCATACTCGCTGCCGCATCACGTTCAGTGACTTGGAGTCAAGTAAGTCACTCTGCGACTCGAAAGGAGATGTTACAGGCATGCATACTGTCACAAACGTTTGGTGACAGTAAACTTAATTTATAAAATTTGTGCTTTGGCGTAAAACAGTGGTAGTTTTGAAAGGTCATAACATCTTAATTGCACATTGTACAACATTTTAAACACTGTCCACCTCAAAGTAGTCCCCTCCACTTGCAATACACCGTTCCCAATGTTTCTTTCATTTCTGGAAAGCCTCCTGGAACGTACTTTCTGGGATGGCGCGAAGGTCTCTTGTCCTGTTGTCCTGAATATTCTCTATGGACTGGAAACGACATTCTTTCAACGTGATTTTAAGTTTGAGAAGCAGGAAAAAGTGTGCTGGGACTAGGTCTGGAGAATGGGGTGGATGGGGCACAATAGTGTAACATTTTGCCACGTAGCTGCGGACAAAGAGTGACGCGTGAGGTGGTGAATTGTCGTAATGCAACATTAAAGACTGGTTACTCCACAATTCAGGGCGCCTCCTGCGCACAGCATCCCGCAAACGCAGTAGAATTCCCTAGTATATTTCTTGTTTACCATCTGACCGTGTGGTACAGATTCCTGATGGACAATGCCTTTGCATTTAACAAACACAACCAACATCATCTTGATCTTTGACCAACTCACGCATTTTTCTTGTGGACAAGGAGACCATTTGCCCACCCACTGTGACGACTGTACCTTTGTTTCAAAATCATAGCCATAAACCCATGTCTGATCACCTGTGAAGATGTTCTCAAGGAAGTTTTCATTGGCATTGGCAAGCAGTTCCTGGCTGATTTCAACACGGGTCTGTTTGTGATTTAAGTCAACAAACGCGGCACGAATTTTGCACTGACATGACACATCTCAAGTTTGTCACTCAAAATTTTATGGCAGGATCCTACGCTGATACCCACTTTATCTGCAACATCTCAAACAGATAAATGATGATTTTCACAAATCACACCACGAACTCTCTCGACATGGTCATCATCTGTAGATGTGGAAAGACGTCCAAGCTTGGGATCGTCACCAACTGACATTTTATCGTGTTCAAAATGCTTAAACCAATCATAGCACTGAATGCGACTCACAGTCCTTCCTGTATGCTTGGCTAAGCAATTGAAATGTCTCTGTAAAAGTTTTGCCAAGTTTGTAGCAAAATTTCACACACACACACGCATGCATGTGCATGCACCCACATAAACACACATGCACGTACATACACGCATGCTCATGCTCTTCAAGCTTTTCAAAGTCGCTTTGGCACTAATCGAATGAACGACTTGTGCATGCGCTGACTTTAGCGGCTGTTATTCTCCAACTAACAGTCATAGCAAAAATGCAATAATAAGTTACGTAAGAAAAATTAAAAAAAAAAAAATAATTAAATAATATATTACACAGGAGACAGGATACAAACCTGGTAATTTTAAGTCTGGCACTATGCATTTAACCACCGAGCTAAATAGATACATTAATATGATGTGGAATATTTTGGATTATGAATGATGTAATCAAAGTATTTTAATGCCTTTTAAAATTTGTATTATTTCTTTTTGTGATTAATAAAGTTTTTAAAATCTATTCCAGGAAAGTTTTGCTATCACAAAGAGTTATTTGCATACCGATATGCTTGGTACATCCCCCAATGTTCATGATACAACTATATACAGGTTAATGCCGCCACATGCTGTTCACTGTCTGGACGATTTCGTGTTGTTGGTAGTTTTATATTATGAATTGACAGACATTTTGGTGTTAAATTGTGTATTAACCCTTTAATTCACACTTTGTTAATTCATAAGATATACCTAGTTTAATTTTTTTTTTTTAACTTTTTAAATTTTTTGTGTTGTAATAATCTATGCCATGATTATAATATAAATGTATAATTAATTTGTAATAATTAATAAAAATATAATAAAATTTATTTATATTATAGCTATAAAGAAATAAGTTTACTAGAATGTAGGTACTTCTTAACCTACATCATACACAACAGTTTAAAAATAATAGTAATAAAAAAAATTAAAACACAGGAATTCACTTTTAAATTTACATTCAAGATACATGTACTCATAAAATATCACCTATGGAAATTAATGATTTATATTTCTGCAAGTAAATCACTATAGTTTTTTACATGCTACTATATTATTAAGTCAATACTACTAATTTTATGAGGATTCATAAAAGGATCAAACACTTTACTACAGTTATAGTACTAGCCACACAACGAATAAGCAATTTATATGACCGTGGTGAGTTAAATATCACATTGTTTCTGTGACTTTAGGCTGGAACTTTCAGGGATGTATGCTTATTTACCTCTTTACAGTTACATATTTTAAAAAAAAACTGTATGATAAAGTTTTCATCAAGGGCAGAACGTCTAGCTTTAAGAGAGAGTTATATTTTTGTATCATTTCATGATGATTAAAAGGCACATCTTTTGAATGAAATCTTTCAAAGATTGTTTTAAAAACTTTAATTTGTATTTTTTCTAAATGCTTAGAGTCTGTTTCTGTGATAAGAGTTCCAAACTTCAGAACCATATTCTAATTTTTATATTATGAGGACATAATAAATAGATATAATAGGAAATCATTGCTGCTAGCATATTTAGTAATGAACCTAATAAGCCCAAAAAACAGGATGTTTTACTAATTAGACTGTCTATTTGGTGATGAAGAAGTAGTTTTGAATCCAACACACCAGTACTTTTACCATAAGCTAAAACTTTAATGAAAATGTCCATTGGACGACTAAAACTAGGAGTCGGGTGGTCGCACTGCAGTGTTTGTGCTGCCCGCAGCTCAACCGCCTGAAGGAGCGCGTAGCCAGCAAAGAGGACGCCTCCTGTAGCAGCTCTGAGAGCAGCGCAGATGAGCGCGAGAGGAGAGACTCTGCACCACTCTTCCAGAACAGCTTCATCGTGTCTGACAACAAGGGTGAGTGGTCGCTGCTCCACTCCTGTCTTCCCAGGACTGTGTCCAACTCCCCGTGTTGAAATCACTTTTGAACCCTTCTCCTATTACATGGTGTTAACACGTTGGCTTAGGAGCCAGTCACCTCACGTCCATCCTAGGTGATCCGGGTTTGATTCCCTGCGAGATTTTTAACAAGTACGGGAAACATGCGCAGATGTTGCCGTGATCCAGTGGGGTTTTTCCCCTCATGCATTCATTCTGACATTTCATTCTCATCTCAAATCTATAATGATCTGCAATATGACAAGACGTTCAGCTCTAATTTACCTCATTAAACATTCTCATAAAAGTATCATCCAAAATGATAACCATCACCATTTGGTAAGATTGGTATTCGAGGATTGTCTGAAAAGTTTCCGACCTCAAACTAATGATGGCAGCACTCATCAACAAAAATTGGGGAATGTGTTTTGCTCATGCTTTGGAATGTACTCTCTGAAATTTCAGCCATTTTGAACTTGCATTTGTTTTTTAACAATTGTTTGTGTGTGAGTTGAAGCTCATGTTTTTGTGAGAATGGAAAATTGAGTATCTAGCTGACTTTGGAAATTTGTTTTTGAAAGGCAATACACTTGCGCTAAATTACAGATGAGTTGGGCGCTGTGTACTGGGACTCTGCACCATCATTTATCACAGTGAAATTTTGGGCATCTGAATTCAAGCATGGCCTACCTGCTTGAGTGACGATGAACTTTTGCGACATCAAAAACTGCGAAGGAAAAATCAGCTCCAAAAAAGTCAAAGACTGTTCCTTTGGCCTGGAAAGTGGTGGTGACAGTTTTCTAGGATAATCTTAATCATCATGAAAAAGGAAAAACACAACAGGTGCATACTATGCATCATTATGTGAGAAGCTGAAGGCATAAATTGCAGAAAAAAGGTCACATTTGCAGAAACAAACAATTTTGTTTCATCAAGACATGCACCAGCTCACACCTCAGCGGTTGCCATGGCGACAATCTATGAATTGTAGTTTAAACTGCATGACCATCCTCCTTACTCAGCAGATCTAAACCCAAATTACTTTTTTTTTGTTCCCTAGGCTAAAAGTTGCGCTCGGAGGACAGAGATTTTTTACAGAGACTCTCGCAAACAATTGTTAAAAATCAACTGTGCATCCAAAATGGCTGAAATTTCAGAGGGTATGTTCCAAAGCGTGAGCAAACACACTCCCCAATTTTTATTGATGAGTGCTACCATTTTCATGTTGAGGTCGGAAAATTTTCAGACAACCCTCGTATTTAATTGTGATCTTAGCTAGAGCATAAACATAATGTCTAAAAGAGAATTTTAAGATTTCTAAAAATACAGCATTTGTAAAGAAGAATAAAAAATACCTGAAATGTTATGTATGAGATCAGAACCAGAATGGGTGACAAAAAATACATTACAAACATTAATCCAGTACCATCAAATCAGTGACTTGATTTATTTACCTGTTATTTTAGAAAAAATGAAAAAATTTAAACAAACCTAAATTAACTCTGTGTAATTTTCCTTTTATTTTCCATTTTTTGATAAAGAAACAAATGTTCCAACTTTAATAACAGAAATTCCTAGGTATTTTCAAACATCACGTCAAAAATTTCTTTTAAAAAGGTACTTGTGAAATATGCAATAACTTTTATTGTTGGCAAAAGTAATTACATCCGCCTCCTGATAGTGGTTAGGCGTCTACCATTTTACAAGTTAGACAAAGATATGAAAATATAGGATGTAAAACTTTAGTGTTTGTGGTGAAAAGCAATACTATAGATTGCTGCTGTATTAGAAAAAAAAATGTAAATTTGAGACATTAAAATGTTTTCATTGAATAGTTGTCTGTTGTGTTACAGATCTCTGACGTACAGTTGGCCATTCTAAAATGCCGTCTTTTCCAGTGTTTTTAAATGTAAATAGCGGAAGAAACAATTTACATTTTTTTGTCAATGTAATGATTAACACTACTCAAAGAAAATTGCACAATTATAAATATGAAATTACTTTTGGAAGTGTTTGCAAAATATTGATAAGTGATTTTATGCTTATTGCACATGTCAAATATGTAATTAGTTATAAAAATAGATTGTTGTCTCGTCCTGTCAAGTATAAAGAACAGGAAATGGACATAAGTATGTTATAGCCATGAAAAAATTCTGATTCATTAAGACCATAGTTATGATAAGCTAAAATTTATGCATTGTTGATACTAGGTAGTTAAAGAGACCTCCCTCGCTTGTAAAAAAGTTCAGTTAAAAATGTATTTTTAGCACAGTGAATATTTCTTAGGAGGCAAAACTTAATGCTACTTAGCAACATATTGTACTTTAGAATTACATATATTTTGCAAGTTGCTTAATAATAATAATGCATCTAATTCATGTTTGTGATTTCATAGCATAGGTGCACAGAATAAAAATCTCAGATTTGCCCTCTTTGCGTAAAAGCAAAAAGAGTAAAAACTTTCATTCTGTTTAGTTCTGCAATTAACTTCAGAAAATGTATCCTCAATGTCAAAATAAAAATTTCTGTAAATCATGAAAGTGCATGACTCCTAAGTTTTCAGTCTCCTATGGGGATACATGTATACACACGTCCACATCAGTTTGAAGCGGACGTTTCTGCCGTCTTGTTTTCACACGCCATCCTTCCCCTCCTTTCCTTGTCTTGGTAGAACCCCTCCCCATTCCCCTCTTCCCCCTCCCTGCCAGCCTTTGGAGTGGTCACGAGAGCATTTAGCGCCGTGCGCCGATTCCCCACCCTTTCGTTTTGCGCACGCGCACTTGTTTTTGGCTAGTCTATATAAGGATCTGCAGAATGAATAGCAGGGTCTTATTCGCCTTAGTCGCGTTACTTGTCTTAGTTCTACTTTAGTCAATCAACCTTGTCTTAGTGAAGTGTAAGTTATGTCAGTCCAGTGTGATAAGATTTTCTGGAGATTGTCATTTTCCAGACTTGGGTTCGCGTAGCTGCCTAGCCTTTAATATTTCATTTCTGCAGGGGCACAGCAAACTTACGTGCTGCGCAAATTGATTTTTTTGCCGGGTCTAGTAGTGTTGCCTTTTAAATTTTCTGATCATGATATGTAGGGTTTTTGAGGAGGCTTTGCCTGGAGTACCCGCGGGTGCTCTCAGAGTGACGTTCGAGTCGGCCTTAAATGTGAGTCCTTGGCGTGAGCCTACTGGCCGTAAGTTGCCTTTGAATTGATGGAAGTGTTGACACGTGTCTAATTGTCTTTTGCTATGAACATTTGTTTGGGATTGGGAGATTTATCGTTTCATGAGTTAAGTTAATGTGGGGATGCATAAGTTCTTTACGTGTTTTGTGCCAGGCTCGCGTGTAGAGACTTTAGTAACTGTTTCAGGTTTTGGTCTCGTGTAAGCCAGCCCCTCTTAACATTTGTGCATGTTACTTAGCAGAATTAATTCGGGGCTTGGTTTATTGTGCCATGTCATGCCATGTTGAGGCATGCTGATTAGGCTCGCTTAAATTTTCTGAGCTATTTTTATCAGCTCGTTGACGTAACGTTACGTAGTTTTGGCCTACGTGTTTTTATTGAAGGAATAGTCTTTTTATTGCACGAGCGGGCATGTTAAGGTAGTTTGCTTTCTTTCCTTTTCTTAAAGAATTGTGTATTCTTTGGCAGTATATATATTTTATCACGTGTTCAAAGTAATCTCTCATATTATTTGCTATAAATGACCCGTAAGCATGCCCGAGTGGCTGTAGGAACGTATTACGTTGGAGGGGTTATGAATGTAAATTATTTGTCCTGTTGGACCCTTACTCTGTTTAAATGTAAAGGTAATTGTTTCACATGCTAGTGTTTGACTCTTTGTTTGATAACTTGTATTTAATTGTATTGATCTGGCTGACTGCCTACGTAACAAATTTATTATTTATTCTAAGTGTGTACTCAGCGATTAAGGTCTTTCTGTATTGAATTAAATTATTGCCTTTGAGCCTTATAAACAATGTAACTTATTGTGTTAGAAACTAGGGAAAAGAAATTAAGAAATTAAATCTGGCTTGCCAGTCACCTTGAGACTTGAGCCTTTAGCCTTTGTTATGTTTTGTAAGCATAGACACAACTTCTACTCCAATACTCCGTAGTGGAACGGAGCCACGTCTCTAGTCTATCTTAGTGTTATCTATTTGTTCTCTTACGAGCGCACATAGTTTGTAGTCCCTTAGTCTCCTCCGGGTCAGAAGCGGCTGCAAATGTGCTGCAAGAGTTTTGATTAATTACTAAATGAAGTGAATAAAGTACATACATACCTTTGTTGAAGATATTAAAATCATTAATGATTTGCATGGATTTTATCATCCTAGATATCTCAGGCTTGTGCAGCTCTATCTCTGTGGGGTAGAGGCCATTAGCATTTCTCAGGATTATTAGACTTCTGCCGAGGGAACCGATTGAAGGGGAACAGATGTTTGGTTCTCGCTCTCCCTTCTTTACAACCATACCTTCAAGGAACTATGACTGCTACCTGTAAGCAACTCGGTTCAGGTGTATTATTTTTGAATGAACATCTTTTGTTTACGATGTGTTGATGTTGCGACCATCTTTAAAAAGCTTGAACTGTTTGAAGTGTTTTGCCCATTTCAGTTTTTACAATCGTCAACAGGACCAATGCTAACAAATTTTACCTGCCGACTACTGTGAAAACAATTGCCTCAAACCGCATTCTCACAGATCATTTTCAAAAGTTATAATTTATGAGCTGTAGTCTGTGTTCACCAGTCACAAAGATTTAGGCACTCTATATTAAAAAAAAAACTTCTGTACATTAAGTATGTAGAGTAAGTCGAGGTGGTGATGTCATTAATGCATACCAAAAGTGCGTAATTAAAATTGTTGATGATGCAAACTGAATCAAATTATTTGCTTTAAAAATAGATGGCAGTGACTTTGCAAGGCCAGTCAGACAATGAAAATGGAAACTATCAGTTTTTACTTGTATCTTGGCAAACCAACATGAAAAAATAAGACACTTGAGCTTTAAAAAATTTTACGAGGAATTTAATAAAAATTTTAATGGGCCATACACTCATTAAGTTTATATAACATGGAGAAACCAGGTATGGGGTGACAAGTTTGTGAACTTTTGGCACATCTGGTCTGTGACTAGTGTACAGCAAAGTTGCTGACAGTGAATCTGGTCATACACTTTCGGGAACATTCTCGAAAGGTACTGGGACCATCTTAATGTAGAGTTAGGAGTCAGTGATGTGGTGTTCTAGACTGAGGTTCAGTGATCCTTGAGAATAGTTGAAAACATCAGAAAGAAACTAATGACAAATTGGCTGATATTGTGGGAAGGAGCTGGGCCAAATATGCAAACAGTTGAAAATCATTGGAGACTCAACTTTGTATGTGCAGATTGTCATCTGAGGATGTACATTATATTTTTGGTAATATATGGTTTATGCCTTTTTTACTACTAAAAGTACTTAGTTTTCTTTATTTTTTGGTGATTTGAATTTATAGGGGGTCAGGGGGTTATATTTTTGTGAAGAAGAATATCTTTATTTAAGCACATTATTCAAAATAATCTTTTTAAATTTTTTTCATATTTTTTTAAAAATATTATTTATGTAGTTTATATAGCTTATATAGAGCTTATATTGAAGATATTAGGGAATTTTATTTTAGTTTTACAGTGAAAATGTAATGTTTTGTTTAAACTATATAAATAGAAACTTAAACAGAGTTTAACCGTTAAAATAATTAGTTTGCAGATAATATTGATCAACATATTTTCTTAATTTGAATATTTATTCAATTTTATCATTGACAGTGATATACCTTATTTTGATTTCAATTACTAAATAAAGATAAATTTTTAAAATCTTTTTCTAAATGCATAATATGCTTCTTATTTGAGAATAATTGTCAAACAACTTTTTTATTGCAATTCAAATGTTGAACTGCACATCCTCAGTGAAACCGCAGAGGAACTGGTGGTCGTAGGTTGTCAGGTACCTTTCCGAAACTGGCAGTTGTATTTTGGTATTCATGAGGCAGCTAGAGAGCTTTAAACTTTAATCATTGTTTACTTACTAGCTTCCTAGATATTGACGACAGTCGTCGTACCCTCTCAGGTGCAGAGGCCGTACCTGGCCACCGACGGGGGCCTGAGGTAGTGTGTTTCCCCCCAGTGAAGTGCAACGGCCAGGGACGCACCCGCGTGCGCCCTAGCGGGCTAATGAGCCTTTTTGTGCAAGAGAGGATTCTGTGTTTTTGTATATTTTCCAAATGGTCACGGGCCTCAACGAGTATGTAAATATTGTATATAATTTATTAATTCTGTAAACTTGTTGTGATTAATGTTTCGTTTAGCTGTGAATATTCTGTGTTTCCGCAAGTATGCTAGTATGTAATTGCAGCCTGGCGCGCCGCGGGACGGGACCTCTCCCACGCCGGCCGATTTCCCCTCCCCTCCCCTTCCCGCAGCCCGCGGGCGCCGGCCCGCGGGCGGGCAGGGAGAGTCAGTCATGTTCAGGGCTCGAACGAGGACGGTCGTGTACGCCGCTCCGCGCTGCTCGCGAGGCGCGTACCCGGAGCTCGTGGCCAACCTTTCGTTTTCAGTTCTCGAGTTGATACGGCAGTCAAGCTGCCTCCGTGAGTCATTCGCCGCGTTACTGAATTTACGAGTCGTCGAGTGACGTTACTAGCAGAGTATTCTAGACCGTGGACGCGCAGTTGCGGAACTCAGAACTTCTATCGTCTTACGGAACGTTACGTAACAGGGCGCGCGCCCACAGCGCTTCTTCACGGTGTAACCTTAAACGGGATTAGTATTACGTATAACCACACTCAATCTGTGCCAGGACGTCATAACGGACCGTACGGTGTTACGGGAGTCTGGGTCGTCGTGGGAAGGGAGCTTGTTCCACGGCAGTTCCGCCAGGCTGCGGCAGGGTAATAAATCGTTAATAAAAGAGGCTCGTGAAATCGTCAACGCCAAATCGTTATTGGAACAGTTTACCAATATTCCTCTCCACCTAACTCCTCCCTCCAGGTCCCGCAGTTCCCGGTCCCGGCCACGTTGGCCTGGACCCACACCCCACAGAGCAGTACGGGCATAACTGGACAGTCACGCAAGCAGGGAATGGGCCTCAAGCCGAGGGACGTCAATATTATGTTGTAAAGTTTTGAACTCAAATCATATGACTGTGATATAATTAGTAATTAATTTTTGTTTATTGCTTCAAAGAAAGGATCGTGAGGCAAACCTTGACTGAAAGTTCTGCCTTGAAGTTACAAGTTGAATTGATGTGTTGTTACTATAATGTCAATAATAATGCATCCTTCATTTCCCCATGTCTTTGTTGTGAGATAATCAGTTTCTGCATACCTACCCACACAATAAAATACTTGCAGACTTTGTAAAATCATTAACAGCTGTTACTATTACATTTAGTCACGCAGTGATTTGTTTGGTTTTGTCACTATCCCGCCTAAATCACAGTACAGTGGTCCTCCATGATACTGCCATTTTGCATCTACTGCGAGGAACTGAAGTATTTTTCATTTAAACATATTTATAACAAGACACTATATCAGTGCTTAAAACATAGAAACAAGCAAAGGATTGGTATTAAATACTTTTTAAGTAATTGATTTTATCTCATTTCTTATCGACTATGGCACTGGAAAATATGAAACTTAGCCATTCTACAATCTTTTCCACAAGGAATTTGTTACAACTTCTCTCACATGGTGACATTTGATAAACACTCGTCATGAACACGTTTGGCTCCCTGTGGTAGACTTGATTGTATTGACCAATCACAGATTTCAGCAGACAACATACTTTAAAAACTACATAACAAAAGAATGTCAAATATTTTGCAACTATATACAAATGTGCATCAGAGTGGTACTAAATTTTAGTTTAATGTGTAAAATATTGTTCCAAAGTTTCCTTTGTATCATGCATTGCTGCTAAGTATACATGTGTTTTTTTCTTCCCTAACTTAATTTTAAATTTAAATGTTTAAAGCCCTGCTTGTTTTGGCACAAGTAGTCTCTTGATAGTTTTTAATATTAATTTTGATTAGGTGCTTTTAATTTGGTCACATCTGAATTTTTAATTGCGAATAATTTTTTTTATTTTCTCTGAATGTACATGCAAAATTATAGATGTCACTTGATTTCTGCAGATTCAAGAACACCTATGTGGCAAATAGCCTTTATGTGTCTGATTATAAAAGTGTTTATCCTTTAGTAGAATTTTTTTAGGAATACATATTCTTATTTTAATTTTTTTTTCTGTATAGTTGCAAGACAAGATGGTGGCAATTTCAATGTTACCAAGAAGAAGAAGAAGAAGAAGAATAAAAAGCAGATGAAAATTAACCAGCCTGTCAATGTTGTAGATGTCATTAAACTCCAGTGCAGGGCCACAACACAGGTAATACATTTATATGCACACATATATAAATATTCTTTGTTTTGTATAGTGTATGCATACAACATAAGTTATTGTTGCTGCATGAGACATAGCCTAGAAACACATGATGTACTCTGGCATTATAGTATGTAAGTTCTGAGCTGAAATCTTGGTTAAGTGTTTGTGTTATTTATTGAAGGAAATTTAGGTTCATTTCATTAGGCCATTTGTTATTCCTAGTTGTATAGTTTTCTCAGATTTATTTATTTACTTTCTTATTTTGTCATGATTACTATTTAATATTTCAAGTGACATAATAATTTTCTTCTCCCCCTCAATTTCATTAATTTTCTTTCCCTTCTACACTTTTTAGTATTTTTTTCTTCTTGTTAGTCAAAACTTTAAGTCTACTTATTACATGGTTCAGTAATGGTATGGAATGTTTGATATCCAGTATGTTGGTTTGATTTAGCAGATACAGAACTTAACTGTGTGGGGGGTGTTATGCTGTTTACCTCTCTGGTGTGCCACTAACCTTGTATCCTAATAATCCTTAACTGATTATATTGTGTAAAATTATTTATCAATTTGTGAATGTTTCTCGACTAGTGTTTAAATTTAGGAAATGTGTTAGTATGGGCAGAGTACTGAAATATTAGCGGGCACAAGAGAAAGAATGTGAAAGTGTGCCTTAATCATCATTAAGAAAACAGAAAGTATCTGAAGTTTGCTAGCAATAAACATAAACTTGAGAATGTTCTGCAACAGTACCATTAAAGACATCATAAGCATTTTAATGAAAAAAAATTACATATTTCACTTAGATGAGTATAATGAACAGAAATTACCTTATATTTTATTTATGTAACTACCTATATAACTAAATGACTTACCGTAAACTGGGGATACTTTGAACACGGGGGAAACTTTGAACATTTTTTCATAAATTGATATTGACGTCTATAGAAAGTTTTCCTGTCTAATTCACAGGTAAATGTTATGTTGGTATGTTTTTTGTACTATATTTAAGCATTTTGGTGCACCTGGCCTACAGAGGTTTTACTCATATCTCTTTGGTGGATATTCAAAATGGTTGCTAATTTTCACTAAAATTATTATCTGGGACAACTTTAATCTCTAAAAAGGTTAGTATATAAGTTAACCACTTTATTTATTGGTTTTCTCGTTTACAAAGATGTTGGTAATATATTTTACTCATGAACAGTGCATTGATTTGGAATATTTGCATGTTATGTTCAATGACTACAAATTTGAAATTTTCTAACCTAAAATGGGGTAACTTTGAACATTGTTCAAAGTTCCCCCAAGCCAAATAAATTATTTCATTCATTCCCTCTTCGCTATTTATGCTGTTTTACTATTCAGTTATGGTACTTTGTTGTTAAAATGTTATTTGTGTTGTGTTATATGAGTCTGTATTTTTTTGTTTGACAGATAATGCCAAGAAAACATTTTCGTAGGATAGATGCACGTGCATACCAGAATTATACCACACAAAATCTGGATCAAGCTCTGAAGAATGTGTTGCAAGGGAAAATGACATTAAGAAAAGCTAGTAAGCAATTTTCTATTCCATTGGGAACCCTAAGCCATAAGTTAAGAAATAAACACACAAATAGCATTGGACGACCATTAGTATTTTCTGCCGATGAAGAAAATAGTTTTGTTGACCACTTGATAAAGGTTGCTGAATGGGGATTTCCGTTTAACACATTAGACCTGAGAATGATGGCTAGTGCATATTTAAACATTAGAGGCCGCACAGTACCCTGTTTTAAGAATAACATTCCGAGTAGTGATTGGGCCTTAGCCTTTCTGAACAGGCACAGAGCCAAAATATCCAGACGTATGGGTCGAAACATCAGCATAAGTAGGGCTTCCTTATCTGCTGAAACAGTAAAGCAGTACTTTGACAATCTGACTGCTACACTATTAAATGATGATGGTACTGAAGTCTCGCCAACAAACATATTCAACTATGACGAGACTAATTTGTCTGATGACCCTGGCCAAAAGAAATGCATTTTTAAGAGAGGGGTCAAATATACAGATAGAGTTCGAAGCAGTACCAAAAGCTCAATATCCATTATGTTCTGTGGTTCAGCATGTGGTTCTATGTTGCCTGCATATGTTGTCTATAAGGCAGAGCACATATGGTCCACTTGGACAGAAGGTGGTCCACCAAACACTCGATATAATCGCAGCAAGAGTGGCTGGTTTGATATTGTTACTTTCAGTGACTGGTTTGAGACGGTGTTCGTTCCACATGTGAAGAACATTCCAGGGAAAAAAGTCTTGATAGGTGACAACCTGAGCAGCCATTTCAGCGAACGTGTTCTGAAGCTGGCACAAGAAAATGACATCGCCTTCACCTGTTTACCAGCAAATGGTACTCACCTGCTGCAACCTCTCGATGTTGCATTTTATGGCCCATTGAAGCGGTACTGGAGAAATGTGCTGGACGTTTGGAAGTCATCATCAAAAAAGAAATCCCAAACACTCAGTAAAGATCAGTTTCCACGATTACTTACCAAACTGTATGAGAAACTATACTCTAGTGTGGCTGATACTAGTAATAATTTGACTGCAGGGTTCAGAAAATGTGGAATATACCCTCTGAATCCTACCATGGTAATGGCAAAACTACCTGATGGAATTTGTGACCAGTCTACAGAAAAGGAACTTGCACCCAATGCAGTTGTGTCAGAGGCAGTCGTCAGCATGCTCAAGGAAATGAGAGGAGTTGATGAGCCAGTGAGAAGACAGAGGAAAAGAAGAATTAATGTTGTGCCAGGAAAAAGTATCTCTGCATATGACCTATTATTAGCAAGTAGTTCTACCCAACAGCAACAAAGCCAGAAGAGTATTGTAGAGGAAGATGACAATGGTACAAGCAGCGATGAAGATGTGTGTGCATTACAAGAAAATAGTGAACACAATCATAGTGAACATGAAGATGATGAGCATGAGTATGGGATGGAAATTTTGAATGGTTCCTCAGACAATGTTCTAGTAGAAGAGGCTTTTTGTTTGGTCAAGTTTCAAGTGAAGAAATCCGTAAAACATTATGTTGGTAAGATTATAAATGTGTCTCAAGATAATGTTGGATCAACATGTGATGTAAAGTTTCTTCGGCACAGTCATAAAATGGCACTGAAGTTTTATTGGCCCAATGTAGCTGATGAAGGAACAGTTTGCAAGGAAGACATAGTGAGGTCATTGAGTGCTCCAAGGGTTGATAGACAAGGATTTCTAATTTTCAGTGAGAATGAGCTAGATTTGTATCTAAAAACACTTCAGTAGATGCAGTTATGTGGTTTCAAACTCTGCAAAGTTGAAATTTCTGGACTAAGATAATCTGATATAAAAATAAGTAGTTTCTAAAAATTTACAAACAAAATTTGTGTGTTGTTGTGCTTTAAATTTAATGTTATGACATTATAAAAAAACATAATTTATTAATTTACTTAGTTTGTGAAACCTAGCAGGTGTTCAAAGTTGATTGTTAGCAATATTAGTTTGAATGCCAGTATAAAATAATGGTTGTTCAATGTTACCCCAATTGCAGGGAAACATTGAACACTGCATTTTTATTTAATTTTAATAGTATTTTTTTTTTATCTGACCAACTAAATTATGGTATCATTTTGGCTTCATGGTCCTCCTATTTTGGTGAAAAAATTTCAGTTAATACATTGTAAATATAAATTATATTTAATAAAAAAGTCAAAAAGTGTTCAAAGTATCCCCAGTTTACGGTAATGTATTTAATCTAGCTTTAGCATAAAATATTTTTCACTCTCACGTTGCTGCAAAATTTTTATTCATTTAGTGCTTGTAAGGAAAGCTAACACATGTGGTAAATTACTTTACAGTGGGAATTATAAGAATCGTAACAGAGATTTATTAATAACAATAAAGAACCAAAAAATAAATATTTCTATATATGTATTACTAAGTATAAGATTGAAAATGTAAAGTTTAGAAGAAACCTAGAACCTAAAAGAAAATTAAAAGAGCCCAGCCGATAAAGAACATATAAGCTTAAATTAAACTTGTGTGCAAATATTTTTAAATGACAAAATACTTTATGACAATTACTCTCACACTGTGCGAGTAGGTACCCATCATGAGTGTGATCATATCATATATAGGTATAAAATCCTTGTGGAACAGTTATTGCCAATATTATTTTAATTCTTCAACATGTTGAAATGAGAGTTTAATAATCAGTTTTGAAATATTCAGATACATACAATTGAACATGTGACCCAATCGGTAAAAATGCAGTTTGAGGGATTTTTTTGAAGAACACTGCAACTGATCTAACATAAACAACCTCTCTACCTTTGGTGTCATTACATACTTCATTGAGTTAAAACTTAACCCAAAAAATTGAAAGATTTTTGTAATATTCTAGGATTAATTAAAAGCTCTACCTAACCTAGAAAATAAAATGTTTGTATCTTATATCACATCAAATCTTATATCACAATACCCTTTTGTACACAATTTTAGAATAACTAAAGAAAATACCATTCACAGATTTTTATTGATTCTTTAAGAAAGCTCTTAAACTACACTTGTAAAATTCTTATGTCATGGCTTTTCCGAAAATTTATAGTAAAATTCTGAACATATCTTTTTTGAACACTAGTGATGGCCTTCTATTTACCCTAAAAACAGTGTTTCTCAATTCCTACTGGTTTGCTGGAAACACAGTTCATAGCTTATATTACAATACCTGTACATCGAGATAGCCACTGCCATTTATTGTTTACCCGTGTGGGTCTGTGTGTGTGTTTTAGACAACTGTAGTTAAATATTGAGAATGTTTGATAAGGTTATGTTAGCTACATTAAAAATACGGTAATGCTTCCGTATCACTTAACCAAGTTTATCTCTTGATCCTGTGGTTCATGATGCTTGCTGTTTTAATCTAGTATGTCGAAAGATCCTGCATATAACAAAAACTTGTCACATAAAATAAATTTTAATGGTAAAATAATTTTTTTTTATTCAACTTAAGATCATTATTCATTGTTATTTCAAAAGTTATTGGAGCTTTCGATGTATTAAATTAAAACAGCAAGCATCATGCACTACAGGTTCATGCCATCAGGATCAAGGGATGAACTTGAATACATGATACAGAAGAATTACTATAATTTTAATGTAACTAAGCTAACGTAATAAACTGTCAACAATGTTTAAAAGTATATTTTGTTCGTTACTGTATTGCTCAAAATAGTACTTTAAATGTTAAAATGCAAATTTCAGGACAAAAGAATTCATAATGCAATTATTTATTGACAAAAACAACAGACCGAAAATATAAACATTCAAATTTCCTTATAATGCAGTACAGTCATCATCAAAACTAATTTTATCATTAAAAGAACTCCATTGCTGACTAAAGTTCTCCAAACAAAACAAACAGACCCACACGGGTAAACAATAAATTACTGCGGTTACGTGAATGCACAAGTATTATAATGTAAGCTTTAGACAGTGATTTCTCAGTATTTACGAACACTGTTTTCGGGGTGAATTCAGGGACGTCTCTAGTGTTCTAAAAAGGTATTTTCAGATTTTTAAATTAAATTTTGAAAAAACCGCAAAGTAAAAATATTACCGTGCAGTTTTACCATGTGATCTAATATGATACGGTCTTGGTGTACTCCTTAAATAATTATTTACTAGTTAAACCTGCATAGATAGGCGAACTTAGGCACTTTGAAACACACTGTTAGCATAAAACATTTAGTACCTACTCAAAAAACAAATTTGAAAAAAATATATATTTAAAAGTACTTTTCACAAGAGTTTCAGAAAGTAAACATTAGTAGTAAACTGGTTCAGGGGAAAGTAGACCACTGGTACACAACTAAATCATACGTGAAATTAGTAATTTTCTGAACATTTCATAACTTTTATCTGCTCTCTTAACTACAGTATTGTTGTATTTGAAATTTCTTCAACATATAAATGGTAATTTGTTAGAAACCAGTAAGAATTTATAAATTTTTAGGTTAGAGGATCATCTTTAGTGTTTAAAAAAAAAAATTGTCAGAATTTGTTTTTTTATTTACAGAAAAGCCCCATTGTAAGCATTTTACCATTGCTATAATAGCATTTTACCATTGCTATAATAGCATTTCAACAGTTTGTTATGAATTACTGTTGTAAACTGTAGTTAACGTATCATAACCATTTGTCATTATTTGTGGTAATTTTAATGTACCCAACCTACCCTGACCAACCCAGGGTGGCCAGCCAACCGGGAAATCGGGAAATACGGGAAATAGCCAGGATTTCTTAAAAAAACCAGGAATACCTGGAATCAACCAGGAATTTTTATTAGAACCGGGAATTTTTTTTATGAAGTAACGATCGCAATAACATACGGCTGTTAAATGAGCACATTCATCACCCGTCAAAGCACGACAGTATGCTCGTGAGCTATATTTTGTAAAAGTTAATTTGTTAATATTGCATTTAAAAACTTTTGTAGTACATAAGAAACCGTTAACAATTCAGACTTCCATACTTATTATGTTTCTGTATTCAAAAGCAACAGCATTTTGGCTGAAAATGTTGTTGTAGGGTGGTAGTAATTTCTCGCACAGCATGTTGGTAGCACTAGTTTTGTATGTATATTTGTTTTTACTTTGCGTTCATGTTGTTGCGTCACGGTATCACGGATACTTTTCTCGAGTTTTTTTAAAAGTTTAGTTGTGCGGGACGTTGTTTTGAATTTTTTAATCTAACATGTAATTGGCGCAGACTATCAAAATGTCAACAAGTTCGGTCACCTCATACAATGACAAATATAATACGGAAGAGTTTGAAGATCCAAAGTGCAGGACAAACGCTATTTGCAATTTGTGTATGTTAAAATCAATATCGGTAGCATGGATGGGAAGAACAGCATTAGCCAGCCACGCAAGAGGGGCAAAACACGTGCGTTTGGTGTCAAGTAATTTTTGTGACGTGAGATTATAAATTTTTTTGTTGGTGGTAGGTTTTGTTTTAAGCAAGTTCATTGATTTAATTTTTAAGCCTATAGTTAAGTTGTCTATTGTTTAACACCAATAAAACATCATATTGTGTGTGCTTTGTGTAACAAAAATACAAATTGTATGCAAATATTGATAAAAACCACCCTTAAAAAAACCTGGAAAAAACCAGGAATTTTATTATCCCAGAAGAGTGGCCACCCTGCCAACCATTCACATGATTTAAAAATATTTTAATGTTGCTTTTTTTTTTCATTTCTAAGATGTTGAGCGACTTTCATTGACCTTGAATTCACCATTTCATAATTATGTATTTTTCATTTACATTTAAATTTCCAAGAAAAGGATGTATAGCTTAATTGAAAATAAAACTGGAGTTAAACTAACATCAATCAAGAGGCGATGCTGCAGATAGTTTAAGTCTCTGATATTTTTAATAGTTTATAATTCCAAATCTTAGACATTCCGCTTTCATTGTGGTCTTTAGCGGCTTTGTACAAAAAAAAAAATCAAATTATTTGTGTGTAATAAATTAATAAATTAAAATAATTTATGTCCTCTGAAAAAACTGAAACCTTAGATTATACAACCTATTATCGACGAAGGAAACAGAGTCTTTCTGAATTTTTAAGGAACGGCTAACACAGAGATTAATTTCAATGATTTGTGTGCTATATAATAAATTATTTCTTTAAATATTAATTTTTTTCATTTGTCAAGTGTCTTACAAACAAACTGATATTGCATGTAGTTTGTTTTTAGTTACTTATTACAGAATAGTTAACATACATTTTATTGGGTCTTGAATTAACACCAGTTGATAGAAGACTATTGAATGATATATTACTGTATATCGTGGGCTTACGAGGAAAAGGCACTAAGTCCAAAATGTATGTTTTGAGTAAAATGTATTTAAAAGTTTGAACTCTTCTCAAAAATCTAATTTTGGAAACCAACCAATAAACTTAAATTATTTTAAACATGCATTTATTCAACTCCTTTTAAAATGTTGTTGGAACTTACTAACTCAATCTTAAGTACACAGGAACTGACTTACTAACTGTAACTGTCTCTGTTTGGCTCACTTAAATGCTACTAAATAATAACTTAACACGATATTGCACACATTATTCTTCCTCGTAATACTCATTTTTAAGTTCAACAAAATCGGACCATTCTAATACAGTAAAAAGACACACAGAAAGTAAAAATGATAACTGTCACACTATTGAAAAATGTGTCACTTGATAGGTGTGTTCTTCTCAAATTTTGCACTCACTGCATTCTTAGCATTATTGTACATGTTAGCATAGTCTAGCTATTTTACTACGCTTTAAAGACACAAACTAAAAGTGTAACAAAGTGTGGCTTTTTATTACAATTCATAGACACAGGAATAACAAAAATGTTACAAAGGCTGGCTCTTTTATAACAATTTAAAGCCACAGGAACAATGACAACTGTCGCACTGATTGAAAAATGTGTCACTTGACAGTTACTTCACAAAACGTTGCAAATTACTGTATTAATTGGTATTGTGGTAATACACATTTTTACGTTTAACAAAATCTGGCTATTTAACTTCTATTTAAAGACGTAGGATCTGAAAATGACAACTGTCACACTGATTGATAAATGTGTAACTTGATAGTCTCACAAAACATTGCACAAACTTCCCTTTTTAGCAGTTATTGTAATACAAATTTGGAATTTAACAAAGTCTGGCTAAATTACTAAAATTTAAAGACACTGGAACTAACAATTTCAACTGTCCCTTAATTAAAGTACGACAATCACACTCGAGGCTAACTCGGCAAGTTTATGCACACACTCTGTCTTCCTAGTATAATCACTGTCATTTATAAAGATGAGTTTCTTCATCAGCTTCTTAGTGATCATCTTCTGAATCATCACTTCCACTATCTTCAACAGCAGGTCCTGGAAGTATGTCAGTTATAGTGTCAGATGTTGGTAAATTATTGTACCAACCATGTAGTTCTTCGGGAATAATACCAGATCGGCAGAGTTTTTGGAGATCGTTCTTCTTTGCAACACTGATTGGCAATGGGTTGGAGTATGCTTTTAACAACTGCTTTGGACATGCAGGCCGCCCTTTTCCAAGAACCCTGATTGCTTGATATTCACCAGAATGTTCGTACTTGTACTGTAAAACCCAAGGAGCTTCTTTAGAGTACTTGAAGCACTTTACTTGGAGCCATTTAACAGTAGCACCAGTAACATCTTTTGTTGTGTTTTTCATCAGCAACTGAGTCAGCTGTTAAATGTTGTAGAAATCAGAATATTTTAATTCCTTTACGATGTATGGCTCATTTCTCTTATTCCGAAGTCGTTTTGATCGAGCGATTCTGAATATTACCAACCAGTCCTGCATACTGTACACTGGGACGTATTTCTTAGCCTTTTCAATGGCACTGTGCATTGAATCTACTTCCATGTACGTGTGTCCACTCTCCAAGAACTTGTGTTCAATTTCTTGAAGATGCGTAGTTTGTACAGCATACAAAAGGAGTGCTGCAACATGTTTGTTCCTATTTTGGCCTCCACAAGTGTCCGAAAACAATGAGACCTCAGTTACCTGTTCCGGAAGGCCTGTCAAATAATCGAACAAACAAGTACCAATTTCTGTACTGCCCCTTTTGCCATTGATTTCTGTCCATGCAAAACAGTATGCCGAATTTGTGTTCGTGCTACACTCATAAACTGTGAAATTATAGGCACAGAGTTTTCTACTATAGTACAGTTGGCTGACATCTGAAGATGGAATTTGGAGCACTGACTGAAAATCAAATGTGGCTGACACAAAGCTTGGATCTGTTGTTGCTCTTTCTTTATCAATGGACTTGGCCGTATTGCATTCTTCTTTCCGTTTCTGATGTGCATGGTATTGTTCTTGAAGTCTTAACTTTTCTTCATGTGTGGCATTATCATATTTTGCACACAAACTGCACTGGTCCTTTTTCGGCTTATAAAATGACATGTTGTACTCGTTACCGAAAATTCTCCTGTATGTTATTTGAGAAGCAGGCATTTTCCCTTCGTTCTTGCATTTATCTGTGTATAAATGGTACATTTGTGCAATGCTAAGTTTGCTATCTAGGTATAAATGCTTTGTGGATTTCCTTGAATAATGTGATTCTACAACAGGAAAACTCTCAATATGGCATTTAACATCTTCTATTACTTCTGGTTTTGTCTTGTTTGCTGGTGGATGTTTTCCTCGCAAATCCTCACCTGAAAAACTGCCACACATGCTTTTGTGCTTAAATGCAGTCAGAATGACCTTGTTGCTAATGCATAGGGTTTTCAGGAAAAAAGCTTGGCAAACTAATTCTTTCTCCTTCTTGTTCAAAGAAATACTTTTTGGCATCTGTACGATGTGTGCCACTGTCCTGGCGGAGTCTCCTCCTCTCTGGTGTACTGCTCGTAACACAGTGAAGAATGAAGTCTTTTTGTCTTCGATAATCATCTAGCTTCCAGTAAGTCGAACAGATCTCCTTTCGTTTTTCTTCAGAAAACGTTTGAGCACATTTAAATCTACACATTAAACAGTTTACAGTTTTAGGAACTTTAGCAGCACGTTGCAAATGTTTTTTTATGAGGCAAACCACCCTTACGTTTTTCCTTTTCTACATTGCGCTTCCATTTGCTAGGGTTCCTTTTTCTCCACCTGCTTCCACTGCTAACATCTGCTCGAGCTGCGCATTTCTTCGGTGTTTTGTCATCTAAAACAAAGCAGAAGGGATTGATGGAATAAAATTTACTTTTAATTTTAATGTATATTACAATAATTTTCATACGCCTTATGTATTGACATTATAGAGTTACCTTCTGACATGTCAGAGTCAGGCTTGTAATCAGGATCCACATCTGAAAAATCACTTCCGAGAACATCATGACGTAAAGTGTTTGAAACAGCTTCTTGTTCGCTGGTAATTGATGAACTTTCTGGGGAATTTATTTGTGTGCTGCATCCTGGAACATAATTGTTGCAGTAAATTATATTCCAGTAGCCCGAAAACTATTCATTTGCAACACACATTGTCAATGTTGCAATTCAGTACGTAAGAATAGTTTTAATGAATTGATAATGGAAACTATCAATAAAATATTTTATCTACTTTTAATTCAGTGGTTTACTGGCTA
This sequence comes from Bacillus rossius redtenbacheri, assembly GCF_032445375.1. Taxonomy (NCBI): domain Eukaryota; kingdom Metazoa; phylum Arthropoda; class Insecta; order Phasmatodea; family Bacillidae; genus Bacillus; species Bacillus rossius. The sequence continues at coordinate 86,612,186 of NC_086332.1, read as the reverse complement.
AACAGGTAAACTCCAAAGCCATTGGTCTATTTACAAACATTTTTAATACATTGCGTGTTTACATGGGAATTCAATTGAGACTGTATTCAACACGATGCCAAATTTTGATGGATCAGTTAGATTTGATTTCCCATTTACATGAGCTAATTCAAAACAATAATCTCTTTCTAATTGTTTTGAAAATGGTAAAAATGGCAACTGTTTTACAGTTGCCACTAAGCTTTTTACTACACTATAACCTGAAATCATTAAACTTAATGTTAATTCCACAAATTAATGTTATTTAAAGAATTGCTTACCTGCTACTTCATTAGCTTGCTTCAAAGCTAACTCCACAATAATTCTTCCTCTATTCATTCTAGTAACACATTATTGTTCATCACCCATGTAAATTAACCTGACCTACATTAAACACTGTTGATCACTGCTTACTAGATCCCTATTGATCTATGTGATCGATTATTGACATAGTATCGATTATTGACTTAATGCATTCTGCTTATACAATTCATTGTAGATTTGAATTAAAGTATACAGACAAAAAGCATTAAGTGCACTTAGTGCTTTTTCTCTGACAATACGAGTCTACATCGGACTTAGTGATTTTATGTTTTTACATTGTTGAGGTGTTGTTATGAGATATGACTTAGTGCTTTTTCCCTGTACATAAAACACATACTTTTGGACTTATTACTATGAAAATATAATTTTCTGCATTTTTGGACTTAGTGCCTTTTCCTTGTAAGCCCACGATATGTGCAAAAATGTTTGAAACATAAATTAAGAATGTTTTAGCTTTGTCAAGATGCTATCCGAAGTCAATTTCGAAGACTATATTAGTGAATTGTTGTAATAAAATAAAAAGTTTTACTGTCAAAATATTTAATAATTTCACTATTTAAATGTTTTCTGAACAAAATGTCACCAAAGATGGTTATTTTTAATGCCTAACGTATACCCAAATAAAGCAAGAGAACCTATTAACACATAATATTTAATGAAAGTGCACTATGAGAAAGTTAAAATTATTCTTAATGGGTTGGAAATTAATTTTTATAAATATATCTTGGACATAAGTATGATCATGGACTCATGGTGTTAAATCACAAGCCTAAGCATTGTGTTGCACATGAGCCATCGTACAAATACAAGGAGTGCGATATTGGCATGATGTCATCTCACGCCTTTCAATCTGAGGAAATGTGTGCACTTTTTAGATATTGTTTGAGAATCAATCTTTGACTCTTAGAAAATGTATGCCAAAATTCTTAATTGAATGGAAAGTGTAGGTCTTATGCCCTAGTTTATAGTTTTTGTAATTATTTATATTAATGATGTTAATTTTGCTTTCTACATATGTTGATTTAGGCAGTTTGATTCTTTGATTACAGTAAATTATTATTGACCTACTCATTTAAATACACAGTAGAATAACATTTATTTTCAACACATTTTGGTATCATAATATGTTCGAAGTAACTCTTCACAAAAGGCTTGTTATTGACTTCAAATACTGAGAGAAAATCTCACGGTCCCCCTCAAAAAATAAGTGCTTTGTGGCACCCATGATAGCAAACCATAGAAATTACAAATACTGAAGCTTATATATAATTATTATGTCAGATGGAAAAACTGGAATGAAAGTTGACAAAACAACAAATCAGATGATTGTTTCGACACAGTAAACATAACATGTGGAGGGCTGACTTGCTTGACTGTGCAGTGGATCGTTGAAGACCTGGCGAAGAGCAGCAGCAAACTGAGGAGGCTGCCGGAGGACATTCTGAGCCAGTTGGACGGTGGTCAGCCGAGGCATTGCCTGCCTAAGGCGACCGCGGTCGTCAAGGACACGCACAAACAGACCAAGAGAAAACATTGGAA